>NW_028270141.1:146575395-146942454 GCF_037043375.1 Chiloscyllium plagiosum | reverse complement strand
GGGAGGAAGATGGGGGGGGGGGAGTAGGAAGATGGGGGGGGGGTAGGAAGATGGGGGGGGGGGGAGGAGGAAGATGGGGGAAGGATGGAGGGGGGGAGGAAGATGGGGGGGGAGGAAGATGGGGGGGGAGGGGAGGAGGAAGATGGGGGGGGAGGAGGAAGGGGGGGGGAGGAAGAGGGGGGGAAGATGGGGGAGGGAGGAGGAAGATGGGGGGGGGGAGGGAGGAGGAAGATGGGGGGGGGGAGGAGGAAGATGGGGGGGAGGAGGAAGATGGGGGGGGGGAGGAAGATGGGGGAAGGATGGGGGGGGAGGAAGATGGGGGGGGGAGGAGGAAGATGGGGGGGGGGAGGAGGAAGATGGGGGGGGAGGAGGAAGATGGGGGGGGAGGAGGAAGATGGGGGGGGGGAGGAGGAAGATGGGGGGGGGGAGGAAGATGGGGGGGGAGGGGAGGAGGAAGATGGGGGGGGAGGAGGAAGGGGGGGGGAGGAAGAGGGGGGGAAGATGGGGGAGGGAGGAGGAAGATGGGGGGGGGAGGGAGGAGGAAGATGGGGGGGGGGAGGAGGAAGATGGGGGGGAGGAGGAAGATGGGGGGGGGGAGGAAGATGGGGGAAGGATGGGGGGGGAGGAAGATGGGGGGGGAGGAGGAAGATGGGGGGGGGGAGGAGGAAGATGGGGGGGGAGGAGGAAGATGGGGGGGGGAGGAGGAAGATGGGGGGGGGAGGAGGAAGATGGGGGGGGGAGGAGGAAGATGGGGGGGGGGGAGGAGGAAGATGGGGGGGGGGAGGAGGAAGATGGGGGGGGAGGAGGAAGATGGGGGGGGGAGGAGGAAGATGGGGGGGGGAGGAGGAAGATGGGGGGGGGAGGAGAGATGGGGGGGGGAGGAGGAAGATGGGGGGGGGGGAGGAGGAAGATGGGGGGGAGGAGGAAGATGGGGGGGAGGAGGAAGATGGGGGGGAGGAGGAAGATGGGGGGGGAGGAGGAAGATGGGGGGGGAGGAGGAAGATGGGGGGGGAGGAGGAAGATGGGGGGGGAGGAGGAAGATGGGGGGGGGAGGAGGAAGATGGGGGGGGGGAGGAGGAAGATGGGGGGGGAGGAGGAAGATGGGGGGGAGGAAGATGGGGGGGGGAGGAAGATGGGGGGGGGGGGGGAGGAAGATGGGGGGGGAGGGGAGGAGGAAGATGGGGGGGGGAGGGGAGGAGGAAGATGGGGGGGGGGAGGGGAGGAGGAAGATGGGGGGGGGAGGAGGAAGGGGGGGGAGGGGGAGGGAGGAGGAAGATGGGGAGGGAGGAGGAAGATGGGGGGGGGGGGGAGGAAGATGGGGGGGGGGGGAGGAGGAAGATGGGGGGGGGGGGGGGAGGAAGATGGGGGGGGAGGAGGAAGATGGGGGGGGGGGAGGAGGAAGATGGGAGGGGGAGGAGGAAGATGGGGGGGGAGGAGGAAGATGGGGGGGGGGAGGAAGATGGGGGGGGGAGGAAGATGGGGGGGGGGAGGAAGATGGGGGGGGGGAGGAAGATGGGGGGGGGGAGGAAGATGGGGGGGGGGGAGGAAGATGGGGGGGGGAGGAAGATGGGGGGGGGGAGGAAGATGGGGGGGGGGGAGGAAGATGGGGGGGGGGAGGAAGATGGGGGGGGGGAGGAAGATGGGGGGGGGGAGGAAGATGGGGGGGGGGAGGAAGATGGGGGGGGGAGGAAGATGGGGGGGGAGGAAGATGGGGGGGGGAGGAAGGAAGATGGGGGGGGGGAGGAGGAAGATGGGGTGGGGAGGAGGAAGATGGGGTGGGGAGGAGGAAGATGGGGGGAGAAGAGGAAGATGGGGGGAGAAGAGGAAGATGGGGGGGGAAAGAGGAAGATGGGGGGGGAAAGAGGAAGATGGGGGGGGAAAAGAGGAAGATGGGGGGGGAAAAGAGGAAGATGGGGGGGGAAGAGGAAGATGGGGGGGAAGAGGAAGATGGGGGGGAAGAGGAAGATGGGGGGGGAAGAGGAAGATGGGGGGGGAAGAGGAAGATGGGGGGGGAAGAGGAAGATGGGGGGGGGGAAGAGGAAGATGGGGGGGGAGGAGGAAGATGGGGGGGGAGGAGGAAGATGGGGGGGGAGGAGGAAGATGGGGGGGGAGGAGGAAGATGGGGTGGGGAGGAGGAAGATGGGGTGGGGAGGAGGAAGATGGGGGGGGAAGAGGAAGATGGGGGGGGAAGAGGAAGATGGGGGGGAAGAGGAAGATGGGGGGGGAAGAGGAAGATGGGGGGGGGAAGAGGAAGATGGGGGGGGGAGGAGGAAGATGGGGGGGGTGGAGGAAGATGGGGGAAGGATGGGGGGGAGGAAGATGGGGGGGGGGAGGAAGATGGGGGGGGAGGAGGAAGATGGGGGGGGGAGGAGGAAGATGGGGGCGGGGAGGAAGATGGGGGGGGGGGAGGAAGATGGGGGGGGGGGAGGAAGATGGGGGGGGGGGGAGGAAGATGGGGGGGGGGAGGAAGATGGGGGGGTGGAGGAAGATGGGGGAAGGATGGGGGGGAGGAAGATGGGGGGGGGGAGGAAGATGGGGGGGGGGAGGAGGAAGATGGGGGGGGGAGGAGGAAGATGGGGGGGGGGGAGGAAGATGGGGGGGGGGGAGGAAGATGGGGGGGGGAGGAAGATGGGGGGGGGGAGGAAGATGGGGGGGGAGGAAGATGGGGGGGGGGGGGAGGAAGATGGGGGGGGGGGGGGGAGGAAGATGGGGGGGGGAGGAAGGGGGGGGAGGAAGATGGGGGGGGGAGGAAGATGGGGGGGGAGGAAGATGGGGGGGGAGGAAGATGGGGGGGGAGGAAGATGGGGGGGGAGGAAGATGGGGGGGGAGGAAGATGGGGGGGGAGGAAGATGGGGGGGGAGGAAGATGGGGGGGGAGGAAGGAAGATGGGGGGGGGGAGGAGGAAGATGGGGTGGGGAGGAGGAAGATGGGGTGGGGAGGAGGAAGATGGGGGGAGAAGAGGAAGATGGGGGGAGAAGAGGAAGTTGGGGGGGGAAAGAGGAAGATGGGGGGGAAAGAGGAAGATGGGGGGGGAAAAGAGGAAGATGGGGGGGGGAAAGAGGAAGATGGGGGGGGAAGAGGAAGATGGGGGGGAAGAGGAAGATGGGGGGGGGAAGAGGAAGATGGGGGGGGAAGAGGAAGATGGGGGGGAAGAGGAAGATGGGGGGGGGAAGAGGAAGATGGGGGGGAGGAGGAAGATGGGGGGGGAGGAGGAAGATGGGGTGGGGAGGAGGAAGATGGGGTGGGGAGGAGGAAGATGGGGGGGAGAAGAGGAAGATGGGGGGGAGAAGAGGAAGATGGGGGGAGAAGAGGAAGATGGGGGGAGAAGAGGAAGATGGGGGGAGAAGAGGAAGATGGGGGGGGAAGAGGAAGATGGGGGGGAAGAGGAAGATGGGGGGGGAAGAGGAAGATGGGGGGGGAAGAGGAAGATGGGGGGGGAAGAGGAAGATGGGGGGGAAGAGGAAGATGGGGGGGAAGAGGAAGATGGGGGGGGAAGAGGAAGATGGGGGGGGGGAAGAGGAAGATGGGGGGAGAAGAGGAAGATGGGGGGGGAAGAGGAAGATGGGGGGGGAAGAGGAAGATGGGGGGGGAAGAGGAAGATGGGGGGGAAGAGGAAGATGGGGGGGGAAGAGGAAGATGGGGGGGGGAAGAGGAAGATGGGGGGGGAAGAGGAAGATGGGGGGGGGGAAGAGGAAGATGGGGGGGAAGAGGAAGATGGGGGGGGGGAAGAGGAAGATGGGGGGGGAAGAGGAAGATGGGGGGGGAAGAGGAAGATGGGGGGGGAAGAGGAAGATGGGGGGGGAAGAGGAAGATGGGGGGGGAAGAGGAAGATGGGGGGGGAAGAGGAAGATGGGGGGGGAAGAGGAAGATGGGGGGGGAAGAGGAAGATGGGGGGGGGGGAAGAGGAAGATGGGGGGGGGGGGGGAGGAAGATTGGGGGGGAGGAAGATGGGGGGGGGGGGAAGGAAGATGGGGGGGGGGGAGGAAGAGAGGAAGATGGGGGGGGGGGAGAGGAAGATGGGGGGGGGGGAGGAAGATGGGGGGGGGGGGCGGAAGATGGGGGGGGGGGAGGGAGGAAGATGGGGGGGGGGAGGGAGGAAGATGGGGGGGGGGGAGGGAGGAAGATGGGGGGGGGAGGGAGGAAGATGGGGGGGGGGAGGGAGGAAGATGGGGGGGGGGAGGGAGGAAGATGGGGGGGGGGAGGGAGGAAGATGGGGGGGGAGGGAGGAAGATGGGGGGGGGGAGGGAGGAAGATGGGGGGGAGGGAGGAAGATGGGGGGGAGGAGGAGGAAGATGGGGGGGGGGGGAGGAGGAAGATGGAGGGGGGAGGAGGAAGATGGGGGGGGAGGAGGAAGATGGGGGGGGAGGAGGAAGATGGGGGGGGAGGAGGAAGATGGGGGGGAGAAATACTACACGTGTAGTATCTTGGGTTTAGCCACTGCCAAAATATAAAATTAAGCCCGTACATTCCCCGCAGCCCTTTGATATTATTATTTATTAATGTGATATTGTCTCTGAAAAAGAGGGTAGCACTGAAGCTTTAGCTCGAGTATACAATCGTAGAAGGGGCCATCATATCTATACTCACTATTTGCTTCAGTAATCAAACGACACTCCTTCACAGCGATCTACTTGAATCATCAAATCTTTCTCCACCTACGTCCAAATTGTCTGCACATTGTGTAGCTATAGTGCCCATACCTCTGGACCACCTTTAGAGGTGTGTAATAGTATCTCTGAACAAGTTGATTAGAAAACACTACAAGTGGACATCTAGCATTCACTGTCAATGTTTTTCCTATGTATTACCCAGTTAATGTTCATCTTTACTTTGTCAAAAATGATCTTGCACCCATTCTGTACACTTTGTGCCACATGAATATTTTTAACAAATTGCTTGTTGAAAACATCAGAATCCACATTCATTGCTTATGAAAAGGAAATCTTGTAAACACTATTTGAACTTAAATCTGTGGTAGGTGCCCTTGTTTAATATGCACACTGATTCTTCATTCACCAACATAGCTGCTGATGTTATGACATCTCAATAGCCATCAAATCCCGAAATGAAACTTGAACCCAGACTTTCTGGCCCAGAGAAAGGACGCCAACAGTGGACCGCATTCCCCTTAAAGTTACTGCACCTGGTATTCTCTGGTGGTATCCTCACCAAATACTAAGATTGAATCTGCTTAGCTTCTGAGATCAAAGATGCTTTCAGATGTGTATCGTCAGATGCCACATAGTTCATGTCCACTGATGTAATCATTTTAATGCATGAACTGACAAGATGATACAAGTGAAAATGCTATTAAGCTAGGCTGGCCCACTGATAAATAAAAAAAAAAGGCTAGCAGCATTTTAACAGAGAAAAAGAAAGTATTATCAAAAATCAAGAGGAGAGATAACAACAGCGTAGGCACTACTTTACCACAAAATCAAAAAACAAAAACACTGCAAATGTGGATAACAATCTGAACCACTTGACTAGGGACCTGGGTTCGATTTCAGCCTTGGGTGACTGTGTGGAGTTTGCACATTCTCTTAGAGTCTGTACGTGGGTTTCCTCAGAGTGCTCCAGTTTCCACCCACAATCCAAAAGATGCGCAGGTTAGTTGAATGGGCTATGCTAAATTACCCAGTGTTCAGGGATGTGTAGATTAGGTGCATTAGTCAGGGGTAAATGCAGAGTCATACGGTAGGGGAATGGGCCTGGGTGGGTTACTGTTTGGAGGGTCTTGTTGGGCCAAATGGCCTGTTTCTACACTGTAGGGATTCTATGATTCTGCACACAATCCCTCTCATACAAGAAACCCAAAATGAGTTGCATCAGCAAACTAAATTGACAGATCTGGACATCGATGCAGTGAAGCAACAGTATCACATGAGTAGTAGGATGCAAACTCAAATTTACTGCTGTCCAAAAAATATCTTAATATGTTACATGAAAAACAGAGGTGTCGGGAGGGATTTCCAGACTTTAGGGCTCAGACAACTAAAAGTATGGTAAAATGGAGGAATGATAAAAATGGAGGGCTTCAAGAGGCTAGAATTAATGAGTACCGATAATTCAAAATGGCTGTGGGCTGGAAGAGATTGCAGAGACAGGCAAGCCCATGAAGGGATTTGAAAAGGAAGGAGAGATCTTTAAAAATTATGATGTGCTTGACTTGAAGCCAATGCAGGGAATTAAGCAGAGAGATGATCGGGCAGGAAACAGTGCAGGAACCTCCTTTGGTTATCTCCCTAACAAGTATACTGCATTGGATACTGTTGGCAGGAATTGCTTGTCACAGACTGCAATAGCAGCAGCCAGAGTGGTGGCACCACAGCAAGGAGGATCAAAGTGGAGTAACAGGAGACTCAAAAGCCAGGGGCATAGATAGGTTTTTGTGGGCACAAGATTGACTTCAGGATTGTATGTTGCCTCCCTGATGCCAGGGCAGGCACAGGACATTCTCAAAAAGGGAGGGGAATCGGCCACAGGCTGTGGTACTAACTGGTACTCGTAAAACAGGCAGAGATGTAAGAGGTGAGATACTTATGGCATTGATTAGGGACATTACCACAGCTATATATGGAGGGAGGACACCTCGCAGGGTTCATCCAGTGAGGTCATTTGTGTAGAGTTCAGGAATAGGAAGGCTGAAATCATTTTGATGGGATTGTACTCCAGGTCCCCCAATGGAAACATGATGGAAAAATGTGAAAACTGTTGTGGTAGGTGTTTTTAACTTCCCCCAAATTGACTATGACCTTAGGACTGGGGGCTTGGATTGGGAATGGATATTGTGTGGCAGTGGAGATGGATTTGTTACATCTCCAGGAGAGTTTCTTGAAGCCCCAGGCCAACTAAGGAAGAGGCCATACTTGGTCTGGTATTGGGAAATGAGTCCAGCCAGTCAAAGTATTTTAGGAACAGCAAAAATAATCCCATAAACTTGAAGTTACTTATGGATAAGGTTGAGGTGTCCTTGGGTACAGGCTAACTACAACATTAGGCAAGAACTGGGCATATAGATTGGGGTAGCAGTTTGAGGGTAAATCCACATCTGTTATGTGGGAACCTTTTAAAGGCCAGTTGAATATAGAGTTCAAGACCAACAGTTCCTGTGAAAGTGAAGGGTAAGGATGGCAAGATTCAGGAACCTTGGATTACAAAGAAAAATTGTAAGTGCAGTGAAAAGGAAATTGGAAATAGAGAACCCTCAAAAGAGTATAAAGAAAGCAAAAATGAACTTAAACAAGCAGTTAGGAGGGCTAAAAGGGGCTATGGTATTGACAAAGAGGACTAAGGAAAATCCCAATAGGTTTTATACATATACAATGAGCAAGAAGGCAGCTAGGAAAAGGGTAGGTTCACTCAAGAACAAAGCACGGATTTTATGCATGGAGGCAGAGGAAGTGACAGAGGTCCTTTACAAATATTTTGCATTGCTGTTCACAAAAGATGACAGACATAGAACATAGAACATAGAAGAATACAGCGCAGTACAGGCCCTTTGGCCCTCGATGTTGCGCCGATCCAAGCCCACCTAACCTATACTAACCCACTATCCTCCATATACCTATCCAATGCCCGCTTAAATGCCCATAAAGAGGGAGAGTCCACCACTGCTACTGGCAGAGCATTCCATGAACTTACGACTCGCTGAGTGAAGAACCTACCCCTAACTTCAGTCCTATATCTACCCCCCCTTAATTTAAAGCTATGCCCCCTTGTAATACCCGACTCCATACGCGGGAAAAGGTTCACACTGTCAACCCTATCTAACCCCCTAATCATCTTGTACACCTCAATCAAGTCACCCCTAAACCTTCTTTTCTCTAATGAAAACAGCCCCAAGTGTCTCAGTCTTTCCTCATACGATCTTCCTTCCATACCAGGCAACATCCTGGTAAACCTCCTCTGCACCCGTTCCAGTGCCTCCACATCCTTCCTATAGTATGGCGACCAAAACTGCACACAATATTCCAGATGCGGCCGCACCAGAGTCTTATACAACTGCATCATGACCCCAGGACTCCGGAACTCAATTCCTCTACCAATAAAAGCCAGTACGCCATATGCCTTCCTCACCGCACTATTTACCTGGGTGGCAACTTTCAGAGATCTGTGTACATGGACACCAAGATCCCTCTGCTCATCCACACTACCAAGTATCCGACCATTAGCCCAGTACCCCATCTTTTTGTTATTCTTCCCAAAGTGAATCACCTCACACTTAGCTACATTGAATTCCATTTGCCACCTTTCTGCCCAGCTCTGCAGCTTCTCTATATCCTGCTGTAACCTGCCACATCCTTCCTCACTGTCAACAACTCCTCCGACTTTCGTATCATCCGCAAACTTGCTCACCCAACCTTCTAACCCCTCTTCCAGGTCATTTATAAAAATGACAAACAGCAATGGTCCCAAAACAGATCCTTGCGGAACACCGCTAGTAACTGCCCTCCAAGATGAACCTTTACCATCAACTACTACCCTCTGTCTTCTTCCATCCAGCCAATTCCTAATCCAAACCTCCAACTCACCCTCAATGCCATACCTCCGTATTTTTTGAAGTAGCCTACCATGGGGAACCTTATCAAACGCCTTACTAAAATCCATATATACCACATCTACCGCTTTCCCCTCATCAACCTCCTTCGTCACCTTTTCAAAGAATTCAATAAGGTTTGTGAGGCACGACCTGCCCTTCACAAAACCATGCTGACTATCCTTGATCACATTATTCCTATCCAGATGTGCATAAATCCTATCCCTTACAATTCTCTCTAAGACTTTGCCCACAACAGAAGTGAGACTCACCGGCCTATAGTTACTAGGGTTATCCCTACTCCCCTTTTTGAACAAGGGAACCACATTTGCTATCCTCCAGTCTTCTGGCACTACTCCTGTAGACAAAGAGGACATAAAAATCAAGGCCAATGGCTCTGCAATCTCCTCCCTTGCTTCCCAGAGAATCCTAGGATAAATGCCATCAGGCCCAGGGGACTTATCTATTTTCACCTTTTCCAGGATTTCCAACACCTCTTCTCTACATACCTCAAAGCCATCCATTCTACTTATTTGTGACTCAGTATTCACATCGACGACAATGCCCTGTTCCTGAGTAAATACTGAAGAAAAGTATTCATTCAGTGTCTCCCCAATCTCTTCCGCCTCCACACGCAACTTCCCACTACTATCCTTGACTGGACCTATTCCTACCCTAGTCATTCTTTTATTCCTAACATACCTATAGAAAGCCTTAGGGTTTTCCCTAATCCTACCGACTAAGGACCTTTCATGTCCCCTCCTTGCTGCTCTTAGCTCTCTCTTCAGGTCCTTCCTGGCTACCCTATAACTTTCAATCGCCCCAATTGAACCTTCACGTCTCATCTTGAGATAGGCCGCCCTCTTCCATTTAACAAGGGATTCCAATTCCTTATTAAACCACGGTTCCCTCGCACGACCCTTTCCTCCCTGCCTGACAGGTACATAATTATCAAGGACACTCAATAGTTGCTCCTTGAACAAGCTCCACATATCATTTACACTCTTGCCTTGGAGTCTACTTTTCCAAGCCACACATCCTAAGTCATGCCTCACCGCATCATAATTTCCCTGACCCCAGCTATAACTCTTGCCCTGTAGTACACACTTATCCCTCTCCATCACGAGAGTAAAAATCACCGAATTATGGTCACTATCCCCAAAGTGCTCACCTACCTTTAATTCTAACACCTGGCCTGGTTCGTTACCCAGAACCAAATCCAGTATGGCCTCACCTCTTGTTGGCCTGTCTACATATTGTGTCAGGAAACTCTCCTGCACACATTGAACAAACACTGACCCATCTAACGAACTTGAGCTATAGCTTTCCCAATCAATATCAGGAAAGTTAAAGTCCCCCATAACAACCACCCTATTACTGTCACTCAACTCCTGAATCACCTTCCCTATCCTTTCTTCAATGATTCTAGGACTATTAGGAGGCCTGTAAAAGACTCCTAACAGGGTGACCTCACCTTTCCTATTCCTAACCTCAGCCCAAACTACCTCAGATGGCAAGTCCTCATCCATCGTCCTTTCCACCACTGTAATACTATCTTTGACAAGCAATGCCACACCTCCCCCTCTTTTACCCCCACCTCTGACCCTACTAAAACATTTAAATCCTGGAACCTGCAACAGCCAATCCTGTCCCTGTTCTAGCCATGTCTCCGTAATAGCCACAACATCGAAGTCCCAGGTACCAACCCACGCTGCAAGTTCACCTACCTTATTTCGTATACTTCTTGCATTGAAGTATACACACTTCAAGCCACTTTCCTGTTTACAGGCACCCTCCTTTGAAATTGATGCCATGTTCCTAACCTCCCTACACTCCAGGCCCTGCACCCTGAAGCTACAATCTGGGTTCCCATGCCCCTGCAGAGTTAGTTTATAGTGGATGGTGAGTCTAGAAAGGAGTATGTTGATATTTTAGGACATGCCAATACATTTAAAAAAAGTTTTGTTGGCTGTTTTGAAAAGCACCAAGTCCCTAGGACCTGATAGAATCTATCCCAGAACACTGGTGTTGAGGGAGAAATTGCTGTGTCCTTGTATGAAGTCTTTGATTTGAATTGAATTAAATTTGTCACGTGTACGGAGGCACAGTGAAAAGCTTTGTCTTGCGAGCAATACAGGCAGAGCAGAGTTAAGTAGCATAGATAGTAAATAGTGGCATGAACAAAAACATAGGTACACTGTACAGGTGACTTAAGGGTTTGAGAGTCCATTCTAACAACAGTAGGGTAGAAACTGTAACGAAACCAGCTGGTTTGTGTTTTCAGGCTTCTGTACCTTCTTTCCAGTAGTAGAGGTTGTAGAAAAACATTGCCAGGGTGGGATGAATCTTCAAGAATGCTGGCGGCCTTTCCTTGACAGCGGGCCTGGTAGATGGATTCGATAGAAGGAATGTGGCCTGTGTGATTGCCTGGACTGAGTTCACCACTCTCTGTAACCATCTCAGATCAATAGTTGCTATAGTGATACATCTAGACAGAATGCTCTCGATGGCGCACCTATAAAAGTTGGTAAGGATATTCGCTGTCAAGCCAAATTTCCTCAGCTGTCTGAGGAAGAGATAATGTTATTGGGCCTTTGCAACCAGTGCGCCCACACAAAGAGTATAAGAAAACTTATTGTGGATGACCACTCCCAGGAGCGTGACACACTCCACTGTTCCACCTCTGTGCTGTTAATGTGTAGGGGTCATGAGTAACATCCCACCAAAAATCAATGAGTTCTTTGGTTTTGCTGGCATAGCGAGGTTTGTACCTTCTTTAGTCAAAGGAGAGGCCCAGAAGACTGGAGAATAGCCAATGTATTCCTTTGTTTAAGGAGGGCAACAGAGATCATTTGGGAAATTACAAGATGGTGGAACTTATGTCAATGGTAAGAAAATTATTGGAGAAGATTCTTAGGGACAGGATTTACTTACATTTGGAAAAATACAGGCTTACTGGCGACAAGATGCATAGCTTGGAGAGACACCACCTCCCTTGCACAAACTTGATTGAGTTCATTGAGAAAGTGGCAAAGACATTGAGAGCAGGGTGGTGCATGTTGTCTACATGTACAGAAGTGATTTACCAGGATTTTGTCTGGTTTGGAGGACATTAACTATGAGAAGTGCATTGACCACTGAATCATGCTGTGCAAATATCACAGTGGATTGGACGACACAAGAGACAAGCCTCCTTTCAGAGAAAACAAGTAGTTATCCTAATGAGTGAAAGGTCAACCGAACATGGGAGATGTGAGACAGTTACAATGTTTTTCTGTGGTCAACTGTTGAATGCATGAAGTATGGACAATGTCAAAGATTGATTATGCATGGGAAAAGTACAAGAGAAAGCACTTCAGGGCAACAACTATCTAACTCACGAACAGGAATTATCTACTTGAAGTTGGGATGGAACAGACCTATCACCAATTTCCATCTGATCCTTGGAGAAGTCCACATACACCAGCTCACTTGTAATAGTAAGCACTGTAAGGATAAGTCATGAGATGCGATTATAGCAGTATTTTGTAATGTACCTGGCTTCAATGAAAAAAATATTGGGCATGTCCCATTTTTGGGACTGCCTTGGGTCACTGAGGTCTGCAGAAAACTTGATAGACCAGAGAAGGTATGAATAATCTAGAACAAGCAGCGTTTTTGATGCCCCAAAGTTTAGAGGGTAGAAAGAGCAAGAAATACATTGAAATTGTTCAGTCTGGAGGTAAAAAAAAAGATATGAATGAGATTTTCATCACGTCAAAACTGGGAAAACACAAGTGATTTTATGGAGATGTTCTTCGTAATGGCAACCTGTGGTTGGAAGCTCACCTTGGAGATAAACAGATCCCAAAACTAAAAACTGACAGATTTACTTTCATAGCTGCCATGGAGGGGGATGGAGCTGAGTGCAGGAACTAAAGTATAGCTTCAACACTCCTGATATTTAATTGAAAGAAATTTGGGTTCATTCAATGCTGATACTGTAGCAACCGCGGCAGAAAGTTCAAAGAAGTGGTGGTCAAATATCACTGTCAGTAGATAGTCTAAGTGATGGAAAACATGTGGAGACAGCTATTCTGCTTGGGACTAAGTGAATATCTAGGGCCATTACACTCCTGTTCAAGCGGAGACAGTTACCAAAGTGGTAGCTAGGGAATACTGTTTTAGGCAGGATGGAGGACAACAATTTGTGCTCTCAAGGTTTAACAGAAATTAATTTTCTTGATTGACTGTTCAGTTTGACGAGCAACATGAGAACAGGGAGCAGAGTGGTTACAATAAGTAGCTTTAAAGTTAATCAGGAAGCCATTGTGCATCACCTGTAACCTGTGCAAACATGCCAAATTTGCTACTGAATTTTCAGGGTAAGATCCAGATCTGCACTCATGCAGTTAGGGATGTTGTTTAAACCATTTAAACAAGCCATTTCTACATCCAGTTCCACACAATTTTCTCTCAATGTTCAAGTCTGAATTGCAGCACAAAATCATTTATTCCATTATTTTGGTCCAGATAGGGGATTTGGTGTTCCTGGTCCCTTACAGGAAGCTTACACTAATTCAGTTAGCTGGATTGATTTGTTCATTTTATTTATTTATTCATTCATTCAACACATTTGCATTTGCTGTAATTAATAAAAGCTACCAAGTATTCCTGGATTTGAATGGAACGTGGTCAGTATATGACTAGTTTGGAAACCATTGCTGAATGCTATGCAGTTCCCCATCTCAGAAAGCCTCCTCTTATACCTGCAATTAACAGGGTTTTAAAAATGGAAAATATAGGAGCTAACCATAGATTCTGGATTTATCCTATTTTGTGGTCTCTTTTCAAATTTCAGTATCCTGACTGCCTTGGCTAATGCATGCCCCTATTCAAGTTTCTCAATTACACTGTATTAAGTGCATCAATTACGCTGCATTACTACAGATGAATGATTTTACTGCTTTAACAATTTTACTCTTCTTAATGAGACCATTAGGAAGGTTAATGATGCAAAGCACAAATCTAAGCATCTGGATATAAAACAGCAATCCCGTTGATATTCTAGCAGATTTGACTTGCTCCTCATTAACCTCCATGTAGTAACAGTCATTTGTTGAATTAATTTTCAATGAGTTAGAATAAAATTCTGTTGCATTATTTCAGTTTTTAGACAATTGGATGACATGGGGGAAACATCTAAAGATCCTGCAAAATTCAACTCCTGAATATCCAGACCGAACATACAAATAAACACGCTAGTTTTTAAAACATCTGCCAGAAAGACTGCAAAATTTTGAAAATAATGCAAAACAAACTCAGGTGTGCAGGAGTTAAACTTTGGACTGAAAACTGAACTGAAACAGAAATATTTACAATTCCACTACATAAATCTCACCTGATGAATAAAATTAGTTCAACCTAAACTGGATGTGGAAGGAAATCAGGATTTGAGTAAGACACAGATCATAGCTCATTAATCTGTGTACTTCAAGGAAAAGTGGTCATAAATTTTCATTGGTGAACAGAAAAGGCTGCCTCTAGGGTGGCAGGAAAAAGGGAACCAGTCATAAAGGTGGGGAAAAGTGCCAAAGTCATGAACGGTACAGAAACCTGGAAGTCAAAGTATTCTAGAAATCTAGAAATTTATAAATCAGAATCAGAGCACAGAAACAGGATCTTCGCTGACTAATAAACACAAAACTACAGTAATCTCATTTACATACTTAGTCCACAGCCCATGCTCTGGCATTTTAAATACTCATTCAAATGCTGCTTAAGTCTTGGGAGTGTATCTATCTTAGCCAACTTCTCAGGAAGCACATCCCAAATATCTACCACCTCTGGGCGAAAAATATTTTCCGCAGATCTCATCCTTAAAAAGATTTACACCCTCTAGTCTTTTTTTTGGGGCGGGGGGGAAAAAGAGGTGGGGGGTGGTGGGTGGCAGGAATTGTCATGGTCTACTGTCTATGAACCATACAAAATAGAATGGAAAGCATCCCATATGCCTTCTTCAGCACCCTGTCTACTTGTGATGACACCTTCAGGGATCTATGAACGTGTGCACCAAGGTCAATTCAGTATTCCCTTATTCGACCTCCCAAAATGTATCACCTTGCACTTATCGGAATTAAATTCTATCTGCCAATAAGATCGGTCAATTTATCAGCTGATCAACATCAGTCTACAGCCGGAGACTACCCTCCTCACTATCAACACAAATATTCATGTCATCTGCAAACACAGTTATACCTTCTATGTTGACATCCAAGACTGTAACATATAAAAAGCAGCAGGGGTCCCAGCACTGATGCTGTGAAGCAGCACTTGCAACAGGCTTCCAATTACAAAAACAACCCTCCCATCACCCTTCGTCTCCTATTTCTAAGCAAATTTTGGATCCTCTTTGTCAACTTGCCTTGGATCCCATGGGTTCTTATCTTTATGACTAGCCTTCCATGTGGAATTTTGTCAAAGGCCTTACTGAAGTCCATGTAAATCACATCAACTACCCTCCAACATTTAGTCACCTTTTCAAAAACAAAATTCGCCAGATAGGATTTCCCTCAAAGAAATCCATACTGACTATCCTTGATCCCGAAGAAGGGCTCACGCCCGAAATGTCGATTCTCCTGTTCCTTGGATGCTGCCTGACCTGCTGTGCTTTTCCAGCAACACATTTTCAGCAGCATCCTTGATCAATCCCCACCTTTCCAACTATTGATTAATCCCATCCTTCAGAAATTTTTCTGATAAATTTCCCTACCACTGATATCAAATTAACTTGTCTGTAATAACTTAATCTATCCCTACTGCCCTTTATGAACTAAAGAGCCACATTAGATATCCTCCAGCCATTTGGTATTTCACTTGTGGGACTGAGATATTAAATACCCCCAAGGCACCAGCAATCTCCTCCATTGCCTCCCACAGTATCCTGGGATACATCTCATCAGGCCTCAAACACTTCTTCTGCCGTCTCCGAGCTTACTTTCACAATCAGGACTCCTGCCCACCTTCCAAGGACCCCTTCACCCACCTCCAACACACTGCATCCACCTGGACACCCCATGCTGGCCGATTACCCGCCCTCGACCTCATTTCCAACTGCTGCTGGGACATTAGCCGCCTCTACCTGTCTACCTCCCTCCCCCACTCCAACCCCTCACCCTCATCGCGCAGCCCTCCAATCCCTCTGCTCCAACCCCGACCTCACCATCAAGCCAGCAGATAAGGGGGCGCAGTGGTAGTCTGGCACACTGACCTCGACACCACTGAAGCCAAACGCCAACTCGAGGACACCTCTTCCTACCGCCCCCACAACCATGACCCCACCTCCCCCATCACCAAACCATCATCTCCTAGACCATACAGAACCTCATCAGCTCAGGAGATCTCCCACTCACAGCTTCCAACCTCACAGTCCGAGAACCCCACACTGCCCGTTTCTACCTCCTTCCAAAGATCCACAAGCCTGACCACCCTGTCCAACCCATTGTCTCAGCATGCTCCTGCCCCACTGAACTCATTTCTACCTTCCTCGACACTGTCCTATCCCCCCTAGTCCAGGAAATCCTCACACCCACGCCCTCCGCCTCCTCCAAGATTTCCGTTACCCCAGCCCCCAAAGCCTCATCTTCACCATGGATATCCAATCCCTCTACTCCTTCACTGCCATGACCAGGGCCTCCAAGCCCTCCGTTTCTTCCTCTCCCGACATCCCCAACAGTACCCTTCCACCGACACACATTCGCCTGGCCGAACTGGTCCTCGCCCTTAATTTCTCCTTCGAATCCTCCCACTTCCTCCAGACCAAAGGGGTAGCCATGGGCACCCATATGGGCCCCAGCTATGCCTCTTTGTTGGCTACGTAGAACAGTCCATCTTCTGTAATTACACCAGCACCACTCCCCCCCCACCTCTTCCTCCGCTACATTGATGACTGCATTGGCACCACCTCGTGCTCCCGCGAGGAGGTTGAGCAATTCATCGACTTCACCAACACATTCCACCCGGACCTTAAATTTACCTGGACCATCTCTGACACCTCCCTCCCTTTCCTGGACCTCCCCATCTCCATTAATGGCGACCGACTTGACACTAACTTTTTTTTTTTACAAACCCACCGACTCCCACAGCTAACTGGATTACACCTCTTCCCACCCTACCTCCTGCAAAAAAATGCCATCCCGTAATCCCAATTCCTCCACCTCCGCCGTATCTGCTCCCAGGAGGACCAGTTCCACCACAGAACACACCAGATGGCCTCCTTCTTTAGAGACCTCAATTTCCCTTCCCACGTGGTTGAAGATGCCCTCCAACGCACCTGGAAGAACCCCTCATCTGATACGTGGAGAAAGAACATTTCATCTTCTGCCTTAGGACCCTGCAACCACACGTGATCGATGTGGATTTCACCAGCTTCCTCATATCCCCGCCCACCTTATCCCAGTCCCAAGCCTCCAACTCTGCATTGCCCTCTTGACTTGTCCATCTTTCTTCCCACCTACCCGCTCCACCATCCTCTCCAACCTATCACCTTTTCCCCTCCACCTTCATCTACCTACCATGCTCCCAGCTACTTTCCCCTCCAGCCCCATCCCTCTCCCAATGATCTTTCATCCCCCCGGCCCACAAGCCTCATTCCTACACCCGAACTGTTGATTGTCCTACTTCTGATGCTGCCTGACCTGCTGTGCTTTTCCAGCACCACACTCATCGACTGATCTTCAGCATCTGCAGTCCTCACTTTCTCCTGGTTAACCAATCAGCACACCCTCCCTTTGGTATAACTTTGTGATTGTTTGAAATTTGGCACCTTTGCATTTACCCCAGTGAGTCCAAGTTAAAAAGTTTAGGCATGTGTAATGCTTCAACAAAAGTATCATAATCATTGTTCTTGTCACTGGCACAAAAAGGTCCAACTCATTTTGCATCCCTTGACTTCAGTTCAAAAATCTGCCCTATGATACAAGATTCCAGCAAGGCTGAACTGGACATTTCATGAGGCTTCAGCAACCACATATGGAGGAACTTATTCACTCAAAAGGGCATTAAACTTTGAAATTCTCTACCCAGACAGAGAAGAACAATTCACTGACTATGTTCAAGATAGATATTTGATCGGCAAGGTATATTGGGGCTGGCTGGAAAGTGTAATTAAGGTCAGAGTCAAGTCAACCATAAATTTTATTGTTTGGAGAAGAGACTCAAGGGGTCTAATGGTCTTCCCCTGCATATATAGAACTTTCATGTTACACTTGGAAACTGCCTTGATGCTTTGGGTACCCTACTAGCCATTTGGTTGTGGCAAGCTCACCTTCCGGATTATCTTCAGGTATGTGATCACTTTCCATCTTGTTAACAGTGCAGGTATCTCTGCTTCATGAGTACCAACACAAGACTAATGTACTAATGGGATGAATAAAATTGCTGTCACACTTTTTTTGAGGCAAGAATAATCTTATCTGGGATTGGGAGTGATTTTGTCTTCCTTCTTTAAAAGGCAGTGGACAGAAAAAAGGGTTAAGTTTCACTCAACACAGTCGGGACATCTCTCAGATTGTGCCATTATTGTAATGGCTCTTCAGCAGATAGTAGATGGATAAATCCACTTGGTTATGGAGCCTGCATGTGTTGTGCAAGACCAAGCATTCAGTATCAGCATGTATAACAATCACGTATCGTATTTCTGATATTGGAAAAATTCACAAAACAATATTTGAACAGGCCTACCAGCCTGGACACATTTCCATATTAGCATAGATTTTAAAAACAATTATTTTGGAAATTTGTTCTTGACAAGTTATGCCCCGATCCAAGTTTTAGTTATCTATTTCTTCTTAGAATCTTTGTCAATAGAGGTGATTCCTCTGCTAATTCAGTCAAAGCAGCGTCTGAACTCAAACGAAAATAATAGCAAGAATAGGTTTCCTCCCACAGTCCAAAGATGCTTAGGTTAGGTGAATTGGCTATGCTAAATTGCCCATAGTGCAAGGTGCATTAGTCAGAAGGAATGGGTCTGGGTGGGTTATTCTTCACAGGGTCGGTTCTTCTTCACAGGGTTGGTGTGGACTTGTTGGGCCGAAGGGCCTGTTTCCACACTGCATGGAATCTAATCTAAAAAAAAACTGATCAAAGACAATGTACTAAGGGCTATCTGGCCTTTACCACACTGGCTAATACAGAACACCACTAGCCCCGTAAATTGCAATTTACTTTTGCTCTGATCCATTGTTCATTAATAATTAGAAATAGTGGAGTTGAACAGATTTAGAAAGCGTGTGAGCTTGCAGTCAAAGGCTCTATGTTTTGCCAGTGCATTTGAAACCTGAATGCTTTTAATCATTTAACCTGTTTTATGCACTATGTTGCAAACTCCTCTAATAAGGCTGTAAAAATACTATGATTATGTAATCAATTCAGCTGAAAAAAGGTGTGCCATGGAACTGTGTCTCATTTAGATGTGCCTTGATACGATGGCAGCTTTGCTATAGGGGAATAGATTCGGGTGAACCCCAGTGAGCGAAAGCTCAACGAGAATGTCGTCACAAACAAAATTCTAAAATAGTTTAAGAATTCATTAGTGGAAAGTGGGCATTGCTGGCTGGTCAGCATTCATTGCCCATCCTTAGGTGCTCTTGAGAAGATGGTGGTGAGCTACCTTCTTGAACCGCTGAAGTCCACCTGCTGTGGGTTGACCCACAATGCTATTAGGGAGGGGATTCCAGTATTTTGACCCAGTGACTGAAGAAACGGTGATATTATTTCCGCATCAACGGTGGCTGACTTGGAGGGGAACCTGCAGATGGTGGTGTTCCCAAGTACCTGCTGCCATTGTCCTTCCAGATGCAAGTGATCATGAATTTGCAAGGTCTGAGGATCTTTGAATTTCTGTAGTGCATCTTGTAGATAGTAGCAACAGTGTTGGTAGCGGATGTTTGTGGATTTGCAGGCTGCTTTGTCTTGGACGTTATCAAGCTAGAGTGTTGTTGGAGCTGCAAGTGGGGAGTATTCCATCATACTGCTGACTTGTATATTGTAAATGGACAGGCTTTAGAAAGTCAGGTGGTGAATCACTCACCTCAGTTTTCCTAGTCTCTGACCTGCTCTTGTAGCCACTGTTTGTGTGATGCAGCCAGTTGAGTTTCTGGTCAATGCTAATCCCCATGATGTTGATAGTGGGGGATTCAGTGATGGTAACACTATTGAATATCATGGGGCAGTGGTTAGATTGCCACTTAGTGATGGTCATTATCTGGCATTTGTGTGGTGCAAATGTTACTTGCCACTTGTCATCCCAAGTCTGGATATTGTCCCAATCTTCCTGTATTTGAACACTGACTGCTTCAGTATGAGGAGTGACAAGTGGTGCTGAACATTGTGCAACCATTGGTGAGCATCCCCACTTCTGACCTTATGATGGAGGGAAAGTCATTGATGAAGCAGCTGATGATTAGACATGGATACAACCTTGAGAAACTCCTGCAGAGATGCCTTAGAGTTGAGATGACTGACCTACAAAGACCATCTACCTACAGGCCAGGTAAGTCTCCAACCACTTCAGATTGTCTCAATACCCACTGATTCCAGTTTTGATAGGGGTCCTTGATGCCACACTTCATTGAATATAGCCTTGATGTTAAGGGCTGCCACTGTACTTCATGTCTGGAATTTAGCTCTTTTGTCCATATTTCAACCATAGCTAAAATGAGGTCAATATTCTAATATGTCTCACAAGCCCAGAAAGAATAGATGTGGGGACGTTGTATCATCCCAACTCTGAACCCCAGTCCAAGTCACTGAATGTATTTAATAAAGAAATTGATAGACTTCTACACACTAAAAAAGTGATCAAGTGAGATGGGGAAGCAAGGAATAAGATGTTGAGATACAGGATCAAGCATGATCATTGTCCAAATCGCCTATATCTGCTCCTATTTTCTGTGTTCCCATCCATCACTCCAGTGCTTGAGGACTTTTATTGGTTTCTAGTTTTACAATAACTAAACTTTGAAAGTTCTTATCCTGGTTTTCAAAGTTAATAATTCATCTTTTAGTACGATTGGAAATAACTAGCTGTAGCTTTTTTTTTCTAATTTCAACACTTTGACAGCACCTTCAGCTGTTCAGAGTCAATAGAGAAGCAATCATCCGACTTTGGTTTTTTTTGAAGTAGAGATTTTTAAAAATGTTTGACACCACGACAAGTTAGCTGTAGTGGCAGGGTACCAAATGGGTTGGCAGGGTTAAACTACATAATTATTGTTTCAGTTATAGGTGAGATTAATACAAACTAGTTGGAACATGGTCAGTGTGCTCTATTTTAATACAGAATGCCACTATTAAGATACGGCTCAGCAATTCTGGTCACTGCGGGTAAAACACATTCCACCCTGACCTTAAATTTACCTGGACCATCTCTGACACCTCCCTCCCCTTCCTGGACCTCTCCATCTCCATCAGTGACGACCGACTTGACACTGACATCTTCTACAAACCCACCGACTCCCATTGCTACCTGGATTACACCTCTTCCCACCCTACCTCTTGCAAAAATGCCATCCCGTATTCCCAATTCCTCCGCTTCCGCCGTATCTGCTCCCAGGAGGAGCGGTTCCACCATAGAACACACCAGATGGCCTCCTTCTTTAGAGACCGCAATTTCCCTTCCCACGTGGTTAAAGATGCCCTCCAACGCATCTCATCCACATCCCGCACCTCCGCCCTCAGACCCAACCCCTCCAACCGCAGCAAGGACAGAACGCCCCTGGTGCTCACCTTCCACCCTACCAACCTTCGCATAAACCAAATCATCCGCCGACATTTCCGCCACCTCCAAACAGACCCCACCACCAGGGATATATTTCCCTCCCCACCCCTTTCCGCCTTCCGCAAAGACCGTTCCCTCCGTGACTACCTGGTCAGGTCCACGCCCCCCTACGACCCACCCTCCCATCCTGGCACTTTCCCCTGCCACCGCAGGAACTGTAAAACCTGCGCCCACACCTCCTCCCTCACCTCTATCCAAGGCCCCAAAGGAGCTTTCCACATCCATCAAAGTTTTACCTGCACATCCACTAATATCATCTATTGTATCCATTGCTTCCGATGCGGTCTCCTCTACATTGGGGAGACTGGGCGCCTCCTAGCAGAGCGCTTTAGGGAACATCTCCGAGACACCCGCACCAATCAACCAAATCGCCCAGTGGCTCAACATTTCAACTCCCCCTCCCACTCTGCCGAGGATATGGAGGTGCTGGGCCTCCTCCACCGCCGCTCCCTCACCACCAGACGCCTGGAGGAAGAACGCCTCATCTTCCGCCTCGGAACACTTCAACCCCAGGGCATCAATGTGGATTTCAACAGTTTCCTCATTTCCCCTTCCCCCACCTCATCCTAGCTTCTAACCTCCAGCAACTCGATCCCCTGACCTGTCCGGACTTGTCCGACCTGCCCAGCTCCTTTTCCACCTATCCACTCCACCCTCTCCTCCCTGACCTATCACCTTCATCTCCTTCCCCACTGACCTATTGTACTCTATGCCACTCTCTCCCCACCCCCACCCTCCTCTAGCTTATCTCTCCACGCTTCAGGCTCTCTGCCTTTATTCCTGATGAAGGGCTTTTGCCCGAAACGTCGATTTTGCCTGTCTTCGGATGCTGCCTGAATTGCTGTGCTCTTCCAGCACCACTGATCCAAATTCTGGTCACTGCACTGGCGTCGACTGGCATGTGACTGTGAGGGAGTGACTTGGGGGGGGGGGGGGGGGTCGCTTCCTGCCCATCTCTCCAATGTAGTGTTTTGGACAGTCCTTGTAGGAATTTTGTATAGGACATTCGTTCTGCTGGTGGTTGGTTCTGGGTCCTTTAAATTCATCACGAGTTGTTTCAGTGTGGTGGTAGATTTGTGTTACATGACACCTAGGGGCCAGAGTAGTCTGGTTGTCATCTCTCAGATGTCTTATGAGCATTACTGACCTGTAAAGATTTTGTATAAAGGAAGAACTGTTTCCTTTGTTCAGAGAGCACTTCCCTGGACACACTTAGTGGGCGGCATGGTGGCACAGTGGTTAGCACTGCTGCCTCACAGCGCCAGAGACCCAGGTTCAATTCCCGCCTCAGGCGACTGACTGTGTGGAGTTTGCACGTTCTCCCCGTGTCTGCGTGGGTTTCCTCCGGGTGCTCCGGTTTCCTCCCACAGTCCAAAGATGTGCAGGGTCAGGTGAATTGGCCATGCTAAATTGCCCGTAGTGTTAGGTAAGGGGTAAATGTAGGGGTATGGGTGGGTTTCGCTTCGGCGGGTCGGTGTGGACTTGTTGGGCCGAAGGGCCTGTTTCCACACTGTAATGTAATCTAAACTAAATCTAAACTTCGCAACCATGGCAAAGTGCGTGCGTTCAGGGTTTCTCCAAAGCTAGTTTTGTACTGTGCTTAATAAAATTTGGTTGTTGTTCACAGAAGTTGGCGTGTTGCAGTTGCATCAAGTGTGTAGGAACCTCAGGGGGAGAAAAAAAAACTTAGTTAAATTCTAGTACCAATCTCCTGCCTTCTCTCTAGAGCCCTGCATATTATTTTCAATTAATAATCTGATTAACTTTAAAAGCCTAATTGATACGCCTCAGTGGCGCATTCAGGCATTGCATTTCAAATCCTAACTACTTGATACACGGAAATGTTTTATCTGGTTGCAAGTTTGCTCGCTGAGCTGGTAGACTTGTTGTCAGACATTTCGTCACCATGTTAGGTAACATAAGTGAACATCCGGTGAAGCACTTGTGCTCTGCCCTGCTTGCTATTTATCGCGATAGGTGATATCATTTCCAGTGCTGTTTCTGAGAAGTTGGCAAATGGGGTCCAAAGCTGTGTTTGTTAATGGAGTTCCAGTTTGAATGCCAGGCCTCAAGGAATTCCTGCGCCTGTCTTTATTTAGCCTGTCCCAGGATGGATGACTGGATGATTCCAGTCAAACTGGCGTCCTCCTTCACCAGTGTGAGAATACCAGTGATAATTGGTGGCTAGTTGGTGCTCATTTATCCTGGTGGCTAGCTTCCTGCCCATCTGTCCAATGTAATGTTTTGGACAGTCCTTGTAGGGATTTTGTATATGACATTCGTTCTGCTGGTTAGTTGGTTCTGGGTCCTTTAAATTCATCACGAGTTGTTTCAGTGTGGTGGTAGATTTGTGTTACCATGACGCCTAGGGGCCAGAGTAGTCTGGTTGTCATCTCTCAGATGTCTGATGTATGGTAGGGTGTCTACAGTGTCTGGGCACGTTGTGTCTTCTTGTTTAGATCTGTTGTGCAGGAGTCGGCAATCTGCACTTATTGGGTACACACTGTTCTTGAATAAGTATAGGTTTTTTTCCTCGGCTTCTCGTAGTTCCTGGATGCTGCAGTGTGTTGTGGCTTATTTAAATAATATCCAGATGCAGCTCCATTTGTGGGTGTTGGGATGATTGCTCCTCTTGTTGAGTATCTGATCAGTGTGTGTGGCTTTCTTGTAGATGCTGGCCTGCAGCTCTCAATTGGCTTTTTGTTCTACTGTGACATCTAGGAAGGGGAGTCTGTTATTGTCTCTTCCTCTTTGGTGAACTTTATAGCAGTAACTGTGAAAGCTGCTCCTTTCACAAGGTAAATGTTGTCCTTGTTTTATTTTCCAGAGAGGTTGGAAATGACAGGTTCTGAAAAGTCTGCATTTGGATGGATTTTAAAGGCCAATTTGTTTGCAGCTAACAGACAGAATGCTTTCAAGTTCTAAAAAAAAGCTTACACAATGAAAAGGGGGATGGGGGTGGTGAGGAACGACTGCTGGACCCTCTGACTTCTTTCTTGCAAGAATGTGTTTGATTTTACCTTTTGTGCCGAGGAGTGTTTATGGGAATTGTTGCAAGTATTTTTGAACAGCATTAGGTTGGGATAATCGGTTGGGTTTTCGGATAGGATAGAACACAAAACAACACAATACTGGATAACCTATGCTTCATTCAGTAATCTAAATAAATTGATTGTTTAAAACAAAGTGGTTTGACCAGCTGATTCTCTCTTGGAATATCCACTTAAACTTGTTTAAAACAACTAGCAAAATTAGGGTTGAGGCTACCTTCTTGAAGTGTTTTGAGGGGGGCTGGCTTGGTCCATAACAGGTTGTTGTTTAAGTATGAGAGTTTCTTCGAATTTGTTGTGTTTTGTGGACCCAAAGCTTAGGCTGGATTGCGCAAAGGGCTGTCTATTCTAACCTCTGCATAACTGCTTCTACTAAAAGACTTGATATTGGTGATCCCGCAGGCATCCCACTGATTTGTTTGTAGATCTTGTCGTTGAAGGGGAAGTGGGTTGTACGGCACAGGTCTACTTGTTGGCGGATGCGGTCCTTGCTGATAGAGTTGGTGCTGTCAAGTGTTTGTCCTTGGTTCTTCTAGCAGTGAGGCCAGTATTTCTTTGGTTAGGGTAGTGTTTATTGATGTGAATAGGGCTGTCATGTTGAAAGAAACCATGACCTTGTCATTCTCTGCCTTGGTGTCTTTGATGAGGTTAAGGAATTTTCTGTGCCAAGTGGATGGAGTGGGTTGTGTCTACGAGGTGTTTCAGTTTCCACTGCCGTTCCTTTGCTAGTCTATATATCGGCATGCCAGGAAGGGAGACTATGGGTCTGAGGGGGGTCCCCTGTTTATGCACCTTTGGTAATCTGTAGAAAAGGGGTGTGTTAGAACCTTCAGGTTTCATTTTTTGAAGGTCTGTCTTGTTAAATTCACCTGCCTTGTGGAGTTTCCTCCGATGCTGTAATGCAGTTTGCTAACTGTGGAGTTGGATCCATCGCCACCTGTTGGTAGGTGTCAATATATTGAAGTAGTGCTTTTGCTTTTGTATTGCCATCCTGAACAGAACACAGAGTCATACGCCATTCGTCTGCCAGTAGGATTACAATATTTCTGTCTTTTGGAGTCCCTCCTGGGCTTTCCTTTCCAGTGTGTTGAGGGTGTTCCTTTCTTTCTTTTTGCTTAGTGCTGATGCTACTGTTTGTCTGATGGCCTGCTGGCTTTCTTCCATAAGTCCATGGCCTTTCAGGGTGGATTGCAGTGCTGCTAGGAATTCCTTTTTAATCCATATCCCTGTGGTTGAAGTTCATCCCTTGTACTGGGATGACTTTTTCAGTGTCTGCGTGTGGTTGGTCAGACAGGTTCTTTATCAAAGTCTCTGAATTGTCCGTGTTATTGCTGAGAGAGAGCATGGACAGTTTTTGTAGGGCAAGTCTTTTATTTGCAACTAATGTTCCTCATCCTTGGCATTCTTGTGAATATTTTCTGCACCTCTCTATCTAACAATTTCCCTGCTTTTGCACTCCTGGATTCTATTAAAACCTAGGATGCTGTATGGTTTTAGTAACCAATCACATTCAATAACTTGTGCACATAGGCTGCTCAGAAATATACTTTTTCCCTACATTTTTCACCTTTCACTTATCTGCCCATTCCATTAGCTTTGTCCTTCTGAAATAATACATTAACATCCTTAGTAATGTTACCAGGTTTTTGCATCATCTACAAATTTTGAAACTGTGCCCTGTACAAGGTTGAGACCATTAATGGTGGAAGACCAAGTCTCCAGATGGATTGCTCCAAAGTATTGTTATGCCTCAGTAGCTGCTACAACTGCTCAAAATGAACTTTCAAAACACTACTTTTATATTAAAAATAATTTGAACAAGTTCTGATGTGGAGTCTTTTGCACAGGGCACTCATTTTCAGTGGAGAAAGTGAGGTCTGCAGATGCTGGAGATCAGAGCTGAAAATGTGTTGCTGGAAAAGCGCAGCAGGTCAGGCAGCATCCAGGGAACAGGAGAATCGACGTTTCGGGCATAAGCCTTTCTTCAGGAATGGCTTATGCCCGAAACGTCGATTCTCCTGTTCCCTGGATGCTGCCTGACCTGCTGCGCTTTTCCAGCAACACATTTTCAACTCATTTTCAGTGGCCATCATGCTTCCCCCTCGATGGTAATTTGTACCATTTAACTTCATAGCAATGAACACACAGCAGAGATATAAATGCAAGTAGCAGGTTTCAGGTTAATGCAGTGAGTGACAATCAATGCATGGAGCAGAAATGCTCATCTCTGAATTCCATCTCAAGGATCTATTTCCTCCCATATTTGAGCATGTTACTAGATAGTCTGCTCAAAACTAACCAAATTTCAAAGCCATTGCCTTGACTGAGAAATGCAAGGCAAAATGTCGCCCGTTACAGCATGAGAATTAAGTAACATTCACTACATCCTGATACCGCCCCATTCTCTAATACTTCACTGAAAAGGGCAAACAAAACATTTCTCTATAGTTGCAAATCCAGACTAATGATGAACAAATAAAAGCCTGTGCTCTTTCAAACAAATTTTCCATGAATGAAATCCTAATAGCTAAACAGCATGGTCCAATCATCTGCCAACTGCAAACAAAGTTTCACTGAAATTTTACCCAAACAAAACTCTGAAGGGAACAGGCAAATAGGATTCCTTTTCCCCATTCCAAATCAAACATTGTGTAATCAGATGTTTTACTGCTACAATGCAATTGAAGAAACGTTCTGGATTCGAGACAAATAGATAGAGGTTCATAAGAGAATCAACTACCCCGACCATCAGAAATCACTCAAATTTTTAATTATTCCTTCATTAGAATAGGGCTGCACACAGCTACTGACATCAAGTAGGCATCTTGAGCTTATGTTTATCTTCAAAGACTGAATATACATGCTTCCATAATTATGACATTGCTGACTGGACAAAATCAATAGATATACTGAAATAAGAAAAATCAGTTTAATAGCAGACACTTAGTCATTCAAATAGATTCATCAGTAATGAGTTATCAGAAGATCAGAGTGCTACATGAGTTAAGTGAGAACAAATGACAGCAAATTTTTCTCAGTTCCCTTGGACTAATCAGCCTTTCCTCTTTGCAACGTGATCTAGTGTGCATTTCTAGAATATTCTGTTTGGCGAGGGTTTATTATATTTGATTGAGATTACACCAAATAGGATGAGAAAGGGAAGTAAGCTAAAATGAAAGGATTCATGGATTTTATGACCCTTTAGGGCAAGTGGTGAGGCAGAGGCAAGGTCAGCACATATGACCAATTAAGTTATTTAAAACATTAGTACTGAAGCAATGAAAATTCAAATGCAAACCATGAGCACAGCTAAAATGGAAAAAATTATACACTCAATTGATTGTGTAGAACCTCATGGCACTTAATAGCACAACTTCTGCTGTACACAGATTACTTTTGGGCTATGAAAATTATGAGTTAGATGTAAACTTAATAGTTGAAACAGCAGTACGTCACTGAAACTCCTCTCCCCAAATGGCATACTCTGACCCTGATGCATGATTCAGCAATTAAACCACAAGACTGACTCAGCAATGGGCAACAGATCAGACACTGGGACACCATAAGCATTTGCTGGAATGCCATCATGTGTAAAGGGCTGTCAGAATAAGCAAAGCAGCTTGGCCACAATGTTCAAGGCAAAATTTCTGAGAGCCAACCGTAGAGCATAGGAGGATTCCTTTTATCCCCGCAAGTCTGCTCTGCCATTCATGACTGCTCTTGGACCTAACTCTCTATGTCACAAATGCTGCCAGACCTGTGAAATACCTTCAGCACTTTCTACTCTGACATCAGATCTCCAGCATCAGCATTATTCTGCGAATATCCCTTAGTACCTTAAAGAGTAAAAATCTGTCAGATTTAAAATTAAAAATTTCTTAGGCATCAATTGAACTTCGGGAAGTCGTCCCTGGAAGGAGAACCTTAAGGAGAGCCCTTCACCATTGTGTGTGTGGGGGGGGAGAACGAGAGAAGAAATCTATTAATCAAAACTGGTCTTTGAAGTGAACATCTGCAAAAGGTCATTTTATAGCAACTTTAAATTAGCAGCTTCCTGCTTTGTATGACTGCAATGAAAATCTTGGTTCATCAAGCTGGAATATAAATTATATTTAAAAGACCAGATTCAAATGCCACTGAGCAAGGCCGCGTCTTTTGTACGCAGTAGTTCATCCCAAATAGAGGTTTCATTGATTCAAAAAAAATTCAAAAACCTTGTTAAACTTTTAGGATGCATGCTTCAATAAGTTAAAAAAAAAGATAACTCAAACGATTCCTCAAACAGCAAATGACAATTTCACTGATACTTCAGTTTGAGGTTTGCATTGTTTGGAGGGAACTCCCTGCTCTTCAAAATAACACCTATTAATCAATGATACCTCCTATGGCTATTCAGCAGTTTACAAGTTTTCTATTTTTGCATCTATATGGCTGTACTGTAAGTTTTCTTAAGATTCTTTCATTTTTTTTGAAAAGTTCACATCATTTTACTTCAGAGCACAGCTTACTCAAAAGAATTCAGAACTCGAGGTACAGACTTAAGTTAATGTCAAAAGCAGCAAATAAAATCTCATGAAGTGAGAAAGTTAAGGCCGGGAAAGTTCCAAATGTCAATTGAACCAAAGTTCAATCAAAGCACTCAAAAAGCCATTATCTGAAGTAGATAAGACGTCCAGGATTATGGGTAAAGGTGGGGGAAGTGACATGAAGCAAAATGGTCATTTTGAGAACTGGTCCAGATAACTGCATGGCCACCTTCGCCACAGGAATTATTCTGCTTAATCATGGAGCAGTTCATAGATTTTTTTAAAAAAAATCTACAAAAAATAGAAATTCAAGACTCCGGAGCAGAATTGGGCCGTTTGACACCAAGTGCCTGCTCCACCCCATGATAAGTTCATTGCTAACCTGGGTTGTGGTGCCAATTTCACTTTCCCGTCTACCTCCCCATAATCCTAGATTAACCTTGTTAATCAAAGCCTAACATAACCTTGAATTAGTCAAATTATCGAGCCTTCATTGCTTTCTGGAGAAAGACAATGGCACATACCAAGACCACGCTCTTGATCCCCCAGAAGGGTAAACATCTTCATGATATCCATCCTATCAAGTCCTCAAAATTTTGTTCATTTTTATCAGATCACTGTTTATTCTTTAATCACCAGTGGGAACAGGCCCAACCTGTTCAACCACTTGCTTCAAATTCTGGAAGGGATTCACCAGGTCATTTTACCCGACTTCGTTGGTCAGTGCATAGAGTATAAGAGTTGGGATGTCATGTTGCAGCTGTATATGACATTGATGAGGTCACTTCTGCAATACTGCATTCAATTCTGGTCTCCCTGTTGTAGCACGGTCGTTGTTAAACTTGAAAGGGCTCAGAAACTATTTACAATGTCAGTGAAATGGTGTCTGACAGCCCTGGACACACCTGTTCCCTCAGTTACTGCTACAGACGTCAGGTCGACCTTCTTGAGAGTGAACCCACAGAAGGCAACAGGCCCAGATGTAGTTCCCCAGCCATGCACTCAGATCCTGTGCAGATCAGCTGACAACTTTAACCTCTCCTTACTATAATCTGAAGTCTCCACCTGCTTCAAGACGACCATCACCCTGGCACCAAAGAAAACACATGCAAAATGTCTCACTGACCACAGCCAGATGGCTCTGACCTCCATAATTATGAAGTATTGTGAGTGGATAGTTGCGGCTCACATCAACTCTAGCCTACCAGTCTGCCTTGATCCCTTGAAATTTGCCGACTGGCACAACAGGTCCATGGCAGATGCAATTTCCCAGCGTCCTTCACTCAAATCTGGATAATAAAGGAATCCCACATCAGGCTTTAACTATCGATTCCACCTTCGCCTTAAACACTACAATCCCAATCAAACTAATTTCCAAACTCAGACTTCGGCCTCTGCTCTGCCTCCTACAACTGATCCTCGACTTCCTGACCCACAAACTAAATCAGTGAAGACAGGCAACAGCAGATCCTCCATAATAATCCTCAGCACTGGCACCTTACAAAGATGCATACTAACCTCCCACTGTGTCCCCTGTACACTCACGACTGCGTGGCCAAATTTCACCTAAACTCCATCTATAAGTTCACGGATGACACCACTGTTGTAGGCTGGATACTAAACATGATGAGACAGAATGCTTGGTGACGTGGTGCAAAGATAACAATCACACACATCAGCAAAACTAAAAAGCTGATCATCGACTTCAGGAAATAGCAAGAGGCCATGTCCCTATCTACATCAAAAGATAGGAGGTGGAGATGGTCAAGAACACCAAATTCATAGCAGTGACAATCACCAATCTGTCCTGGACCACTCACATTAATGCGAAGGTCAAGGCAGCACATTAACGTCTCTACTTCCTCAGGAAGCAAAATAAATTTGGCATGTCCATAAGGACCCTCACCAACTTCTGCAGATGCGCTATAGAAAGCATTCTATCTAGATGCATATGGCTTGGTACAGCAACTGCACCGCCGAGGACTGTAAGAAACTTCAGAAAATTGTAAACACAGCCCAGACCATCATGCAAGCCAACCTTCCATCCATTGACTCCATCTACACTTGCTGCTGCAGAAACGCAGCCAAAGACCCCTCCCACTCTGGTTATAATCTCTTCCAACCTTTTTAATCAGGCAAAAAAGATATAAAAGCCTAAACACGTATCAACAGGTTCAAGAACAGCTTCTTCCCTGCTGTTATTAGATTTCTGAATGTATATCTCAAATTTCAAATATAATGTGATCTTGCTTTTGTACAGCTTCTTTGCAGCCATAATCTTTAAATCCCTTGCTCTGTTCAACCATGTTATGATCTGCTGTACTGCGGAATAGACTGGGGCTTTTTTCCCCCCCTGGAAGCTGAAGGGATGACAACATAGAGGCTTTTAAAATAAAAAGTGGGCATGGATAGCGTGAATAGCCAAGGTCTTTTTCCCAGGCTGGGGAGTCCAGAGCTAGAGGAGATACAAGGCGAGGGGGAAAAGGTTTTTTTAAAACAAGAGACTTGAGGGGCAACTTTATCATTTATATATGTCTGGTGGTGGATGTCTGGAAAGAGCTGCCAAAGGAAGTAGCAGAGGCTGGTACAATACTGGGTATGTGAATTGGAAGGGTTTAAAGGGAAGAGCCATATGCTGGTAAATGGGACTAGATCAGTTTGGGAAATTGGGTTGGCGTGAACAAGTTGGATGGAAGGGTCGGTTTCTGCTGTATGACTCTTTACAAGGTAAGACCTCCATCCCAGATATCAGTCAAGTAAATATATAAAATACTGCTTCCATTCCTCCTTACCTGATCTGGCTTCCAGACTCTCAGTAATGTCATTGACTCTTAACTGTTATCTGAATTGTGGGTCGAGAGTGTGTTGCTGGAAATGCACAGGTCAGCAGCTCCCTGCCCTCTGAAATGGGCTAGCAAGCCACTCAGTTGTGTCAATTGCTACAAAATCTCAAAAACCCAAACCCTGGCTGAAATCTTAGCTTACTCCAGTGGGAAGTGGACCATTTTTTTCCCCCACTGGTGTCCACAAGTCATTTGATCAGATTTGGCAATGAGTCTCATTTTGTCTTAACTGATACCCAGGCACATGAATGAGAGTCATGGTGTTAGTAGCCTGGTTTCTTCCTTCCCTGGGGTCACTGCGATCATCTACATTTACCACTGAATCAGACACAATCATAATCAGAAGATTAACACAATCAGGTTGCAGAGTCAAACAGTCAGAGTCAGAGGCATACAGTATCAGGCCCATCTGATCAATATCTATTTGCATTCTAAATCATATAGAAAGCATTACAATTCCCAAACACTTCAACGTCACCTGCAAGGCACACCAGGTCGAGAGTGCCACATCCCATGTGATATGAGAGATGTGTTCTTTCATTCCACGTAGCTGAACATACAATTTACACTTTTTAAAAATTAATGGGACATGTGCACATCACTGGCTTGGCCAGCATTCATTGTTCATCCCTACTTGCCCTGGAGAAAGTGATGGTGAGCAACCTGTTAAGCCAGAGTGCACTTGGTGTAAGTAAACCCACAAAAATGTTGAGAGAGTTCAAAGATTTTGACCAAGTGACAGAGAAGGAAAGGCAATCTATTTCCAAGATAAGATTGTGTGTGGCTTAGAGGGGAAACTCATGGGTGTTAGCATTTATCTTTTGATCTTGCTCTTCCAGGTGATAGTGGTTCACTTTAAAAAAAAGACAGGATACTTCAAACTCAAAAGAAAAGGCAATCTGCAAAGATAGGAGGTAGGTCAGAAGATTGGACAGAATATTAAAACAGCAAAGAACTACTCAAAGATTAATGAAGGAAACGAGAGAATGCTAACCAAAAACATAAAACCTTAGGAAAGTTTTTAAACTTAAGTATCTGAAAAAATATTTGATCTTATAAAAAACGAGTTTGGGGAATTAGGAATATAAAATAAAGAGATGACAGACAAATTTAATAGATAGTTTGTGCCAGTACATACAAAACAACACTCCAAAACAAAACTAAAATCAGAAATTGAAAAAGAGAATTACAATCACCAGGGAGAGAGTACTGAGTAAGTTGTCAGAACTGCGAATGGACAAGTCCTCAGGGTCTAACAGATTTCATCCTAGGGTCTTAAAATTAGCTGCTAGTGAGATAGTTGTTGCATTGGTTTAAATTTTCAAAAAAGTCAATAGATTCCAAGAAGCATACTTTAAATTGGAAAATAGCTAAATTTAACTCTTTACTCAAACAATAAGGCAGAGGAGGAGGAAAGTAGGTCAGTGTCTTTTAAAATAAAATTTATTTGTGGGGTGTGGGTGTCACTGTTGGCCTCGAGAAGGTGGTGGTGAGCTGCGTTCTGAACTGCTGCAGTCTATCCATTGTGGATTGACCTACAGTGCAATTCAGGTGGGAATTGCAGGATTTTGACTCTGCAATATCTGTCATTGGGAATTTCAGGCAAATCTAACATGGCTTTGAATGCTTGATTAGTTTATTGGAGTTCTTTGTAGTAGTAACTTGTGCTGGAGATAAAGGGAAACCACTGGACATTCAGTATTTAGATTTCTTGAAGGCATTCTATATAGATGCCACAAAGGGTATTGCGGAGAATAAAAGCTAATGATGCAAAATATAGGAATGGACAGAAACTTTGGCTGCAATGCAGTAAGCTGAGAGCAGGAACGAGTGAGCCTTTTCTAATCTGACAGGACGCCACAGGAATGATCCAAATTATTTAAATTGTAGAGAACAGAGACATAGTATTCAAACTTGCTGATGAGACAAAGACAGGTAGGAAAGGGAGTTGTAAGGCAGACATAAAGGAGCCTACAAGGGGACACAGAAGTTAAGCAAGTGGACAAATATCTGGCAAGTAGAACACAATGTGGAACCGTGTGAAATTACCCATTTTGGCAGAAAAGATATATAATCTAAATGAGGAGAGATTGCTGAGCTCTAAATTGCAAAGAGACCTGTCACTATTCTTCAAGAAGGATGTTAATACATTGGAAGCAGTTCTTCGTTAGACTACCTCGAACGAGTGGATTGCCATAGGAGGAAAGGTTAGGCCTGTACCCTCTGGCGTTAAGATGCAGAGGTAATTTCATTGAAACAAAAGGCTGAGGGAACTTGACCAGGTGTATGCAGAAAGGATGCTTTCCGCTGCAGAAGAATCTAGAACGAGGGGTCATAGTTTAAAAATATGGGGCTGTCCAGTTCAGGCAAAAGAAGAAATTTGAGGGTTGAATGTCTTTGGAATTGCATTCTAGGAAAGGCAGAGGATGCTGTTTCTTTGATATTTTCAAGGCAGATACATTCTTGACGATCAAGGGAATGAAAGATTAATCAGGAACATTTAGAAATTTGTGGAGATTAAAATCAGATCAACCATGACCTTACTGAATGACGGAGCAGGCTTGAAGGTCTGAGTGGTCTACTTTTAAGAGTCATTGAGGCTTACAGCACGGAAACAGCATGCAGCCCAACTCGCCCACGCTGACCAGGTTTCCTAACCTGATCTAGTCCAATAGCATTTGGCCCACGTCTCTTTAAATCTTTCCTATTTATGTGCCCATCCAGATGCCTTTTAAATGTTGTGATTGTAGCAGCCACCACTATCTCTTCAGCAACTCAGCCTGGACACCACCATCTGCATGAAAAAGTTGCCACTCAGGTCCCTTTTAAACCTTTGCCCTGTCATCTTCAGGGAACAGGAGAATCGACGTTTCGGGCATAAGCCCTTCTTCAGAAGCCCTGAAGAAGGGCTTATGCCCGAAACGTCGATTCTCCTGTTCCCTGGATGCTGCCTGACCTGCTGCGCTTTTCCAGCAACACATTTCCAGCTCTGATCTCCAGCATCTGCAGACCTCACTTTCTCCTGTCATCTTCAGCCTATGCCCCCTAGTTTTGGGTTTCCTTGGCTATTCACCATATCCATGCCCTCAAATCTTATAAACTTCTATAAAAGGTCATGTCTCAGCCTCTGCTGTTCCAGCCTCTCCTTATAGCTCAAACCCTCCAATCCTAGCAACATCCTTAAAAATCTTTTCTGAACCTTTCAAGTTTAACAACATCTTTCCTGTAGCAGGGAGACCAGAATTGAATGCGATATTCTAAAAGTACTCACAAGAAGCGTGACATCATCCAAGACAAAGCAGCCAGCTTGATTATTAGAGTCATAGAGCTATACAGCATGGAAACAGACCCTTCAGTCCAACTCGCCCATGCCAACCAGATATCTACCATAAGCCTTCAAATCCACAAACATCCACTTCTTCCACCATCACACATAGTAGCCGCAATGTGTACCATCAACAAGGTGTGTATGCGCTATAGAAATTCAACACATTCTTAGATAGCAGTTTCCAAACCAATGAACACTTCCATCTAGAAGGACAAGGGCATCAGATACATAGGAACACCACCCCCTGCAAATTCCCATCCAAGCCACTCACCATCCTGATTACCAAAAAAACCTGCAAGTTAACCTTAAGAGAATCTGGAACTAGGACTCCTAGGTTTGTTCAGATGTTTGAAGCCTTTCCCCGATTGGAAAATAGTCTACATCTCTATTCTTCCTACCAAAGTGCATAATCTCACACTTGCCCATACTCAACATGTCTGGCAGCGTCTGGGGAGAGAGAAACAGTTAAAACTTTGAGTCCAATCTTCCTCAGGACTGACACATTCATAAATTAGTTCTGCTATTACATGCAAGCCAGACTAGGTATTATTTTCTCCATTCAAGGACTGTAGAGATCTGGATGGGTTCTTACAATAACTGATGTTGACTGTCACGACAGCGGCATGCCTCATATTTGAGAATATGAATTCTATTTGCTCCTATGGTAGGATTTAAACCATTCCCCCACAGCGATTACTACGCAAATGACATTATTACTGCATTATTATCTCTCATGGTAATGATGATCACATTAGTAGAGACAAAAAAAAAATGGAAAAAAGGAGGCGGCCATTCAGCCCCATCTCCAGCCTGTTACACTGTGGGAGGCTGTTCAGCCCCTTCTCTAGTCTGATCCTCAGGCTTATTTTTCCTATATTCGTTTGTTGCTCACATAACCTTTCTTTGAACTGCTTCTAAACCAATATCCTTCTTCATACAACATCAAAAAATTGTACACAGTATGCCAGATGCAGCCTAAAGACCTATGTAAGCAAGGCACATGTAAATACACTTATGCAGTAGACTTTCAAATGATATCCTATTAAAAACACAGTACCTGGATTAGAAAAGAAATTAAACTTTACTGGCAGTTTCAATATGTCAAGTTGATTTCTGTTGCTTACACTTGTGCTTTTTCAGTCTAGTTCTTCGCAGAAAGAATCCATTATGAACTATTTACAAATTAACATTTGACTCACTAAATGAATTGCACCTTATTGTGTAAAATAACCCTATGGAAGACTTGGAAACGAAGACAGACAGCCTCAAAGCAATGACTCATTGGAATGATGATGCTCTTCTGCTTACGTTTCCATGGCAACACTTTTACATAATATGAATTCACCAAGTTTAATCATTTCAAACTCCATTTAAAACAGACAGAATCAACATTTCATAGCACAGAAGGAAGCCAATCTGCACACCTTGCTTCTGTTGGTCTCTTAAAGAGCTAACCACAGAGGAGCAGGGGATATGAACTATGTACTCAAATTTCATTACATACCTGGATGGGTATATGAATAGTAAGGGTTTAAGAGGGATATGGGCCAAGTACTGGCAAATTGGGGTAGAATAGATTTGGATATCTGGTTGGCATGGATGAGTTGGACCAAAGGGTCTATTTCCGTGCTGTACAGCTCTATGACTGTAGAGCTGAAGGAGCAGTGCTCTGAAGGTTAATGCTTATCTGGTATTGACTCTAGGTTTTACATGGATCTATTTGGAGCATAAAACCTGCCTAGGAACATAGACACAAGTCAGTAGGAATGCCAAAATACTACCGCCTTCCTGGCTCTGTTGAAACCCTACATTACCATACACGTCAGCTTTCCTCCTCTTTTCCACCCACTACACCCTGGCTCTATTTATTCTGCTTCCCAAGCTCGGATCATACCTTTCACTTCTTTATCTCGTTAACAATGCCACCCTGCTTTGCTTGCAACCTCTAATCACCTCATCTATCCTATTACCACAGGTCAATTTTATCCTCTCAGCACTATAACCCCTTATCACATCCCCTTGGCATGCTCATACCTGACACTGTCTCACCCCTGACCCCAGCCTACCTGTCAACACCACTGACCCCACGCCCCATCCCTAGCATTAACGAGGGTGCCCCCTCCTCCTCCAACATTGAATAGAATTAGCAGAGCCAAATCTTGCCATACCTACTGCAGCCCCTACCAGCTCTGCTTATCCAAAGCCCCCCTCTTTCTAGCTTCTTATTCATACAGATGTCAGAGTAGTACATGGGTGGGGAAAGAGAGGTGGGGAGGGAAAAGGTTGAATTCAAAATATTAAAGATTTGATTGAAAACGTAAAAACAATAGTCACAGGAATAGCTGGGCCATTGAAAAACTGAGCCTCAAAAGACAATGATGTTTGGATTGCTGCCAGTGTGCAAGCTCAGTAACCTGAAGGTAAAGCGGACAAATACACCACTGGAGACATGGTGTTGAGTAGGATTGGATCTGTACAAATCAAAGATTGTATCACAACAGGACTGGGGATCAACTTCAATTATTTTTACTGCTACAATTTTTTTGTAATTTGTTCAGAGTTCAAATAGGATATTCAGCAATAATAAAAAGTACAGGATTCAATTTAACTGCAATGCGATATTACTGTACAAGCCAAAAATATTAATGGCGTGAGCAGAGACCTTTGGCAATTATAAACAGACTTCAGAAATTGGGGGAAAAAAATGACAGAAAGAAGGATGAACCTACAGGAATCCTTCAGATATGGTCAACAGGCACAACTTAAAATTCTATTATGCAAATGAGTGTCCTAAAATGGAATAACAAGATTTTTAAAATTACACATGACATGGAAGGTTTGAAAGGAGATGATGACGATGCTGATCATTAAGAGAATTACATGAGTTGAGAAAGTAGCTGAGGCCAAAATATTATAGGACTTCAAGGACGAGTTGGATTTGGAACTTGGAGCGAAAGGGATCAAAATATATGGAGCAAAAGCAGAAACAGGCTACTGAGTTAGATGGGAAAGTGAGGTCTGCAGATGCTGGAGATCAGAGATGGAAATGTGTTGCTGGAAAAGCGCAGCAGGTCAGGCAGCATCTAGGGAACAGGAGAATCGACGTTTCGGGCATTAGTCCTTCTTCAGGAATGAGGAAAGTTGGTCCAGCAGGCTAAGATAAAAGATAGGGAGGAGGGACTTGGGGGAGGGGCGTCGGAAATGTGATAGGTGGAAAGAGGTCAAGGTGAGGGTGATAGGTCAGACTGGGGTGGGGGCGGAGAGGTCGGGAAGAAGATTGCAGGTTAGGAAGGCGGTGCTGAATTTGATGGATTTGACTGAGACAGGCTGGGGGGAGGGGAAATGAGGAAACTGGTGAAATCCCAGTACTGAGTTAGATGATCAGCCATGATTATAACGAATGGTGGAGCAGGCTCAAATAAGCTGAATGGTCCACTGCTATTCTCTACAAAATACAATAAAGGTAATATTCTTGGGATGTCAGTAGATTTACAAGTTCCACAATCCAGAAAATATTGTAGGCCCTTAAGATTTTGATTACAGAAGACAGGTCTTAGAGTCAAAATGGCATTAGAAGATGGGAGTTTAAAAAGAGAAAGGCGGCTTATGTCCACTGTTACCTCTTTTCATTTTATGTAATTAAAGAAGCTCTTACTGTCTGTTTTCATATTACCTGAAATTATTTTCTCCATTACTTTTTTGTTCATTTTATTGGCTTTTAAAAAAAAGTGTTAGTATTCCATTCTCCATCCTCATATGTTTCTACATTCTTTATCCAACTTGAAAATTATGTTTGACATTGAATTCAGCTTGAAGGTCTTTGCACATTCTTCCCTCAAGAGCCTTCAGTGGCTTGTACTTTGTTTAAAGTGATTTTGTTTGTCATGGTTAGCTATGATTTGAATCCCTACCACTTCCTCAAACTACAACATGTGCTGCCTTAATTGGCATTCTTTAAAATTTCTATTTAAAATATTAAATACAGAAGATATTGAAATATGTGGGTTGATTAAAAAGACGACAGTGGGTTGGGAAGAAAGACTGTTGTTGATTCATCAGGTTATCCCCATATGTCTGTATTAAGGTAGGGAGGTACAAATTCAAAAAAGAAAAATAGATCAAGATTGTGTGGTCAAAAGGCAAGCTGTAGATTTGTGGGATTAAAAGCATGGCCTAACAAGGCTCTTCAGTTGTTTCAAAACTGCCAGCAGCTCATGTTGGTGGTTCACTTTCTTCTATGGGCAATTAGAAGGATAAATGAAAATAAGCGACAAGCACATGCTAAAAGCTAACACCTAAATAAAGATTGCATCGATCACACAAATCAGTTGCACAGCATATTGAAACCCAGAACTGAGGCAAGGGTCAAAAATACAAATTGGAAGGAGAATGAACTGCAGCCTGCCTGCTTACATCTCTGCACTTGGCCAACCACAATCAAGTAGGACAATGTTGCAGAGACAGGAAATAACAGTTCGGCAAAAGTTGAGTATTGTTACAAATAGTTCCATCTGTATTTTAATGTTAATGCAATTCTCCAACAGAACGCTGAGATATTTTAGTTGTAGAGATTTTTCAGCCTTCAGAGACATCATGATGGTTGCAGAGCTTTGCTGTAAACAAATACACGTAGATAAAAAAGTGCCTACACAGTAACAGTGACTGCACTTTAAAAGGTTTTTTTTGTTGCTGCGCTAGACAATATTCAGAGGTCAAGACAGACACGTAACAAATTAAAGTTTTGCCATTTCCTGGCAAGGTTGCAGAGTACACAAATCCTACTACCAACCAGGTTACTAAAACTTACAAAATTTAATCAAAAATATATTGAATGGATATCTTGCTAGCAAAGTCCAAGTCAATTAGAATTGGATGCCTTAAATGCCAAGTAAATCACTTACACTTAGAATTTTGTTTCCTCCGTTACGTTAAAGAATACGATGATTTTAAAATTTTCCCCTGAACTAATTCACTATGGCTGCAGTATGCATGACCTACAGAATTCACGGCACAACTCATCAACACACCATTACAAGCGGCATACTTTTACCACAGGTTTAAAAAAAAACAGCAACACTAAGAACACTAATACCTCCAAATCCCATTCAATTTTCCTTGACAGACGTTAAAATTCTTTCATCCTTGAAGTTAGTTTAGCTTCTGAACTGACAAAGATTCCAGAAACAATTACTGAGGATAGAATTAGTTGTTACTTGGAAAAAGGTGGGTTGATGAGAAAACACCAGGATGGATTTTTAAGGAGGAAGTTAGATTTAATGAACATGCTGGATCTTTTTGAAAAGGTAACAGAAAGGATCAATGGCTTATTCTGTTGATATGTACATACACTTCCAGAAGTTGTTCAATATAGCATGGTGTAACAGACTAGTGAGGAAAGTTAGTGTTTGTGCAATAAAGAGACAGTAGTAATGTTGACAAAATTGGCACGATAGGAAAGGGCAACAGTGAATGAATATTTTTCAGGCTAGAGGAAGAAGATTCATATTGAAGTTCTCAAGGATTCGGTTTTTGAACCCTTGCTATTCATAATATGTATTAATGATGTAGAATATTGGTATACCAGAGACAATTTCAAAGATTTCAAGATATAAAAAACTTAAAAACACTGAACAATGAAGGCAGTACAGAACGCTAAAAGGACAGATGGGAAGGGAGATAACAGATGAAGTTCAATGCGGAGAAGTCAGATGTGATACATTTTGGTAAGAATATAGATAGATGATATGAAATATGGACTAAAACTCTAATGGAACCCAGATGCATAAGTGCACAAATCATTGAGGGTATCGAGAGAGAGAGCGCGCGAAAACGAGAGCTTCAAATCATACAATAACCATGGGTTTTATTAATAGGGGGACAGAGTACATGAGCAAGGTGACACTTGCGAGTACTGTGGCATCGCACTGTATAAAGGGCATGAATGTGTTGGGAGTCAGGGCAGAAGAAATTCAATGAAAATGGTTACAGAAAATGAGAACTGGTGAAAGCTTCCAAAATTCATGTGGGGTGCCTGGATATAGTCATAGGGAGAAACGGTTCCCATTTAAAATGCAGAAGAATGGCACTAAGTCATCATGCTCATTTAGAGAGTCAATGCGAACATGACAGGCCAAATGGTCTTCTTCTGTACCATAACATGACATGACATTTCAAAAACCGTTGTGGCCACAACATCATAAGATCTGCAGAAGCTGAAGGCTCACCAAGGTTATTTTAAGGATTGGGAAGTAATGCAGCGTAGTTAGCATTTTGCACTCCTTGACAAATCCTGAAACAAACAAAAAGGATCATCAAACTGGCTTCACGCAGTTTGTAAATGCACACAGTATTAGTCACTAAGGAAATACTCTTATAGCATGCTGCGCCATTTAGATTCAGCTATTCCAGGTTATGCTTTATCTAGCTAGAGAATAATACACCGGCATTACAATCTGTTTGAAATTCAGTTCAAGTTCTGTTTTGAGCGAGTGTACCTTTCAAACACATGATTTCTGGGGAGCATCATCACCTTCAAGTATCAACCCATTCTATGGGGTTTGAAAAGCAATTGCATAATTCGGGAAATTCACAATTTCCCTGGCGCTTAAGAAATTATATTTTTCTGCAGCACACTGATTTTTTTCAAAACCTGTTATGAGCAAAAGACTATACGGGTTTTTAATATTTTGGTTGATCACAAACTGAGTTTTTGGGAAAACTGCCTCATTATCTAATACTTCCTTCTCCAGATTCTTCAAATAGAATGTAAAACTGGATGTGTTGTATTAACGTGATCAAATAAGCATCATGTGTAGAATTCCAATACTCAGACAAAATTACATTTTAATTAATTCAATACTGTCTCATCAGCTGACAATGTACAAATCCATTAAAAAAAAAATCAAACAAATTGTGAGGAATTTCTACACAGCCCAACACACTTCGTATTTATCACCACCAGGTATTACCCTGCAGTCTTTCTGGAATAATACACTATTTTTCACTAAAACGAAATAACTGTGGATGCGGAGGGTCATCGACAAAAGCTGTCCAGAAATTGGAGAAGCTCAGGTCTATTAGCATCTGTGGAGAGAAGGCAGAATTAATGTTTCAAGCCCAGTCAGCCTTCTTCAAAACACTGGATTCAAAACATTAACTCTCCTTTCTCTGCACAGATGCAGACAGACTTGCCAAGTTTCTCCAGCAATTTCTGCTTTTGTGGTTAACTTCACTAATTTGAAAACAGAACTAGCCCAGTTGACTTAGGATCAAAACTGGAAGTTTTAAACGAGGTGATTTAAACACAGGTTGGAGACAGTCAAATGTGGGGAAATGGAACTCAAAACAGTGTCTGGATGACTAGAGGTAAAGCAATTAAAAGGAGAGATTTCTCAAATCTATATCTGCATGATTCATACCAGAGAACCAAGCTGAAAGTTAAAAATAATTATTCTCACGGAATAATGGGAGAACTAGCCATTTGGATACAGAACTGGCTCTAAAGTAGAAGACAGAGGGTTGTTTTTCAGACTGGAGGCCTGTGGCCAGTGGAGTGCCACAAGGATCGGTGCTGGGTCCTCTACTTTTTGTTATTTACATAAATGATTTGGATGTGAGCATAAGAGGTACAGTTAGTAAGTTTGCAGAAGACACCAAAATTGGACGTGTAGTGAACAGCAAAGAGGGTGATCTCAGATTACAACAGGATCTTAATCAGATGGGCCAATGGGTTGAGAATTGGCAGATGGAGTTTAATTCAGATAGATGCGAGGTGCTGCATTTTGGGAAAGCAAATCTTAGCAGGACTTATACACTTAAGGTCCTAGGGAGTGTTGCTGAACAAAGAGACCTTGGAGTGCAGGTTCATAGCTCCTTGAAAGTGGAGTCACAGGTAGATAGGATAGTGAAGACGGCGTTTGGTATGCTTTCCTTTATTGGTCAGAGTATTGAGTACAGGAGTTGGGAGGTCATGTTGCAGTTGTACAGGACATTGGTTAGGCCACTGTTGGAATATTGTGTGCAATTCTGGTCTCCTTCCTTTCAGAAAGATGTTGTGAATCTTGAAAGGGTTCAGAAAAGATTTACAAGGATGTTGCCAAGGTTGGAGGATTTGAGATACAGGGAGAGGCTGAACAGGCTGGGGCTGTTTTTCGTGGAGCGTCGGCGGCTGAGGGGTGACCTTAGAGGTTTACAAAATTATGAGGGGCATGGATAGGGTAAATAGGCAAAGTCTTTTCCCTGGTGTGGCGGAGTCCAGAAATAGAGGGAATATGTTTAGGGTGAGAGGGGAAAGATATGAAAGAGACCTAAGGGGCAACCTTTTCATGCAGAGGGTGATACATGTATGGAATGAGCTGCCAGAGAATGTGGTGGAGGCTGGTACAATTGCAACATTTAAAAGGCATTTGGATGGGTATATGAATAGGAAGGATTTGGAGGGACATGGGCCTGTTGCTGGCAGCTGGGAATAGATTGGGTTGGGATATCTGGTTGGCATGGACAGGTTGGACTGAAGGGTCTGTTTCCATGCTGTACGTCTCTATGACTAATTGCTCAGTGGTTGGTACTACTGCCTCACAGTGCCAGCACCCGGGTTCAATTCCAGCCTAGGGTGACTGTGTTGAGTTTGCAAGTTCTCCCAGAGTCTGCATGGGTTTCCTCCAGGTTCTGCCCACAGTCCAAAGATAAACAGGTTAGGTAGATTGGTCATGCTAAATTGCCCATAGTGTCCAGAGATGTGCAGGCTAGGTGGATTAGCCATGTGAAATGCAGGGTGACAGTGATAGGACAAGAGGGTGGGTCTGAGTGGGATGTTCATCAAAGCTCCGGTGCGGACTTAATGAGCCGAATGACCTGCTTCCACACTGTAGGGATTCTATGATTCTATTCTGCGATTCTATGATTCTTTGAGAACAGATCTAAAATAAAGCAAAATATGAATGCAAAAAAAGAAAAAAAAAGTTCTTAAAAAGATACAAACCAGTAATAAAAATGCAGGCCAAAGGAAATGAACAACGTGGAGGACAGCAACAGGCTTGGGGGGGAATATGCAGCCTGGTGAATCTGGCAGGTACATGGGAGACAAAACTTAATACAGAGAGAAAACTGCAAAGTGACATGCCGGTGAGAAGAATGAGAAGCAACAATATTTAATAAATACAACAAAGTTTAGATTGTACAGGACTGTGGACTGGAGTTGACAGTGTGGTGTTCGACTTGTTGGGCGTGGGGTAAGTGTATGTATACAAATCTTTGAAGCCAACAGGACAAAATCGAGAAAGTTTATTTAAAAAGTCATTTGGCCACATCAAAAGTAGTAAATGCTTTTTGTTATTTATATAAGTGATTTGGGTGTGAGTACAGGAGACATGGTCAGTAAGTTTGTAGAAGACACCAAAATTGCTGTCTGCTGCAGCACCAAAAGAGACTTCAGAGTACAGCGTGATCTTGATCAAATCGGCCAACAGGCCGAGGAGGGGAAGATGGAGTTTAATTTAGATAAATGTCCTACCAAAGTGCAACACCTCACAAATCAGGGCAGGAGTTACACACTTAATGGTGAGGTCCTGGGGAGTGTTGCTGAACGGAGACCTTGGAGTGCAGGCTCACAGTTCCTTGAAAGCAGAGTCGCAGGGTAGTGAAGATGTTTGGTACACATGCCTTTATTGGTCAGTGCATGGAGTATAGGAGTTAGAAGGTCATGTGAGTCAGTACAGGACATTGGTCAGGTCACTTTTGAAATAATACTTTCAATTCTGGTCTCCCTGGTATAGGAAGGATGTTGTGAAACTTGAAAGGGTTCAGAAAAAGATTTCCAAGTATGTGGCCTGGTCTGGAGCGGTTGAACAGGCTAGAGTTATTTTCCCTGGAGCAGAGGATGAGAAGTGACCTGATTGAAATTTATAAAATCACAAGGGCATAGATAAGATGAATAGCCAAGGTCTTTACCCAGGGTACGAAAAAGTCCAAAACTAGAGGTTAGAGGGGTAAGATTTAAAAGAGAGCTACTTGTTCCATACATGTACCACCCTCTGCATGGAAAAAGCTGCCAGAGGAAGTGGAGGAGGCTGGTACAATTACAACATTTAAAGGCATCTGGATAGGTATAGGAATAGACCAGGGCATAGAGGGTATTGGCCAAATGCTGGTAAATGGTACAAGATCAATATAGAATATCTGGTCGGCAGGGAGGAGTTGGACTGAAATGTCAGTTGTACAGCACAGAAACAGACTCTACAAAAGCAATTTACTGGAATGGTAAAAGGGATGCTGTATTTCAGACGGTAAAGCTAATTCAGGATTTGGATTGGACTGCTTACAGCAGAGAGGGGTTGAGAGGAGATCAAATAGAAGCTTTCAAAGCTGTAATTGGTTTGAATAGAGTGAAAACAGAAAAACTGTTTCTAGTGGCAGGAGTGTTAACCATGGGTACACAGATTTTAGGAGATCAAGATAAGAACCAAAAGCTACAGTCCTTGGGAATGGAATGCATTGCTCGAGAATGAAGGTGGAGGATGCTTCAGAAACAACATAAAATATGTACACATTTCTTGAAGGAAAACGATAGAGGGCTAAAAGGGAAATTATCTGATTGACTTTCAAAGAATTGGCACACAGAAAATAATTCCTAGCCTTTCAGTCAATTGTATGATTCCAATTGCAGACAGTGATCCACAATTCCCTTAGACAGCACAAACATGCAGAACCCAATCATATTCCAATTATCATCATCTTGAAAAGGAACAGGATGAGTGTGCCTAATTCATTAGATTCCCTACAGTATGGAAACAGGCCATTCGGCCCACCAAGTCCACACCAACCTTCCGAAGAGTGACTCACCCAGACCCGTTCTGCTCTGATTAATGGACCTAACACTATGGGCAATTTAGCATGGCCAATTCACCTAACCTGCACATCTTTGGACTGTGGGAGGAAACCTGAGCACCTGGAGAAAACCCACACAGACACAGGGAGTCTGTGTGCAAACTCCACACAGACACTCACCTCAAGCTGGAATCGAATCCGGGTCCCTGCTGCTGTGAGGCAGCAGTGCTAACCACCGAGCCACCATGCTGCCCCAATCATCTCTAATTACAGTATTAACATATGCTGCCCACGTAACACGAATATCAGCAAACAGACATGATATCACCATGCCAGTTTGTCACAGACAGAGGGACTGCCTTCAGAGAAAAGAATTCTTAATGGGGTGAACTGTGCCAACCACTGTACTCTGACTCAGAGGGAGCTCTGCCAAGGTCAAGCGAGGGACCTTTTCAGTTGCTCGTGCACAATGCATTGTGAAAAACTCAAAAGTACTAACCCATTACAATGGATAACACAAATTAAATTTTCAGATTTCAAGTCTCCTTCAGACAATTCATCAACTTGTGTGTGCATACATTTTAAACAGAAGTTCTAAACAGGAAACCATTTAACATTGGAGGCCTTTAAAATCTGCATGAAAGTCTTTGCTTCATATCTGTTTCTTCCTCGTTTTTTTCCTCAATCCTTTCATCAGTGGGAATGTTTTGTACCTACTTTGCCTTTCTAGGCTGCACTTTATTTTGAATACTTCATTCAGATCTCCTCTCAGCCTTCTCCTTTTCAACGAGGATAATGCCAGATCCTCTAATCTGACCCAATAACTGAAATTACTTATCTCTGGAAACATCTCACTACAGGTCTGGCCAGGCCTGCTGAGTTTCTCCAACAATGTTTTTATTTCAGATATCTAGCATCTGCAGTGTTTTGCTTTTATTTGGGTTGGGTTAGTTTTTTGGGGGAAAAGCTACTCTCTAGCCATGGCCTATGCTGTAAAAAGAGATTAGGTTGTGCATGTTGCCACCCTGACTTAGTCTGACAATTTAGTCTAAGGTTACCCTACCATGATGGAAATGTTGAGACAAGAGATCTGCAGGAGTTGAAGAACCATCGTAAATCACCACTTTAATCCATGATCAAAGTAATTAAAAACCAGGAAAGCAGATTAATTGAAGCTAAACAGTCTAGTTATTGCTGGGTGTGTTCAGTACATTACTATGAATTTAAGTAAAGAATGTTCAGTCATGGGATATAGAAATAGAGGACAAAAATTTGGTGGAAACAGTAAAACATGGGAAATGTAAACTTGCCATTTTGAAAGGTAGAACGGTAAAGCAATATATTGTATCACTGGAAATTGAAAAACTCAGGAGGGATCTGCGTGCCCTGGTACATAAATAACAAAAGGAACAGTTAGCATTCTACCGTAATAGGATTTTCTCCAAAGGGTCATGATCTTGTGGAACACTCTTCCTGTGTGCACCACTGAATATTTCTAAGGTAAAGGTAGATTGATTCTTAATGAACATGAGAGTCAGTGGTCATCATGTTAAGGCCAAAAGTCAAGTTAGCCATAAGCTTTAGAGTACCAAAGCAGGTTGGATGGCCTGTTCCAGGTTTGTATATCAGTCTTAAATTTACTGACTCCATCACAGGGTCAGAAGTAGGGATGTTAAATGATCCAATGTTCCAACATTCAATGTTCAGCACCAAACACGACACCTCAGATACAGAAGTCGCCCATGTCCATCTGTTGGCTGAATGGCTGGTTTGCAATATAAAAGTGATGCCAACAGCACAAGCCAAACTCCTATACTAACTGAGTTCAGTAGAAGGCACAAAACATGTGACTCTAATAAGAGGACAGTATGATCCTGCAGACTACTGCAGTTCTTTTTTGCTCCTCGCTGCCGACAAACCCATGATTCCAATGCCTTCGCATCTTCAAGGTAAAGTCAGAAGTGTGATGGAATACTCTTCACTTGCCTGTAGCTCCAACAATTAAGAAGCTAGAAAGCTGCTCAATTTCCACCACATCCACAAACATTAATCCCCGTCACCACCAACGTGGTGAGAGCATCTGTAAGATTCACTGGAGTAACTCAGAGGTTCCTTTGTCAGTACCTTCCTTTGGGCTGACAAGGGGCAAGTAACATTTGTGCCACACAAAAGTCAGGTAATAACTGACTATCTTCAATAAGAGGCAATTTAACCACCACTCCTTGACATTTAGTGATGTTACCATCAATGAATCCCTACTATCAACATCCTGGGGACTACCATTGACCAGAATCACCACATGTACACTGCAGCTACAAGAGCAGGTCAGAAGCTTGAAATACTGTGGCTAGTAACTCACCTCCAAATATTCCAAACTCCAAAACACACAAAGCTTGACACCATGCATGACAAAGTAGCCCTCTTGATTGGTACCACGACCACAAGGATCCACTACCTCCACTATTGACACTCAGAAGTGTGCACTGTCTACAAGATGCACTGAGAAATTCAAACATTTTTGGACATCATCTTTCAAACCCACAACCATTACCATCTCAAATGGACACATGTACCAGGTACACAGGAATACCACCGCCTTCAAGTTCCCCTCTAAGCCACTCACCATCCTGACTTGGAAATATAATCACCGTTCCTTCACTGTCACTGGGTAAAAAAACCTGAACCCCTGCTCTAATGGCATTGAGAGACAGAGAGAGAAAGTGAGGACTACAGATGCTGGAGAATCAGAGTCAAAAAAGTGTGGTACTGGAAAAACAGGTCAGGCAGCATCGGAGGAGCAGGAGAGTTGATGTTTTGGACATAAGTCCTTCATCAGGAATGGCATCACGGGTTACCTCCAGCACATGGACTGCAGTGGTTCAAGGCAGCAGCTCATTGCTTTCTGAAATGCAACAAAGGACAGACAATAAATGCAGGCCAGTTAACAATGCTCACCTCCCACAAAAAGAATAAAAACAATGATCTTTACAACTACAAGGCCAAGGACAGCAGTTACACGGATCACTATAACCTATAGGTTCTCCTTCGAGCTGCATACCATCTTGCATCAGAACCACATCAGTCCTTCACTGCTACCAGTTCATAATCCTGGAATTCCTTTCCTAACAGCACCATGAGCTCCCCCATTCCCCAAGGAATACAGCAATGTAAGAAGATAGTACACCTCCACTGGCTTAGCCAATGATGCCCAAATTCCATAACTAAGACAGAATCCTGGAATGGAACTTGAAAACAAATCCTTGACTTGTAGGCAGCTGCGCCACAGCCGAAGCTGAACCAGTGCCAGATATAATGGAGTGCTGAATAGATAAACATGATCTCAGACACAATGCATGCTGCTACAATATATTCCTGAAGTTCCAAATGGATTAAAACCATTCGCTGCCCTGTTAAACGTCTTTGCTAAAATTGGGATTTTTGTTAGATTTACACAAGATCTGCTAATAAGGAGAAGCAGCCATCAACCTGACAGGTTTACAATCAAGTGGCAGCTTTGACAAACCATTATATGAGAAAGCTTGTAGCCTTACACGCGACATCTGGTCCAGGATATACACGAGAGCGCTTGACCAATTTTGGGCAGGGTGGGGGGCGCATTTGTTCTGAAGAATTAAGGCCATCTGTTCTTCGTGTCAATGGATCAGTGTAAATAAGGGGATAACATTTGTTCACTTGTGGAATGGGTGGCCGTACTTCCTTTTGACCCAGAGGGCTGGAAGCTGCACATATTTTACAGTTGGAGGTTGGATAACAATTTCTGGTTTATATTGAAGACTCAACAAAATTCATACTCAATAGCTTATTAAATTACAAGTTATTTTCCTGAGTGGAATACGCACACAATAGAACAATTCTGATACATTTTCATGTATACCACACTGAGCAGATCTGAATTTATGAAACCCAGCTCCATAATCTTGAGCGTTCTGAAATGTGCATGACCCATTACTCTTACAAGCTAGAAAAACAAAGGCTAAAACTGAGTTAGTAAGAAAAGTTGGAAGATATTCATACGTCCCTGGAGCTCAAGATGTAGAAATGTTATCAACTTCATTTGCATTTGGGAATCTAAGGTGATTTTTAAAAAAGCCATGTTGTAGGACAATGGTATTGGAGATGTTAGCTGAGCAAGGTTACCTCATGACCTTTTCCACATAGTTTAGACTAGCCTCTCATTATGATGTATGGTTAAAAGGGAGGCTTATCTAGCCAAAGCAATTGGCCATTTGGCCTGGCTTGATCAGGGTTTCCCACTTTGATTTGGATGTAGCTTAATTAGTAATGCGTACTCAGACCGGTCAATTAGTTTCTTTTCCTCTACAAACTTTTGCCATTTTATTACTGCTTATTCATTAAGGACGTGTGGTGTTTTTATAATCTCAGTACCAATTTCTGTATAAAGACAGCTCGTTTGCAGCAATAAGGGGAATAGCCTGAGAGCGCTCTTAGGGTTAAGAGCTAGTTCTGCTACTCTGCTAATGGTTTTAAAACCTTAGATACCTACAAGCCAGGCTTAAGCTATGTTATAGTGTAACATTAAATTATGCTGCAAGGACAGTTATTCCAGACTGCCACAGAGTACGATCTCCGGATGAACCAAGAGAGGGTTACAGATCGAGTCCATTAGGGATTCCATGAGCTGTCTCAAATAGGTACTTTAACAATTACATAATACTGGACTTGTAGTCAAAACACTGCAAATGCATCTATGGTCTACATTTCACCCATGCTGCAAAGTGAACTCATGACAGTGAGACAGAAATCAATCTTTGTACAGTACCCTTCAACAATGCCCTAATCAAAACCTCAAAAGACAATTCTGCCAAAACCAGTGCACCATTATTTTCAGTTCAACTAAAGTTACTGATGCCCACCAGTAAGACATTTTTGTTTCCTGGAGAAACTCAGGTTTGCAGAGAAGGCAGAGTTAAAATTTCAGATCCAGTGACTCATCAGAACTACTAGTTATACTATTAACTCTTATGAGAGGTCACTGAGCTTGAAACATTGACTCAGCTTTCTTTTCACAGCTGCTACAAGACTTGCTCAGTTTCTCCACCAATTTGTGTTTTTGTCTCAGGTTTCCAGCATTTAAAGTTTCATTTTATATTTCCTGCTATAGCTGATACAATGCCTGAAATGGAGGGTCTCTCACCAAAATCAGATTGCACATTGTGCTTTATCCCCATCTGAAACTATGTTGAAAATGGCCAAACTGGTCACATCAAGCTTACATTTACACGTAGGAGACATGAAATTGTACAAGCAAGGTTGTTTCATAGAAAACTGCATAAACCCAAAGTAACCCCCTTATTCCAATAACAATGACTCAACAGGTCAGCTGAAGGAACAGTTTAAATAAGATAGGAGGTGGAGAGGTGAAACAATTCAAGCTGTTGTTTTAACAAAAAGCTGAAAGCCATGCTGTGTAATAACAACTATCAATCACTACACCCAGCAGTGCTAACTTTGGCACCAATTTCACAATCTGTTGACTGCAAAACTGGTTTCTACCCAAAGTACACGAACATTTTCACTAGTTGCCTTCATACCTTATCAGGGAGTATCCAGATCAGGTTCAACTGTTTAACATCCAAGATATCTAATTAAGTCAGATTATGTAAACATCAATACTTTTTAAAAAATTCATCTAAGAGATGCTGGTGTCACTGGCTGGCCAGCATTTATTGCCTGCCCCTAGTTGCCTTTGAGGAGGTGGTGTTGAGCTACCTTCTTGAACTGCTGCAGTTCATATGCTGTTGGTAGACCCACTATGCCCTGAGGAAGGGAATTCCAGGATTTTGATCCAGCGAGTGAAGGAACTGTGATATATTTCCATGTCAGGATGGTGAGAGGCTTGGAAGGGGACTTGAAGATAGTGGTGTTCATATGTATCTGCTGCCTTTGTCCTTCTGGAAGAAAGTGGTTGAGAGTTTGCAAGGTGCTCTGAGGATCTCTGGTGAATGTCTGCACTGCATCTTGCGTATACACTGCTGCTACTGAGCAGGGGTGGTGGAGGAATCATGACCTTTAAGGAAAATATTAGCAAAGTAGTATCTTTGCTTTTCTAAGGTGGCAAATTTCTGCATGATTATCAGTTTTTCTTTCCCTTTTATCTTAGGGGTATTTTTTTACAAGAGCATGACTGTTGAAATACAGAACAGCACACAGAATTGAATTCATCCATAATAAATTGCTGGAGGTGCTGCACTGACAACTCAAGCCAATTTTCTGATGACTTTCATACACATTAGATGCAGATTGTACCATGAAAGTAATGTACCATTCCCTGAAAATAAGCCCCAAGAGGAAAAAAAATTATTTAAAATCTCTACAATGAGGTACTTACGTATATATCAAACCTGAAGTATAGCATATCTGGAGCATACTAACACGAGTTCTGATCAACTTGAAATATTAACATTTCTCACAAATGTTGCCAGATCAGCTCTATCTTTCCAGCATTTTCTGTATTTTACATCTATGATACATCACAGCTGTTTCAACAAATAAAGAGCACTCCCAAAAGATTATGAAAATAGATTTGCATAAGGGAAACTGTTGGTGTATATAATAGTTTGTGCAAATTGTTACTCATGGTTAATCTGACATGTCCACTCTCCTGTTCTTCCCTAGTTCCAAAGACTTAACCCTCATAAGAAATTCCACATCTATCTTAAAATTAGTGCTCTTTAATTCTAAAGGCTGTCCTGTGGTTCTAGACTCTCCCAGTAGGTGAAACATCCTTTCGGCATTTACCTTACCAAGCCTCTTACGAATGATTAGATTACCTTTCATTCTTCTAAATTCCAATAGAGTCCCAATATGTTTAATCTTTGTTCATAAGTCAATCCCTCCATACCAGTGATCATCCTAATGAACCTTCTCTGAACAGCCTCCAAATGAAATGGAATCCTTAAAAAAAGGGACCAAAACTGCTCATGGTACTCTGGATGTGGTCTCCCCAGCACCTTGCACAGCTGCAGTAAGAATCCCCACTCATACTCCAATCCCCTTGAAACAAGGGCAAGCATTTCCATTAGCAATCCTGATTACCTACTACACCTGTGTACTAGTTTTGTGTTTCAGACACAAGTACTCTCTTCACGTTGCAACTTTCTTCAATTAACACTTTTTGTTCTCATTATTACTAAACTTAATTCCACATTTTCCCACATTATACATCATTTGCAATTGTGTCTACTTAACCTATCATAGTCACACAGACCTTTCAGTCCAACTAGTCCACACTGACCATGTTCCCAAACTAAACATGTCCCACTTGCTTATGTTTAGCCCATATCCCCCACCTCATCTCAGATCCAAGATACCACCCTTTTGACCTGTCCATCTTCCTTCCCAACTATCCATTCCACCCTCCCCATAGACCTATCAGGCCCCACTGCTTCCACCAATCGCCTTTGCAGCTAACGTTTCCTGTATTCTCATTTAAGTGACAAAAAGCAGACAGAGTATCGATCCCTGTGGAACACCACTGATCACAGGCCTCCAGTCTGAAAAAGAACAACTTTCAACTAGCCTCTGCTTCCTACCTTAAAGCCAATTTTGTATCCAACTGGCAAGCTCACTGTGAATCCCATGTGATCTAATTAGCCCATTGTGCAGAATCTACCGCTCAGCCAATCTTTTCAGTTGCATCCTCAAAAAACTTCAAGTTTGAGACACACTATTTCCTCTTGCAGCAAACCAGGCTGACTATCCCTAATCAGTTCCTGCCTCTCCAAATGCATGTGAATCCTATCTTTTAATATCACCAATGTACTTCCCACTGATGGCAGGCTCACAGGTTTATAGTTCCCAGGCTTCACGTCACAGCCTTTCTTAATTAAAAAAAAAGGTATAACATTAGCCATCCTCCACTCCTCTGGCATTTCATCCATGGTTATAGATTGAGCAGAAATATTTGCACTTGGCCCTGCAATTTCTTTCCTAACTTGCCACATATCAGTATATTTGGACATATGACATCCTCTGCCATCATTTAATAAATAATGTGAATAATTGAGGCCCTAACACAGGTCCTTGAGGGACACCACCGGTCTCACCCTGGCAAATTTTTGAGTACCTATGCATTAACCCTACTTTCTTCGTTTGCCACTCAACCAATTTCCCTGCCTTGTCAGTAATTTGCACTCAATTCCACAGGCTTCTCTTAATTAGCAGTCTGTTGTGTGGGGCATTATCAAATGTCTTCTAGAAGTCCATACAAACAACACATGTTGACATTCCCATCTTCTACCTCAGTCACCTCAAAAAATTCAATAAGGTTTGTCAGGCTCGATCTACCTGCAATGAATCCATGCTGGCTTGCCCTGATTTACTGATAATTTAAAAAGGTGTTCAGTTACCCCATTCCTGATTGGAGTCTACAACACTTCCCCCACCATGTGTTAGACTAACTTCTTTGTAATTACCTCTTTAGCACTTCTGAAAAAGCAGAGAGTGACGTGCAATTTTCCAATCCAGAGGAATAATTCAAGAGAACTCCAAAAGATTATAGTTAGGCCATGGCAATGTGCTCCTTTACTTTAACACCCTTAGATGGAAATATTCAGGTCCTGGGGATTTTTCACTTTAATGCCACTAATTTCCTCATTGTTCGTGTTTTATTTACATTAAATTTTATTCATTCTCTGTCTCCACTTTGTATTAATTCCCTTGAGATTTCTGGCAAGCTAACCTTTTCCACAGTAAATAATAAGGCAAAGTAAAGTAATTATTTGACATGTCTGCTATTTCCTCAGTCATTGACAATATCCCCAATTTCAAAATGCCATGCTTCAAGGAGGCAATTTACCAGCAGCTTTTCAAGGGCAATTAGAAATGGGCAGTAAATGCTGGTCCAGCCTGTGATGCCTACACCCATCAACAAAACAAAATTGGATATTTTATACTCCTGTAAAAGGATAAATTGAATCGCACTTTATTAAGTGATAGTAGCACATTTTTAAATTCATTTTGGGACCATGGACATTGCTCGCTGGCTAGCGCTTATTCCCTGCCCCTAGTTGCCCTTGGGAAGACAGAGCTACCTTCTTGAACCACTGCAGTCGACATGCTATAGGTTCACCCGCAATGCCTTGGGGGAGCTATTTCCAGGGTTTTGACCCAGTGACAGTGATGGAACAGCAATATATTTCCAACTCACGATGGAAGTGGCTGGGAGGGGAACTTGAAGGTGGTAGTATTGAGTCTAGAAGGTGCTGAGGATCTTTGGTGAATTTCTCAGGTATATCGTGGAGATAGTACACACTGCTGCTCTGGAACCTCGACAGTGGAGGGAGTGGGCGTGCTACCAATCAACCACGCTGCTTTGTCCTGGATGGTGTCGAGCTTCTTTAGTGTTGTTGGAGCTGCACCCGTCCAGGCAAGTGGGGAGTATTCCGTCACACTCCTGACTGTACCTTGTATATGGTGGACAGGCTTTGGGCAGTCAGGAGGAAACTTATTTGCTGCAGTATTCCTTGGCTCCGACTTGCTCTTGTAGCCACTGTATATGTGGCAAATCCAGTTAAGTTCTGCTTAATCATAACCCCTCCATGATGTTGGCAGTGGGCGACACTGCTGGCAAGACCACTGCATGTCAAAGTGTTGTGGGGATGAGACTGACTTTTATTAGAGATGGTCATTGACTGGTATTTATGTGGTACAAATATTACTTGCCACTTGTCAGCCCAAGCCTGGACATTGACTGCTTCAGTATCTGAGGAGTCTCAAAACGGTCAATGTGGTCCAAACATCAATGAACATTGCCACTTCTGACCTTATGATGGAGGGAAGGTTCTTGATGAAACAGCCGAATATACTTTCTCAGAATTGCACTGGACCACCACTTTAGGCTGCAGGCTCAAACTTGTCACTCTCTCAGGTGGATGCATTAGATATCAAGGCATTAGGCAACAAATTTTCTTCATACCCTGGCCAGCATTCATTAGACATTAACTGTTTGTGGGATCTCACTGTACAGAAATTGGCTGTGGCGGCACCTACGTAACATTTATTACATATTGAAAGTAACTAACATCAATAAAACATATTGGAATACTTAAATCACAAAGTTTCGCTTGGTGTGATGTCATGCTTTGTATTTCAGGATGACTAAAGATACAACTGATCATACATCAACTAAAGATGTGATAGCTATATTCAGTTAAATAGTTTGGAAATTTCACAGTAATTTCTAAAAGTTCAATTTTTAAAACTTTTCTCAAATCATGATACAACTTGGAGGAATTAGAATAAATATATTTTTAGTAAAGTATCTAGCTTGCTATCAACTGGAGTGGTAGCTTGCCGGGTTACAGTTTTCCATTAAAAAGATACGATGCTTCATTATTCCCATACAGGCATTCTACAGTGTTTAAAAAGAGTGCTTCACGCTCTCGGCCACACTTTAAAATACATACACAGCATCATTCTGCTGAGGGTTCAAACATTAAAGTAATAACAGAATTATTAACCATGTTTGTGTTGAGGTGTCTTTATATTCTACTTGTTAATTCTACCTGCAATAGAACTTGCATTAGCTTCTGTGTTAACCTCAACTTACACAACCTTACAAAAGTAGTCGTCATCCATCTCTATAAATTACGACATGTCAGTGTGGCTACATTATATGGTCAACGATCAACCATATCCATCTTCCAACACAAGATTCTATAAATATAGGTTCTTCCACTATTTGTATACTGACCACATCTAATTCCATGCTGTACTTTTCAAACTGTGCTAGGAGATGGCTTGTCAAATATCCAGTCAACTCCATTTCCAACCACTATATCTCAGCAGTTTCTATAACTTTGGCATTCTATTTGACCAAGCTGATCGGTCAACTCCTAATCACCTTCAGCAAGAGCTCATGTAACATTGCCTGACTCTCCCCATCTGTTTACTGACATTTGCCATTGCTATCTGCAGATTTGCCTTTTCTGATGCCACCCTCTCAGAATTTGCAATATCCCTCTTCTGTAAATTTCAGCTTAACCAAAACACTGCTGTTCAAACTGGCATCAAATGCTGCTGACTGCTTTAACTTTCAAGTCTTATTCTAGTGCTTAAAATACCATAGTATAAAATAGTCAGGTGCCAAGCTGATCAAAATCCTGTCACCACAACTTCAAGTCTGGCTGCTTTAAAAAAGATTAATTATGAGGTATGCACATCACTGGCTGTGCCAGCATTTACTACTCACCGTTAGTTGCCCAGAGGGCAGTTAAGAATCAACCACATTACTGTATCTAGATTCAGTCAGACCAGACAAGGAGAAAGTGAGGACTGCAGATGCTGGAGATCAGAGTCAAAAAGGTGTGGCGCTGGAAAAGCATAGCACGTCAGGCAGCATCCAAGGAGCATGAGAGTCAAAGTTTCAGGCATAAGTCATTAATCAGACATGGGGGTGTGGGTGGGGGGTTGCGCAGGGGATAAAGGGGGCTGAGAGATGAACAGGAGGGTGGGGAAAGTAGCTCTGAAGGCAATAAGTAGATATGGGGGGGGGGGGGGGGGGGGAGAAAGGGTGATAGGTCAGAGGGAAGGGTAAAGTGGATAGGTGGGAAGGAAGATGGACAGGTAGGACAGTTCAAGAGGTGTTACTAAGTTGGAGGGTTGGATCTGGGATGAGGTGGCGGGGGTGGGAAAGAGGGAGGATGAGGATAAGGATACTGGTGAAAATCGACTGATGCTGTGTGGTTGGAGGGTCCCAAGGCAGAAGATGAGGCGTTCTTCCTCCAGGCGTTGGGTGGCTTGGATTTGACAGTGGAGGTGACCCAGGATTTGCATGTCCTTGACGGAGTGGGAGGGGGAGTTGAAGTGGTTGGCCAGAGGGCAGTAGAGTTGTTTGGTGTGCATGCACCAGAGATGTTCCCTGAAATGTTCGGCAAGTTGGCATCCTGTCTCTCCAATGTAGGAGGAGACTACAGACAGCAATGGACACAGTAGATGGTGTTTGGCCGTGCAGGAAAATCTGACCGACGGAAGCAGGGGATTGTGGGTGTAGGTTTTATACCTGTTGAGGTAGCACAGGAAGGTGCCAGGAATAGAGCATAGTTTTGGGGGGTGGGGGGGTGGACCTAATGAGGGAGTTGTGGAGAAAATGGTCTCTGCAGAATGCTGAGGGGGGTGGAGAGGGAAATATATCTCTGGTGGTGGGGTCCGATTGTGGATGGTGGAAATGGCAGAGGATAATGCACTGCATCTGGAGATTGTTGGGATGTAAGGTGAGGACTGGTGGGTTCTATCCTTGGAGGGATGGTGTTCAAGGGCAGAGGTGCGGGAAATGGAGATGATGTGCTGGACAGCATTGTTGACCATCTGAGAGGGGAAAATTGTGGTCCTTGAAACACAATGCCCTGGAGTGGAAGCAGGTACAGCAGATGCAGAAGAGTTGAGTGCAAGGGATAGCTTTTTGCTTTGGAGATGTGAGGGGTAATCCAGATAGTCGTGGGGTTTGAGATGTCAGCGTTGAGTCAGTTGCCAGAGGTGGAGAGGGGGGGTCCAGGAAGGGGAGGGAGGTGTCCGAGATGGTTCAAGTGAACTTGAGGTCAGGGTGGAAGATGTTCCTGAAGTTAATGAACTGTTCAACCTCCTCATGGGAGCATTCAGTGGTACTGATACAGTCAGTCATCACTGTAGCAGAAGTAAAAAGGTGGGGAACAGTGCCAAGGTAAATGTGGAAGATGGACTGTTCCACATATCCTACAAAGAGGCAGGCATAACTGGGGCCCAAGGCTATCCCCTTTGGTCTGAAGGAAGTGGGAGGATTTGAAGAAGTTGTCAACAGTGAAGACCAGTTCCACCAATCAAATGAGTGCATTGGTAGAAAGGTACGGTTGGTTCGATGGGAGAGAAAGAAACAGAGGGATTGGAGGCCTTCGCCATTGCAGATGGACGTGCATCTATGCCCATGGATGGATGAAAGGCCCCGACCTGAAACGTCGACGACTCCTCTCCTTGACTTGCCGTGCTTTTTCCAGTTCAACTCTTTCTCCAGCCAGCACCTGCAGCTACATTGCCATCATTTTCTAACATCCTCCTGAAATTCCTCCAATTTCCTCTTATACAATAGGATTTACTTCTGAAGGTTTTCTCTCTTTCATCACATGCAATTGAACACTTGTTTTGCTATGCCTCAATGGGGTTTTATTTGTCAAGTTTCAAGGGTCTGAACAGTTATGGTCCGTGTTGTAACAATAAGCACATGCATCAAGTCACTACTAAAGATCTCCCTCAAATGGGCATTGCCAATGTAGCATTATTAGCTGATCCTATGTCTTCAGATTATGTTGACAATGCAAGTAGATGAGGTAGTAAAAAGAGCCGGGATAAATCCTTGAAAGCTCTAGAGATAATGGTACAGAGACAGGAAAGGAAGATAAATCATTACAGATTCAGTCCACAATTGATAGGATTTAAATGAACAGAAATCCTATAGATTTAGATAACAGAGGACAGGCACTTTAAGCTGGATGGTACAGCTAATGATTCAATAGCTATGTTAGGATCAGGAAGGAAGAGTAAAGGTAGTACTAATGATCGCAATCATACAGGGTGTCATTTGTGACTTATATTAGGTCACCACAAGGCTGCGGCTTTATTCTTTCATTGCATACATTGTCTATATATGACTCCACACTCTCAGCAATGATAATGACAGATTTCCCTACCTAAATTAGGTGAGCAAACCAAGTGGGTTTTTACAACAGTCACAGTTTCACAGCCATCATTAATTGATGGATTCATTTAAATGTTACCAACTGCCACGATGGAATTTGATCCCATGTTCCCACAGCATTAGGCTGGACTCCTGAATTACTAGGAGAAAGTGAGGCAGATTCACACTTTTTGACCCTGAATTGTAGTTTAATGAGATATAGCATTTGTTGTAATTACAAATTATAAAAGGTGGACATGTATTTGGGGTAACACATTCATTAAAGAGAAAAGGGGGCTTCGAGATTGAATATTTTCTGGTACTCTCTCGGACCTTGCAGACCAGGTTTTTGGATATTTGGGAAAGGGTCCTGACAATACCCAAGGAAAGAGAACAAAACAATGTTGGTTAGCATAAAAGCCAGGAAGGAAACTACATCCTCAATAGCTGAAGGGAATTCAGCAGGAGGTATAATACAATGCAGTCAAAAGGAGCTTAGAAATATGCAAATAAATAGAAATGAAAGGCATTGGAAAAAGATTTGAAGAATACAGGGTTAGCAGCAATGACAGCTGCAGCGAGTACATTCTTGTGGCAAACAGTCCAATAACCCCTTGCACTTACATAACAGCAAATGGAGGTCAAATTTAATATAGTGACTAGGAATGAAAAGAAAACAGTGGGGTTGAGAGCAAAGGCTTTACATGATACAGGGACAGGTGGTGTAGGGTGACTGAGCTGATCAACAGGTTACAGAAGTTGAATGATAGATGGAAGGCTAGCTTTGAAAGTGCAACGATAGGTGACTTGAGAAAAGAGCATTTTCCCCAGAATTGAATGGAGGTTGGGGGGGGGGGGGGGGTATGTCGATCCTGAGAGATACAAGAGGGTGGTTGGAGATGAACTTGCCTACTATCTAAACCATAGAATACAGACTATGTGAAATAGAAATATCTTGAGAGCAATTTAATGAGACACCTTTCACAATCAAGGTTTCCTAAAGCTCTTTATAATGGATACAGTATTTTTTGAAGGGTAGTCACTGTGATACTGCAAGGAACATGGCAGTGAATTAGCACATAGCAAACTCTTAAAAACATCAATTTAATGACTGCGCAATCTGGTGAGGAATACAAAAGTGAGGAATGGAAACAACACTCCTGGTCTGCTTGGAATTATCAATAAACAAATTACTGGAAAGTTTCAGCAGGTTTGGCAGCATCTGTGGACAGAAATGAGAGTTAACACTGAAGATCCAGTGATCCTTTTTCAGAAGCTCAGAACTTCAGACTGGACCTGAAACATTAACTTTGATTGCTGTCCCCAGATGCTGCCAGACCTACTGGTGATTTGCCAGCAATTTGTTTTTGTTTCTGATTTACAGTATCCACAGTTTTTTCCAGTTTTAATAAGGTGAGGCTATCCAATTTAAGGTGTGGAGGTGCTGGTGTTGGACTGGAGTGGATCAAGTTAAAAATCACACACCAGGTTAGGTTTATTTGGAAGTGCTAACTTTCAGAGTGCTGCACCTTCATCAGGTAACTAGTCTGGTAACTGAAGGAGCAGCATGCTGAAAACTAGTACTTCCAAATAAACCTGTTGGACTATAACCTGGTGCTGTGCGATTTTTAAACTTTATCCAATTCAAGACTAACTTTGAAAGCAAAATACACAGCATTGATAAGGCAATTTGTTATGTTTGAAGACTCAGGTGAATTAACAGTTAAAGGCAAGCCACCACAATCACACTCTCAGATGACTGCTGTTGAGTTCAACCGGAGGGTCACCATACATGAGGCAAAGGAAGAGGTTGAGAAGGTGGGACCTCCATCCTGACCTCAGCCAGTGAGAGAATTAAACCTCACTGTTGGCAGCACTCAGCATTGCAAACCAGCTATCCAGCCAACTGAGCCTCAGAAAAGTGGACATATTAAAATTAGTGCAGCTATAAAGATAGTAAGAGGACACCAATGACCAATGTAACTAGTGAAACTCCAAGGGCACAGTTATTTCACAGGTCATTTGCTGCTTTCAAATACTGGTTTAGTGGGCAGTGCAATTTCCACTGAACAATACTCCTTAACATCGTACTCAACACGTACAGTACAATACTAAATGCAAGAGCACAAAAAGTACTTATTCCCTGTATCAATTTATTAAGCAAAAAGAACAAAGTATTACACTAATACAGTCCAGACAGCAGGCCAGTGAAAAATTACAATGGATACAATGCATTCGTTCACTTTCAGTGCATCAAAAAAGGAAGCTTCAGTCTGAATAATAAGCAAATCCACACAAGGAACAGCAGTGAGCTGGTATTGGCAGCATTGTCAGAATCAATCATCTGCTGCAGTTTCAGACCCCTCAGATTGAACAATAGTGTCAATGCAGCTCAGCTTGTAGCACAGTTACTTCAGTTAAGATTGCAGCTTCAAATCCATACCAGAAGTTGGAGGTTGAAATTCTAGCACTGTGTAGGAAGAGAAAAAGATGCTGGTGCTTTTTGTACGGTGAACCATATCTGTGTCTCAATTATATAGCACTTTGAAGAAATTAAGAAGTTTACAAAGTGCCCAGGCCAAAGCTCCTCCAGCAATGCCATTCAAAAGCTAATCATTCTTCTGATATCTGTGGAATCGCGCAGCACAAAAACAGATTCCACATTTAACTGTGAACAATTGATTAACTATACCACATCCAAATGGTAAAAAAATTGAAAATGCTTTATTACATAAGTTTGCAGTTATGCAACATGCTTCTAAAAAGGAAGAAAGGAGGGCTCATGAAGTTTGTGGCAGATCTGCCACATCTCTCTCAATGGCAGAATAAGCTCAACAGGCTACTGTTTCCCATCTGCAATCAAATCACAAGGGAGCCCACATTTTTCGATACAATCTACTAACGGTACAATAGCAAAGGCCGTGCGCAGTGGCATTGAAAGTAGGAACCATCAACAAATGACCATTAAAAGCAATATCCAAGGCACTTGTCAGTTACATTTCTTTCATATGCATCTTTATTGCTGGAACAGCACAGCAGGTCAGGCAGCATCTAGGGAACAGAAGATTCGACGTTTCGGGCACATGCCCTTCTTCAGGAATGAGCAGAGAGTGTTCAGCAGGAGAAGATAAAAGGTAGGGAGGGGGGACTTGGAGGAGGGGCGTTGGAAATGTGATAGGTGGAAAGAGGTCAAGGTGAGGGTGATAGGTCGGAGTAGGGTGGAGGCGGAGAGGTCAAGAAGACGACTGCAGGTCAGGAAGGCGGTGCCGGGCTGGAGGGATTCGGCTGAGACAAGGTGGGGGGAGGAGGGATGAAGAAACTGGTGAAGTCCAAGTTCATCCCCTGTGGTTGGACTTCACCAGTTTCTTCATCCCCCCTCCCCCCACCTTGTCTCAGCCGAATCCCTCCAGCCCGGCACCGCCTTCCTGACCTGCAGTCTTCTTCTTGACCTCTCCACCTCCACCCTACTCCGACCTATCACCCTCACCTTGACCTCTTTCCACCTATCACATTTCCAACGCCCCTCCTCCAAGTCCCTCCTCCCTACCTTTTATCTTCTCCTGCTGAACACTCTGCTCATTCCTGAAGAAGGGCATGTGCCCGAAACGTCGAATCTTCTGTTCCCTAGATGCTGCCTGACCTGCTGTGCTGTTCCAGCAATAAAGTTTCAGCTTTGATCTCCAGCGTCTGCAGACCTCACTTTCTCCTCTTCATATGCATCTTAACAATCACAGAAAATATGCAGCGGGAAAGGCCAATGCATGAACCTGGTTTTGGAAATAATAACTGCTCCCCTTTGGTCAGCACAAGTATCTGTTCTCTTGTTCACAATGTAATGGAAAATCTACATAATTATTTTGCTAATTGTATCCCAATTGCTCAAAGCTGCTACTCACAAAGTACATAAAAATCACATGTTCCATCATATTCTTACTTCAGCTCTAGTAAAATACACAAGTCCCATCCTCTCCAACAAATGAAGATATTAAACATAATTTAAATAGGATTTTATCCATTTAGTGCCCATTTGAAAATCACTTCATACCCTATTCTTTTTCACCTATGCTTTACTGAGTAACTTGCTTGACAGTGGCCCCAAGGGAAAAAAAAAAATCAGAAATGTGGTGTTTCCTATAACAACCAGAAAGACAAATTTTAGGTGGATAATGGCAGCATTGGTAGCTACTGACATGCCTCCTACTCCCCTTGGGATGAGGAGCAGACACTAACAGTGAACCAGAGTTTAGATCAGAGTGGTGCTGGAAAAGCACAGCAGGTCAGGCAGCATCCGAGGAGGAAAAAAATCAATGTTTTGGGCAAAAGCCCTTCATCAGGATGCTGCCTGACCTGCTGTGCACCACTCTGATCTAACCTCTGGTTTCCAGCATCTGCAGTCCTCACTTTTTCCCACTTGACTAACAGTGATCCAGACTTGCCATTTCCTATTGATATTTAGAACAGTATTTCCCAAACCTTTTACCCCAGTTTGAACACAATTTATTCCCTCTAAATGTATATGACCCCAGTGTTTGGATTGGGATGGAGTGTACCATGAGAGATGTTCAGCAAGTGAGGTTTTAGTTCTTGATTAGCAGGAATGAGAGAACAGGAATTTAATATGGGTTTGGGTTTGATGAAAAGGCAAGCTTTCCCAAGAAAATGAATACATCTTTTCACATTCATTTTTTTGCAGCACTAATTGGTCCTCAGAGAGCAATCCATTAGGCCACACCCACCAAAACACCATAAGCATTTAAAGGGTTTTTCTAATACCCAGAAACCAATCCCATTTCTACACAGACGTTGCAGTCTCAGAGTCAGGCTCATTGGCTCCCAGTGGAGTCACAACCCACCTTTTAGAAAACCCTGACCTAAAATCTGATGCTGCCGTTTCCCTAGGTGCTAGAAGTTGGTAGATTAAAACACCACTGCAATTCATTTCTGACTATATGCAGTTATAAAGTCTGGACTGACCAAGTTCCCCAAACTAAACCAGCCCCACTTGTTTGTGTTTGGCCTATATCCCTTTAAATATTTCCTATCTACATACCTGTCCAAATGTCTTTTAAATGTTGTAACTGTACTTGCATCAACCACTTCCTCTGTCAATTCATTCCACACACAAACCACTAGATGCAAAAAAAATTGTCCCTCAGGTCCTTTTTAAACATCAATCTTAAAAACATGCCCCCTTGTTTTGAAGTCCCCCCAACCATCAGGAAAATGTATTTGTTATTCACCTTATCTAAGCATCTCATGATTTTATAAAACTCTATATTGTATTGGGTTACCCAATCTGCATTAAGATTGTGACTCATTGGCAATCTCGACCTACTACCAGGTAAACTGCTTCGCATACCTTTCCATCATTAAAACAAAAATCTGTGCTAAAATATATTTGTAAAAAAATCTTAAACTCAAGTTTTAAGCTAAAATTATATTTTTTAAAATTCTTCACATGAGAGAAAGCAGCTTTGAACAGGTGTACTTAACCATTAAGCAACATGTTAAAGCTAAATTCTAGAAAAGGGAGTGTTAAACATTGATACCACTATTTAAATAAATGAAACATGCATAACAAAGCTTTTGTACATTCTGTACAAAGTCTGCATCCAAATTGAAAACTCCTCAAAGGACTGTTCTGCTAATTCAGAATGAGAACTATGTAACATCACAGGAGATGAATTTTCCGATTGCTGCTTCCAGTATTGTGACATTAGGATTGAACCATAAACTATTGAGATTTACAGAATAGAAAGATGTAACATAATCTATCATATCTGCACCAGGTCGCTACCACAACAATCCTAATCCCTTGCAAAAAAATTGGCATCTTCCTTTGTTCAAATGTTTACTCACTCTTCCCTCAAATAAATGTTGATTTGTGCCTATTACATTTCGCAAAATCAGTCCATGTGAGTATACTTCAATAAAAAGTGTCAGCTAATCTTTCTCATTGTGATAATTCTAAAAGTGATGACCACTCACCACTTCCTTATCTTTCTCTTTCTAGTATGCTTCAGTGGAAAATTATACTCAGCATCTCTCAAGATGAGATCAGTTTTGGGCTCAATTTCCTGGCCACAGCTTGCCAAATTGAGGGGTGCTTGCGATAGGGGTAGGTTTCGAGAATGGGGAGAGACACCGGGGTCATGGAGGTTGGGGGATGGGATGTAGGGATGTACTTGAATAGCCAGACAACTAAAGGGAGGAGATGATGGAGTGGGAAGCAGTGGAAAGAGATCAGTGAAGTTGTTGATTCAGTTGCTGAAGACAATAATGGCAGGGGGGAGGGCAGCAGCACATCTCCTCTTGTTGGCACGCTTGTAAGAAATGCATTTATATATTCCATTCATTTAGTCTCACTTTCCTCTAGCTATCATGGCAATGGTTGATAAAGACATCTAAGGTACTTCTGAAAACACTTAGAAGTTTACTATTCATGCCAAGATTTATATGGACTTTGGACTCATTCATTACATTAGCCTGAGACAACTGCTTGAATGAGAACAACATGCAAATAGACCAGCAGAGAACTGAAATAATCCAAGCTGAGAATAGCAAAAGAGTGTTTAAAACCAAAGTTCAACGTGGGGTGCTTCAAAGAACCTTTCCTACTACGGGTACTCTCTCTGAGGTTATAGTCAGCCTGTCATTCACCCCTAGTACACTTTCGTTCCTAATTTGAATATCCACTGTTTTAAACCCACTGCCACCTAATCTACACCCAACGATAAAGAGCAATCCTCGATCGAGATGAATCCGCACAGCAAGCATTCGGCTAATAGAGTTCTGTTGATTAGAACATCCATTATTTCAAAGAGAGACGATGGACTACAAATCACTACGTCGAATAAGATGCTAAAAACGATGCGTGTAAATTAGTGTTTAGCTGAACCACGGTGTCACACATCTCGAATAATCGAAATGGCGCTCTGTACATTTTACGAGGATTTGAATGCACCGCGTCCAAAGGGAAGACCAGTATTCCGGACGCGCAGAGCCTCCGAGGAACAAAAACAAAATCCTTAACAAGCACTTACAATTCACTCCTCACCAGCATTCAGGCAAAACACGCTCACCCTCAAAACACCGTCAGATTTTAAAATCGAAAAATCAACTACTGTGAAACGATTAGCAGTACCCTTTCACTCTCGTTTCTATTGCCTCGATTAAGACATGAAAGAAACCCGAGGTGACAACGTGTTGAGGCCAATTATACTGCTTAAAAAAAAACCTTAAATTAAAAAAAAACTAAACGGCCAACGTTCTGGACTCAGTTAACTGCAATTGCAAACACGCAAAAAATTTAAAAACGGGTTTTCATTGTTCAAAAGGGTAGGGGGGGTGATCGTATCAAATCAGCAGTTTTTAAAGATCAGAGTGGTGCTGGAAAAGCACAGCAGCATCCGAGCTTTCCCCCCCCCCAAACACCTTACAACGACAACAGAATAAAGCGACTATCCCCATGCCACCGCACAAATTAAAGAAATAAAAACATTACTGCGCCGTTAGAGCGGCTTTGTGGCGTTTAACTCGCTTCACCTTGCACTCGATTGGAGCCCCCAGATTTTTTTTTTCCGCCCTCATCCACCCGGTTAAGTTCGAGGCAGGATAGCCAGGAGGGGAGAGGCCCCATTCCTTACCTGCACCACCTACAGCAGCGAGCCCAGCCCTTAGCAACCGGCAAACGACAACCTCCACCCTCGCTCCTAAATCCCCGGATCCATTAGAGGTCACTCAGAATTAAATTTAAATGTTTTACTCCTCGCCCGCAAAATAAAATGCGCTCTCGGTTCACAATTTCGACGCTGCTGGTAAATAAACGTCGCCTCCTCCTTGCTTGGTGGGCGGGGGGGGGAGGGGAAGGGAGCCGTCAGATGGACCGCAGCACCGGCTGGAGGCGGGACGGTCAGCCACAGGAGAAGCCCCACCCCTTACGCGATGACGCTAGAGACAGGGAGCAGAAACCCTTACGTGATAGCGTCGAGGACGTCAGGACAAACCCCGTACACTTTGGCGCCTGCGGCAGCCGGTGAAAAGAGCAGATTCGACGTGATGACGCGACGGGGCTATTTTAATCCAAGTCACGCCCAGCCGTACGTCAGGCCACGCCCTATTTTAACGTCCCGGCCACAGACCCCGCCCGTTTCTCGACCTCTTTCCCCCGGGGCGTAACGTTTTTATTTTCTCCCCTTCCCCGGCTGTGAAACGAAAAAAATTATCGTTTTGGTTCCCCCCCCCTCCCCCATTTCGGGTCCCGCGCCCGTGTGAGAACAGAGAAAACTTTCAGTTCGCTGCCATTTGTACCTGAAGCTGACGGGACAGTTTAAATCAAACCGCCGCGCGGTCTCCTCACGCGCCGCTCCCCGAATCCCCTGGAGCTGGGCCGCGGATGGTCGTCGATTCGGGCGGTGCCGTTCCTCACCTCACCTCTCTCTGGTAATGGTGTTAATCTGCAGCGAGTCTCTCTCGCTCTCACACACACGCATGTTCGCGACAGGCTTCGGTGTCGCTTCACTGCGCCTCGGGTCTGTCTTGCCTCTGGCCCGCGCCCCGAGGCCTACTCCCTCCCAATTCTGTAGATTTGCTGTGTGCCCCAGGTGGGATTGGGGCAATGGCTGGTGCCAGCTGCAGGTTAGGAATGGGGATGGGTGGGAGGTGATGGTGGATTGACTGGTGCCAGCAATAGGACAACGTGAGGACTGGTGCCAACAGTAGTTTAGGTTGAGGGGTATTGACCTATTCCAGCATTGGTTAACATTGGGGTATTGGTTTGTACTAGGAGTGGGTAAGATTGGAGATATCGACTTATTCCAGCAGCGGGTAAGATTGGGGTATCGACTTATTCCAGCAGAGGGTAAGATTGGGGTATCGACTTATTCCAGCAGAGGGTAAGATTGGGGTATCGACTTATTCCAGCGGCGGGTAAGATTGGGGTATCGACTTATTCCAGCGGCGGGTAAGATTGGGGTATCGACTTATTCCAGCAGTGGGTAAGATTGGAGATATCGACTTATTCCAGCAGCGGGTAAGATTGGGGTATCGACTTATTCCAGCAGCGGGTAAGATTGGAGATATCGACTTATTCCAGCAGTGGGTAAGATTGGGGTATCGACTTATTCCAGCAGCGGGTAAGATTGAGGTATTGACTTATTCCAGCAGCGGGTAAGATTGGGGTATCGACTTATTCCAGCAGAGGGTAAGATTGGAGTATCGACTTATTCCAGCAGCGGGTATGATTGGGGTATCGACTTATTCCAGCAGCGGGTAAGATTGGGGTATTGATTTATTCCAGCAGTGAGTAAGATTGGGGTATCGACTTATTCCAGCCGCGGGTAAGATTGGGGGCGTCAAGAGGATGGTGTCAAACCTTTTGAGTGCTGTTGGATTGCACTCATCCAGGCAAGTGGGGAGTATTCCACCAGGCTCCTGACTTGTGCCTTGTAAATAGTGGACAAGCTTTTTCTATGACTTAGGCCATAAGACATAGGAGTGGAAGTAAGGCCATTCGGCCCATCAAGTCCACTCAGCCCATCAAGTCCACTCCGCTATTTAATCATGGCTGATGGGCATTTCAACTCCACTTACCCGCATTCTCCCCGTAGCCCTTAATTCCTTGTGACATCAAGAGTTTATCAATCTCTGCCTTGAAGACATTTAGCCTACCGGCCTCCACTGCACTCCGCGGCAATGAATTCCACAGGCCCGCCACTCTCTGGCTGAAGAAATGTTTCCGCATTTCTGTTCTGAATTGACCCCTTCTAATTTTAAGGCTGTGCCCACGGGTCCTAATCTCCCCGCCTAACGGAAACAATTTCTTCGCGTCCACCCTTTCCAAGTCATGTATTATCTTGTAAGTTTCTATTAGATCTCCCCTTAACCTTCTAAACTCCAATGAATAGAATCCCAGGATCCTCAGCCATTCCTCGTATGTTAGACCTACCATTCCAGGGATCATTCGTGTGAATCTCCGCTGGACACGCTCCAGTGCCAGTATGTCCCTCCTGAGGTGTGTGGCCCAAAACTGAACACAGTACTCCAAATGGGGCCTAACCAGAGCTTTATAAAGTCTCAGTAGCACATCGCTGCTTTTATATTCCAACCCTCTTGAGATAAATGACAACATTGCATTCGCTTTCTTAATCACGGATTCAACCTGCATGTTTACCTTTAGAGAATCCTCGACTAGCACTTCCAGATCCCTTTGTACTTTGGCTTTATGAATTTTCTCACCATTTAGAAAGTAGTCCATGCTTGTATTCTTTTTTTCAAAATGCAAGACCTCGCATTTGCTCATGTTGAACTTCATCAGCCATTTCCTGGACCACTCTCCCAAACTGTCTAGATCTTGTCGCAGTATTCTTAGCTGGAAATGTGTTGCTGGAAAAGCGCAGCAGGTCAGGCAGCATCCAGGGAACAGGAGAATCGACGTTTCGGGCATAAGCCCTTCTTCAGGAATGGGGAAAGTTTGTCCAGCAGGCTAAGATAAAAGGTAGGGAGGAGGGACTTGGGAGAGGGGCGTCGGAAATGTGATAGGTGGAAAGAGGTCAAGGTGAGGGTGAAAGGTCAGACTGGGGTGGGGGCGGAGAGGTCGGGAAGAAGATCTCAGGTTAGGAAGGCGGTGCTGAATTTGATGGATTTGACTGAGACAGGGTGGGGGGAGGGGAGGGGAAATGAGGAAACTGGTGAAATCCGAGTTCATCCCTTGTGGTTGGAGGGTTCCTAGCCGGAAGATGAGGCGTTCTTCCTCCAACCGTCGTTTTGTTGTGGTCTGACGATGGAGGAGTCCAAAGACCTGCATATCCTTGGTGGAGTGGGAGGGGGAATTGAAATGTTGAGCTACAGGGTGGTTGGGTTGGTTGGTCCGGGTGTCCCAGAGGTGTTCTCTGAAACGCTCCGCAAGTAGCCGGCCTGTCTCCCCAATATAGAGGAGGCCACATCGGGTGCAGAGGATGCAATAGATGATATGTGGAGGTGCAGGTGAATCTGTGGCGGATATGGAAGTTTCCTTTGGGGCCTTGGAGGGAGGTGAGGGGGGAAGTGTGGGCGCAAGTCTTGCACCTCCTGCGGTTGCAGGGGAAGGTGCCGGGAGTGGAGGTTGGGTTGGTGGGGGGTGTGGATCTGACGAGGGAGTCACGGAGGGAGTGGTCTTTACGGAATGCTGATAGGGGAGGGGAGGGAAATATATCCTTGGTGGTGGGGTCCGTTTGGAGGTAGCGGAAATGACGGCGGATGATGCGCTGTACATGGAGATTGGTGGGGTGGTAGGTGAGGACCAGTGGGGTTCTGTCCTGGTGGCGGTTGGAGGGCCGGGGTTCAAGGGCGGAGGAGCGGGAAGTGGAAGAGATGCGGTGGAGGGCATCGTCGTCCACGTCGGGGGGGAAATTGCGGTCCTTGAAGGAGGCCATCTGTGTTGTGCGTTTTTGGAACTGGTCCTCCTGGGAGCAGATGCGGCGGAGTCGAAGGAATTGGGAGAATGGGATGGCGTTTTTACAGGGGGCAGGATGGGAGGAGGTGTAGTCCAGGTAGCTGTGGGAGTCGGTCGGTTTGTAGCAGTATTCTTAGCCTCTGACCTGCCCTTGCAGCCACTCTGTTTATGTGGTGAGCCCAGTTGAGTTTCTGGTTAGTGATAACCTCATGATGTTGATAGCAGGGGGATTCAGTGATGGCAACACCCCTGGATGTTAGGGGGCGGTGGTTTGATTGTCTCTTATTGGTGATGGTCACAGTTCTGCATTTGTGTAGCGTGAATGTTACATGCCACTTATTAGCCCAAACCTGGATATTGTTGTCTTTGAACATGGACTACTTTAGTGTATGAGGAGTCATGAATAGTGCTGAGCATTGTGCACTCATTGACGAACATCTCCACTTCTGACATGATGGTGGGCAGATCATTGATGAAGTAGTTGAAGAGGGTTGGGCCTCGGATGCTATCCTGAGGAACTCCCACAGAGATGTTCTGGAGCTGGGATGACTGACCTCCAGGAGCCACGATCATCTTCCTATAGCCAGGTATGACTCCAACCACTGGAGAGTTTGTCCCCCGATACCCATTGATTCAAGTTTTGATAGGCCTCCTTGATGCACACTGGGTCAAATGCAGCCTTGATATCCCAGCGGTGAGGTCACTCTCACCTCACCTCTGGAATTCAGCTCTTTTGTCCATGTTTGAACCAAGGCTGTAATGAGTTCAGGAGCTTAGTGGCCCTGATGGAATCCAAACTGGGCGTCATTGAGCTGCTGCTGCTGCTTGATATCACTCTTGATGACACCATCCTTCCAGATATATGACGATGTGTTGGATTATTGATCTGAGGTGGGAAATACACTCAATCTTATTGATTAATAGAGTAATCTCAGATGATTGAAGACTGGATGGAAAAACCTTTTGAATAGGGTGATTGGCACTTTTTGGAAAATGTGTACTGTGTGAGGAAGGGTGGATTTGGTTGAACAGCCTGCTGAAACTCTACCTAAGTTTATTCACGTGTGAAGACATACATGAGGGACATTGACACTTATTGAACTATAATTCCAGAATTACAGTGTCCATTGAGGAAAGAAAATACAAACCTGATTTCTTCCTCTTGAATTGTAACCGGTAGAACGTTTGAAGGGAGGTGCGTGTGCATCTATGAGAACAGGATCAAACAGAACTCATTTTGTCCACCGGAGTGGTGAAATTACTCTGTTACTTGCTGAAACTTGGGTGCAATCTCCACAGTTAAAAAGCTATTTTAAATTTTAAGATATGGCTGTGTGAGGCGCAGTCTGAATTTGAAAGCATTTGGATTTAGAGAAGGAAGGAAAGACAAGGAGGATCAGAGAGCCAATATTTTATTAACATTTCCATGTGTTGATGAACCTTCATTAGATGAGCAATCATAATCGTGAAATAGTGTTCTCCATAAAGGCTATCTGCTGTGCTGAGTATTTTAAGCTTTCTTGTGCATAAATATATCCAGGCAATATTCTACGTTGCCTTGTCAATGCTAGTGTTGTGGCTGGAACACAGGGCCTTAATATTATTGCCTGAATCTTGTCAGAGCAAAAAACCTTTGCAAAATTAAGAGTCTTCTACCATCTCTTGATATCAAATGGAGTGGCCTGACTTGGCTGTGATGCTAGGGACTTCTGCCTGAAGGCAGAGATTGATCATCCATTTGGCACTTCAGCCTGTAGATTGTGCCCAATGCTTCAGTCTCATCTTCAGCACTGATTACTGGGCACCCATAATATTGAAGGTAAGGATATTTGTGGAGTCTTCTCTAGTTTAATTGTTGATCAGTTGTCCACCATTAATCATAACTGACATGGTAGGACTGTAAAGCTTAGGTCTGAGCAATGATTGTCTGTGGAATTGCTTAGTCGTGCCTCTTATACCCTGTTTATGCTGTTTGGTAGCTTCACCAGATCTTTTCTGTGTGCCTCATGCTGTTCCTTATGTACTCTTTTGATTCTTCATTGAATCAAGGTTGATCCCCTGGTTTAATGGTAGTGGAAAATATACTGGGCCGTGAGGTTACAGATTGAATACCGTTGCCACTGATGGTCCACAGCATCTCATGGATGCCCTGTCTTGAGTTGTTAGATTTGTTCAAAATCTCTCTCATTTAGCACGGTGATAGTTCCATGCTACACAATGGAGAGTACCTTCATTGTGAAGGCAGGGTTTTGACTCCACAAGGTCTGTGGTAGTCACACTTACTGATGCTGTTCTGGATATCTCCACAATGCAGATCAATCGATGATGGTGGGTCAAGTAGATTTTTCCCTCTTGTTGGGTTCCCATGCCACTTTGAGTCTATTTCTTATAGGACTTGGCCAGCTTGGTCAGTAGTGGCTACCAAGACACTATTGGTGATGGATATTGTTGTTTCTCCAACCAGGCTACATTCTGTGTCTTTGCTAGCCTCTGCTTTTTCCAAGTGGTGTTCAACACGCAAGAGAACTGAGGGCTTAGGAGGTGGTAATCAGCAAGAGGTTTTCTTACCTATGTTTGATCTGATACTATGAACCTTCATGTGATACAGAGTGCATATGTACTGAGGATAAGACAACTGCCTTCCAACCCTTTATCACTGTGCCTGTACTTTTGGTGACCTATTGGTGCGATTAGATTAGATTAGATTAGATTAGATTAATTACAGTGTGGAAACAGGCCCTTCGGCCCAACAAGTCCACACCGCCCCGCCGAAGCGCAATCCACCCATACCCCTACATTTACCCCTTACCTAACACTACGGGCAATTTAGCATGGCCAATTCACCTGCACATCTTTGGACTGTGGGAGGAAACCGGAGCACCCGGAGGAAACCCACACAGACATGGGGAGAATGTGCAAACTCCACACAGTCAGTCGCCTGAGGCAGGAATTGAACCCGGGTCTCTGGCGCTGTGAGGCAGCAGTGCTAACCACTGTGCCACCGTGCCGCCCACAGTTGGTATTTGGGTTGTTGTATTTGGTATGATTGTGTTACTCATGGAATCATACTAAATACAATGTCAGGCCTATTACCTGCCCTCGACCTCTTCATTTCCAACTGCCGCCGGGACATTAACCGCCTCAACCTGTCGACCCCCCTCCCCCACTCCAACCTCTCACCCTCACAACGCGCAGCCCTCCAATCCCTCTGCTCCAATCCTGACCTCTGTCTGATAACTCCAATTTTGGTTCAAGCCACCAGATATTCAAGAATGCACAGGGTGGTATTTGCTGTGATCATTTCTGTTGGCTTGGTTAATGCAGAGTTGTTCATCCAATTTCATTCATTTTATTAGACTTTATAGCGCTTATTTCAGAGGTCATTTTAAGAGTCAATTGCATTGCTATGGGTCTGGAGTCATCTGTAAACCTGACCAAGTGAAGATAACAGATTTTCTTTGCTAAAGGACAAGAGTATACCAAGTGGTTTTACAACGTTGGTTATGTGGTCTGCATTAGACTAGTTTTTGACTTAGAGATTTATTAATTGACTTCAAATTTTATCATATGAACCTATGTCCCCACAGCATGAGCCGACATCTCTGGATTACTTGTCCAATGACATTATCGCAACATGATTGCCTCCCTAATGAGAATTCATTTAGCCAGTGCATTTCCTGCAAAACTCCCAATCTTCTCCAAAGATCAAGTGTTGGTATCCTTACCCACAGCTAGTCAGCAAAATTAATTAAAAACCTGATATAAAGATCACAGGTAAGATAACAACTGCATAGCAACAAATGGGATCCTGTTTCATGATTCAGGTAATGATTACATAACAAAGACAATAAAGCAGTCCCTGCAGATGTGCAGCAAGAACTTTCAAGGTTGGGCTGGTAAGTGGCACGCCACATTCAAGCCACAGAAGTGCCAGACAATGGTGATTTTAAAAAAAGGAATTAATGTAACCACATCCATTTGACATTCAACAGCATTCAAACTGCTGAAACCTTAACATCTACATTCAGAGGAAGTCGCATCGGTCAGAAAAGCAACTGGACCAACCAAATAAAAACTACAACAAGCCAGAGGCCGGGAATTCTGTGGTGAATGAATCACATTTGGACAACCCAAAGCTTGTCCATCATCCACAGATAAGTTAGAACATAGAAAAGTACAGCACAGAATAGGCCCTTTGGCCCATGATGTTGTGCCGAGACTTAATCCTAATATAAAATATCGTAACTTAACCTACGCACCCCTCAACTCACTGCTATCCATGTGCATGTCCAACAGTCGCTTAAATGTTCCCAATGACTTCGCTTCCACCACCTCAGCTGGCAACGCATTCCATGCATTCATAACTCTGTGTAAAGAAGCTACCTCTGATGTCTCCTTTATACCTTCTTCCTAATATCTTCAAACTATGACTTCTAGTACCAGTCAATCCTGTCCTGGGGAAAAGTCTCTGGCTATTGATTCTATCTATTCCTCTCATTATTTTGTACACCTCGATCAGGTCTCCTCTCTTCCTCCTTTTCTCCAGAGAGAAAAGTCTGAGCTTATTCAACTTTTCTTCATAAGGCAAACCCTCCAGTCCAGCCAGCATCCTGGTAAACCTTTGCAACCTCTCCAAAGCCACTGTATGTTTTCTATAGTAGGGTGACCAGAACTGGACACAGGCCCGGACTAGATTTGTCCTTGGCTGCTTTGGGAAACAAGAAATGCAATTGCTTTGCCACTTGCGAAGATCTTTTCATCGTCGCTCTCCACTGGAGTCGTACCTCAGGACTGGAGAGAGGCAAATGTAATTCCTCTCTTCAAGAAAGGAAATAGGGAAATCCCCGGCAATTACAGACCAGTAAGTCTCACGTCTGTCGTCTGCAAGGTGTTAGAAAGGATTCTGAGGGATAGGATTTAAGACTGTCTGGAAGAGCATGGCTTGATTAAATGCAGTCAACACTGCCTCACAAACCTTATCGAGTTCTTTGAGGATGTGACTAGAAAAGTTGATGAGGGTCGAGCTGTTGATGTGGTGTATATGGACTTTAGCAAGGGATTTGATAAGGTTCCCCATGGTAGGCTCATTCAGAAGTTCAGGAGGAATGGGATACAGGGGAACTTAGCTGACTGGATACAGAATTGGCTGGCCAACAGAAGACAGCGAGTGGTAGTAGAAGGAAAATATTCTGCCTGGAAGTCTGTGGTGAGTGGTGTTCCACAGGGCTCTGTCCTTGGGCCTCTATTGTTTTAATTTTTATTAATGACTTGGATGAGGGGATTGAAGGATGGGTCAGCAAGTTTGCAGATGATGCAAAGGTTGGAGGTGTCGTTGACAGTATAGAGGGCTGTTGTAGGCTGCAGCAGGACATTGACAGGATGCAGAGATGGGCTGAGAGGTGGCAGATGGAGTTCAACCTGGATAAATGCAAGGTGATGTATTTTGGAAGGTCGAATTTGAAAGCTGAGTACAGGATTAAGGATAGGATTCTTGGTAGTGTGGAGGAACAGAGGGATCTTTGGGTGCAGGTACATAGATCCCTTAAAATGGCCACCCAAGTGGACAGGGTTGTTAAGAAAGCATATGGTGTTTTGGCTTTCATTAACAGGGGTATTGAGTTTAAGAGTCGTGAGATCTTGTTGCAGCTCTATAAAACTTTGGTTAGACCGCACTTGGAATACTGCGACCAGTTCTGGTCGCCCTATTATAAGAAAGATGTGGATGCTTTGGAGCGGGTTCAGAGGAGGTTTACCAGGATGCTGCCTGGACTGGAGGGCTTATCTTATGAAGAGAGGTTGACTGAGCTCGGACTTTTTTCATTGGAGAAAAGGAGGAGGAGAGGGGACCTAATTGAGGTATACAAGGTAATGAGAGGCATAGATAGAGTCGATAGCCAGGGACTATTTCCCAGGGCAGAAATGACTAACATGAGGGGTCATAGTTTTAAGCTGGTTGGAGGAAAGTATAAAGGGGATGTCAGAGGCGGGTTCTTTACACACAGAGTTGTGAGAGCATGGAATGCGTTGCCAGCAGCAATTGTGGAGGCAGGGTCATTGGGGACATTTAAGAGACTCCTCGACATACATATGGTCATAGAAATTTGAGGGTGCATACATGAGGATCAGTGGTCGGCACAACATTGTGGGCTGAAGGGCCTGTTCTGTGCTGTACTGTTCTATGTTCTAATGTTCCAAGTGTGGTCTCACCAGGGACTTGTAGAGCTGCAGCAAAACCTCGCGGCTCTTTCTTAACATATGCTTTCTTAACAACCCTATCCACTTGGGTGGCAACTTTGAGGGATCTATGTACTTGCACACCCAGATCCCTCTGTTCCTCCACGCTGCCAATAATCCTGTCTTTAATCCTATATTCAGCATTCGCGTTCGAACTTCCAAAATGCATCACTTCGCATCTATCCAGGTTGAACTCCATCTGCCATTTCTCAGCCCAGGTCGCGCTGCAGCCTGCAGTAGCCCTCTGTGCTATCGACGACACCTCCAACCTTTGTGTCATCTGCAAATCTACTAACCCACCCCTCAACCTCCTCATCCAAGTCATTTATAAATATGGTGGAAATTTCTCTAATCACCTGGGTTAACCACTTACTGACATCTAATCTAGTTCTGACCTTACTCAGCTTAACTGGTGACCTCTGCTCCTCTCTGAATTATTTAGCTGGAGTAACCCTATCAAGTGAAATGTGGTTTATACTATTCATTTTTTTTTTAAACCTCAATCAGGTCATCCTCTCAACCACCACCTCCCTCAAACCCCACATTCTCTCTGCCCCCATCCCCAACAGCATCTCACCCTGAAGTCTAAATTTCTCTAAAATGCAAATCTTAGCCTTTGTTTTGTCTTAATAAGATGCTTTTTGTTGGAATTTTGCTTGGTAATCATTATCTGAAAACCTCCAGAGCTTCACTATCGCCCACCAGGCAAGAGGACCAGAATGGGATAAATCAAGGCATGAACAAATTCGTTCTCAAATCAAAGATTCATACTACAGAAAAGGGCCATCACCTCATCAAGTCCACCAAAAATGTATTACTATCAACACTTATATCACTTTTCTGCACGAAGCGCATAGCTTTGAATGGAATGAAACTTCAAGTGTTCTTCTAAGTATTTTTAAAGGTTGTGAGATTTCCCACCTCAGCTACTCTCCCAGGCAGTGCTTTTCAGACATCAACATCCTTTCAGTGAAAACCTCTTTCTCAAATCCCCTGCAAACCCTGCCTTTCACTTCAGTCTTATACCCATTTGTTATTAACCGCTAAATTAAGGGGAATGGCTGCTATCTCATCCCTGAATCAGGTCTGTCTCAATCTTTTCTGTTCCAAAGAAAACCTCCGCACTTATCCAGCCTCTCTTCGTAGCTGAAATGCTCCATCCCATGTTCATTCTGTTGAATATCTTTTGCAACCCCTCCAGTGCAATCATATCACTTCCTGTAGTGTGGTGATCAGAATTGCATACAATACTCCAGATTTGGCCGAGCCAAAGTTCTGTACAATTCCAACATGATCTCTCTGCTCTTATAATTTCTGCCAAAATTGATAAAGGCAAGTGTCCTGTATGCCTTAACCACCTATTAACCTGTCCAGTCATCTTCAGGTGCAAGTACTCCAAGATTTCTCTGAGCTTCTTCGTGTTTTTCCATTCACTGAGGGCTCCCTTAATCTCCTGCCTTCTTCCAAAGTACTTCATATCACAATTATCAGGGTTAAATTCCATCTGCCACCGATCTGCCCATCTGACCAATCTATTGATACTCTCCTGTCACCTAACACCTTCCTCCAAAGTTTCAAGCCTCGAGCCAAACTTTTTGTCATCCACAAATTTACTTATTATCCCTCTCCATGCAGTCATCATGTATAAATACCACAAGCAATAGGCAACCCAGCACTGATGCCTGTGGTAAGTCGCTGCACAATAGAGTGTAGCCGCTCCCACAATCTTCCACCACCACCCTCTGTTTCCTGTCACTAGGCCAATCTTGGATCCACCTTTCCAAGTTGCCGTGTGTCCTATGAGTATTTACCTCCTTTATCAGTTTCCCATGGGACCTTGTCAAAAGCCTTGCGCAAATCTCAATAAGCTTCATAAAATGTCTACTCTCATCCAAACATTTGGTCACCTCAAAATTCCATTAGATTTGTTAGGCATGATCTCCCTTTGACAAAATCATGCTATCCCTGATCAAACCCTGCTCTTGTAAATGAAGATTAATTTATTCCTTTACTGTATTTTCCAGTAATTTCCCTATCACCAATGTTACTCTCTCTAGTCTTTAGTTCCCTGGTGTATCTCCACTATCCTCCTTGTAAAGTGGAACCAGATGAGCCACATCTCTGGAAACACCCCTTTAGCTAGAGATGACTTAAAAATTTAAATGCCTCTATAATTTCCTCCTTTGTTTCTCACAATAGCCTAGGATACCACTCATCTGAATGGGTCCACTTCTAAACCCACCAATACCACCTCTTCTGTTAGATCAATCAGCTTAGGAACATCACAGTCTATTTTTTTGAATTCTGTCCTTGCATTCTCCTGCTTCAGAGTAGAGAGACATGAAGTACTCATTAACACTAGCATCGTCCTCTGGCTTAGTGTACAGATAGCCCCTTGTTCCCCATTAGGCCTATTCAGCCTCCCCTTATATCTCAAATCTTCCAACCCTGGCAACATCCTTGTAAATCTTTTCTGAACCCTTTCAAGTTTCGCAACATCTTCCAATCGGATAGGAGACCAGAAGTGCATGCACTATTCCAAAAGTGGCCTAACCAATGTCCTGAACAGGCACAACATGAACTCCCAACTCCTTTACTCAATACTCTGACCAATAAAGGAGAACATACCATATGCCTTCTACACTATCCTATCTACTTGCGACTACTTTCAAGGAGCTATGAACCTGCACTCCAAGGTCTCTTTGTTCAGCAACACTCTAGGACCTTACCATTAAGTGTATAAGTCCTGCTAAGATTTGCTTTCCCAAAATGCAACACCTCACATTTATCTAAATTAAAATTCATCTGCCACTTCTCAGCCCATTGGCCCATCTGATCAAGATCCTGTTGTAATCTGAGTGAACCTTCTTCACTATCCACTATACCTCCAATTTTGGTGTCATCTGCAAACTTACTTATTATACCTCCTATGTTCACATCCAAATCATTTATATGAATGACGAAAAGGAGTGGACCCAGCACTGATCCTTGTGGCACTCCAGTCTGAAAAACAACCCTGCACAACCACCCTCTGTCCTCTACCTTTGAGCCAGTTCTGTATCCAAATGGCTAATTCTCTCTGTATTCCATGAGATCTAACCTTGCTAACCACTCTCCCTTGGGGAACTTTGTCAAACGCCTTTCTGAAGTCCATATAGATCTTGTCCACCGTTTTGCCCTCATCAATCCTCTTTGTTACTACTTCAAAAAAACTCAATCAAGTTCGTGAGTTGTTCTCTTCCCCTTGATATACTTGTAGAATACCTTGGGAATATCCTTAATCTTCCCCACCAGCATTTTCTCCTCTTGCTTTCCTAATTGTATTCCTGAGTTTCACCTGGCACTTTTCATACTCCTCTGGGTCCTTCATTGTTTTTCTATGCAATATAGGTGTTCTGCGAAGTGGTCACCCAGTAATTTTCTTGATTTCTTCCCTCCCTTTCAATTCATGATATGCAGTTATTTCCGAGCTGCTATGTGAATTCTCTGTATTGATGACTGATGATCAATTCATCTGTCATCTCTTTATACTCTATTGCTAATTCCCCAAACTTATTTAAAATTTTTATTTTAAGCATCTAAAAGAACTCATCTGTTTTCATACTTTTGGCTACTTTACTCTTGAACTGTAACTTTTCCCTCTTTGTTCGTCTTTTAGTAATTAATTTTTTAAATTCTATACTACTAGAACTATATATCTTTGACAAATTCTTTATCTTTTTTAGTGAACGTTGGGACAAGGTCAAAAGATAGATGCTAGCACCAATGAGTTTCCCTCCAAGCCGTACACAATTTTATCTTGGAAATAGATTGCCTTTCTGTTAGTCACTTGGTTAAAATCCTGAAAGCCCCTGTTATGCGTTTAAAAAGGCAGCTCGCCATCACCATCACCTTCTCGAGGGCAACTCAGGATGTGCAGTGAATGCTGTAAAGCCAGTGATGCCCACATCCCATGAATGAATTTAAAAACAGTGTAAATTGGATGTTCACTCATGTGGAATTAAAGAACACATGTCTGATGTGGTGTGCCTTGCAGATGGTACTGTTGAACCATTTGTCTGGTAACTGCAATGCTTTCTGTGCAACTGAATCAGAAAGGTTGCAGATACAATCGTTCATTTATGACCATCTATCTCATTCAATGTTATAAACTGTAGAAGAAACACCAGGGACTCTCATTCATGTGCTTGGATATAAGTTAAGACAAGATAAGACACATTGCCAAATCTGGTCAAAGGACCTGTTGATACTATTAAGCCATTTTCCCCCCCTTTCCTAATGTTGCAGGAGTTGGGGTTTGTCTGTTTACAGATTTTAAAGCATAGATTTGAGTGTAGGTCAGCTTCAGGTGGCTGGCAGGAGAGGCAAGAAATTGAGAGGATGCCTGCTCTGTCATCAGAAACATATTACCAACAAGGTAAGGGTGTGGTTTAGCAAAGATCCCACAGCTGTGAAGAAGGAAACAGCAGAAGAGATTTGGACTTTGTTGTGTGGTCAGGAGAAACATTTCTTCCAAACATTCTGGTTCTAACCAGGGAAAGTTCCTTTGAAAAAGAAAGTATTAATTTGCAATCAAGCAGTTGGGCCAGTTTTGACATAATTGACTGCATGTGAGCTACATAATTTGCTGTAGTTGGTAGGATATATGCAACTTTGTTTTAGCACAAAGATAAAGTTTTTGAAACAGTTAAAGTGGAAGCCAGTAAATAACTGACAGTATTCATAAATGAAATAATTGGGTGTAAAGTACTGAAAGGATTTTCGTTAGCCAATCTGAAAGAATTTGTATAGACAATATGTCGTATCAGTGCAATCTCTGTACCTCAGTGTAAATCTCAATGTTCTTGTCTTTAGGTCCGTCATGGCTCTCTTCAGGAAAACCATCGTACCATTTACTCGTGCAACAGAAATAATGAACCAAATGTTCAGGTACTACACACACGTTTTGTGCTTCGATCCTGGGATTCCAGCCAGCCTCCAAAGGGTTATTGTTGCTGCTTAAAAAGGCCAGCTTCTTTCAAACCTGTATTGAAAGAAAGTCTTGCATTCCTAAAGCGCTTATCACTTTTTTTTCTGCAACATCACAAGATAATTCAGATGCAGTGAATTTCTTAAATGCAGTTACTGATGTTATATATACAAACATGATTGTTATTTATGTACACCAGATTACACAAACACCAATGATGCAATCGGCCTTTTAATCGACTGTGTTGGTTAAGGAATCTTTCATGTGTAATGGAGCAGACAGGCAGCGCCTCATTTTAGCACGTGAATCACATGGAATTTACAGTAGTAAGACATAAACATAATACTGCCTTACTTGATCTATCCATATCAGCATTGCATTCAATTCAATTTTCCTTTGTTCTGCACTTTCCTCAACCACTCTTTGTAGTAGCATGTCCCACATTGTAACCAATTTTTGACTAAAGCATTTTGCCTTAAATCCTTTATTGGATTCATTGGTGCTAAGATTCTATTTATGACATATATTTTGGGTCTTGTGCACAGGTGGAAACATTTTATTCATCCCCTTGAACTTCTTCATAATTGTAAGAACCTTAATTTGGTGACCTTTCAGCTGTTTCTTTTTCTAGACAAAAGAGCTCCAGTCTGTTCAGTGTTTCCTGATGGATGATGCCAGAACAGAGATGCCATACCTATGTAATTCATTTTTTGCCATTACCAGTGCTTCTACCTCATTTTTATAATATGGAAATCAGAACCATTAACTTTACCTCAAGTACAACCTAATTAAGGGCCCATACAAGTTGAACATAATCTTTCACCTTTCAATTCTGAAATCCGAAATCAAGCTTCATTTTTTATTGGTCTTGTTGTTGCTACACTGTGTGATTGATGAATGTATATCCCCAAGATGTGTTTGCTTCTCTCCCTCATTTCAAAGCTTATTTTGCAATGTGCATACTCCTGCCATCAAAACGCACACCTCAAACTCATCTATATTGAAACAGTTTTGCCACTTGCACATGTATTCTGCACATTTTTCTAATCTCTTGTATTTACTAAATGAGACATTGAAGATTGATTGAATCCTATCTAAAAATTGTAAGAAAGCTTTGAGACTTCAAAACTGACATTGGTATCTGTCTTTTCTGACATTTTAAAAATACCCTTCATTCTCTTTCCATATTTCAGTACTTCAGCAGCCTGTACAGCCATACAGAAAATGACCAGAGTACGGGTAGTGGACAACAGTTCTCTTGGCAACACCCCTTATCATAGACCACCCAAATGCATCCATGTGTATACCAAAAATGGAATTGGCAAAGTCGGAGACAAAATATTACTGGCAATCAAAGGGCAGAAGAAGAAGGCATTGATTGTAGGTCATCGGATGCCTGGTCCAAGGATGACACCTAGATTTGACTCCAACAACGTGGTGCTCATTGAAGATAATGGGAACCCAACAGGGACACGTATCAAAGTACCAATCCCCAATAGCCTGCGTCAGTTGGAAGGTGATTATTCCAAAGTTTTGGCAATTGCTCAGAAATTTGTCTGATGGACTTGCTGAGTTACTGAAAGAATTATCAACAGTGGCTATCATTTATGGAAAGAAATACCTTTTCCGTGTAGATCAACCATGACTTCCATTATAGACGCCTTGGATATTTGAGTTGCAAAAGTTGGTTCACTTATAACAGCTACACGTTTATACATTAAATATCTTGTTCCTCAACAAGACCTTGCCCATAAGCTTCGCTTACTGTTGTTGTGTAATTTAGTTCTGTTTTGCATCTAGTTTAGCATTGCAAACTGTTGCACCTATTTCCCTTCAAATCTTTCTCAGCTGTCCTTATCTTGGTGGCCCCAGCTTACAACATGACCTTTTTGATGTATTACTGAAGCAGTTTTCCCTAATCTTGTCACCATTTTGTAACTGATTTGGGACAGATTGAATGGGCTCCTTTGGATAGACTACAGGAGCATTGATAATTAATAGCAAAGTAGTTTTAAATAAAGTGCAAAGTTGTGGAGCTGATTTAGGAAGAGAATTTCAGAAGATGGTGCAGCTGCAGATGGTAGAATGAAGGCACTGGACACACCAGAATATTCAAAGTTTGTGAGAAGATTTGTAGCTCGGGTGCTCGTTGCTGTGGTTCTGTTCGCCGAGCTGGAAGTTTTTGTTGCAACGATCCGCATCCACGAACATCAACTAGCCACGAAACGACACGACCAGGTATCCCTAGTAGCCACACATGTAGACGACAAGCAACATGAATTTGACTGGGACAACACTACCATTATAGGACAAGCGAAACAAAGAACAGCCAGGGAATTCCTAGAAGCATGGCACTCATCCACAAACTCCATCAACAAACACATCGACCTGGACCCAGTATACCGGCCACTACAGCGGACAGCTGAAACTGACAACCGGAAGCGGCAGGGACAGGCCACTATAAATGCCGGAGGAAACACCACAGAAGCGCTTCACAGGAGGCTCCCAAGCACTGAGGATGTCACCTAGACAGGGGACGAAACGTTTGCAACAAAAACTTCCAGCTCGGCGAACAGAACCACAACACCAGAATATGGAAGTAGAGGAACTGCATTCTGTTTGGCATAGTACGCCTTAGGGATGTTACCTAGGTGGAATGTAGAAATAAAAGCAGCATATTATTTCAATAGAAAGTGTCACAACTTAACTGGGAGACTGGTATTAATCATGCCCCACTGTCCAATTGCCATCACAAAATTTGTACAATCCCAAAGAGCGCACCAAAATGACAGATTTACCTGGCTGACTGGTGCTCAAGCCAAAAGCAATTCAGACCAGTTTATATCAGCAACCGAAAAAAAATATTGTAACACACTAGTCTCTAACAAAAGCAGTGAAACAGAGGATTTATAATCTACAACTATTCAATTTAAAATATACCCTTTGGCAATCCAAAATACATCTCACACACACTCATGATTAAACTATATACCTTTTGCCAGTCTTGATCATATACTATGGATTGGAAAAGATGGCACAAGGTAAACAAAACGCTGAAGATCAAAAGTCCAGACCACAACAATGCTAGGTTACCTTCTCGTACTGTTGATTTCTTTAAGATTTTTTTCTAAAAAATCACTTGAGGGTTTCAGGCGTCATTGGCAGCATTTATTGCCTATCTCCTGTTCTCGAAGGTGATGGTAAGCTGCCATCTTGAGCTGCTGTCATCTGTGTATTGTGGATAGATCCACAATGCCTCTAGAAAGGGAATTCAGTGATTTTTGACACTGAAGGAAATGTAATACAGTTACAAGTCAGAATGGTGAGTGGCTTGGAGGGGAGCTTGCAGGTGGTTGTATTCCCATGTATTTGCTGCCCTTGTTTAAGATGGAAGCGTTTGTGTGTTCAGAAGATGCTGTTTTTGCAGTGCATCTTACAGATTTTTCATGCTGCTAATGACAGTCATTCTTCAGTTCTGTTGTTGATCAGAGTCTTCTTTGTCTCAGACTTCTTTCTTGGAAACATTCTTGGGTTTATTTTGGAGAAATAGGGAAGGAGAGATTACAGACTTTGGATGTATCTTCTTGATCGTTCATGTGGGTGCTTACAGTTTTTTAACACTCCACAGCTCAACTAATTAGAGGGCTATTGTCAGGCAGAATTTCTTTACTCAAAAGATTCCCAGTGCTGCTCAGTCTTGAATTCTCCCTCTTGCTGCTTCAAAGACAATATTGTATTGCATTGTTCAACACAATCTAGCACTTGATTTTAAAGTTGCAAGACTTTCCTGGCCTTTCAGCCATAACCGATAAACTTTCATTTCCAAAAAAAAGTGTTCAAAAAATGAAGAAAAATCTCTATTACAAGAGATTGCAGAACTGAGATAAGGAGGGTGTCTTGGTCTATAAATCAGAAAAATTAGTATGCATTTACAGCAGGTGATGAGAAATGCACATAACTTTTTTATTTATTAAAAGGGAATTAAAAGTAGACTTGTTTAGCTATATTTGTACAAGACATTAGTGAGACCATTTGTGGAATACTATCTTTAGTTTTGGTTTTCTTAATTGGCTTTTGGTTTTCTTTGTACTTATTAAAGTATGTAAAATTCCCCAAGTTATTGTCTGATAAAATTATGATAACAGAAAACAAAGACCAGGCTTCAGTACACAGGTAAGCAATCATAAACATTTGTCATATTATTATTCTACTGGTTAGAATACTAACCCCTTATAAAACTCCCCTATACGCACACACCTAAAGAATTGGGATTATGGTGAAGGAGAAAGAGGTGGGATAGCAGTTTGGTGGTTCCAATTCACAGAGCTTGGTGAGATGATCCTTTTGACTTGTTGTTCTTCAGTCTCCTTCTCCATCTCATAAGTCACAGGAGCAATCAGGCTATTGTTCCTCCATTTGATTATGACAGATATGTTTATCATAGAATTCCTACAGCTGGAAAACAGACCATTTGGCACTTTGGGTCTACACTAACCCTTCAAAGGGCATTCCCCATCCCTGTAACCCTGCATTTCCCATAGCTAATCTAGTATCCAGAGGAAACCCACGCAGACACTGAGAGAATTTGTAAACTCCACATACAGTCCCTCAAGGCTGCAATCAAACCTGGGTCCCTGGTGCTATGTGGTAGCAATGCTAACCACTGAGCCACTACACCACCCTAATGGGATTTGTTTAGAATCCCTACAGTGTGGAAACCGTCCATTCTGCCCAACAAGTCCACACCAACTCTGAGGAACATCCCACCCTAGACTCACACCTTACTTTATCCCTGTAACCCTGCATTTCCCATGGCTAATTCATCTAACCTATACATCACTGCACATTGTGGGCACCTAAGCTGCACATCTTTGGACTGTGGGAGGAAACCAGAGCACCTGGAGGAATTGCATGCAGACACTGGGAGAATGTACAGACTGCACACAGACAGTAGCCCAAGGCTGGAATTGAACCCGGATCTCTGGTGCTGTGAGGCAGCAGTGCTAACCACTGAGCTACAGTCATTTCTCAGTCTTGTTCTCCTGCCATCTTCCTGTAATTCTTGATACCTTTACCAGTGAAAAACATCTCCTCCTCTGTGTTAAGTATACTCAGTGATTGCCTCCGCAGCCCTCTGTGGCAGTGAGTTCCACAAATTAACCACCCACTAGCTGAAGAAATTCCTCCTCATCTCAGTTCTCCATTTTGACCTTGGATCAAAGTCTCCTACAAGTGGAAACATTTCCACGACCCACTGTATTTAGGTTTTTCAGTATTTTGTAAGTTTCAGTGCAAGCCCCCTCATCCTTCTAAACCCCATCAAGTCTGGAGATGTGCAGGTTAGGTGGATTGGCCTTGCTGAATTGCCTATAATATCCAGCAATGTGCGGGCCATGGGAAATACAGGGCTACAGCGATAGGGTAGGAGTGGTAGTTCTGGGTGGGATCCTCTTCTGAGGGTTGTTGTGAACTTGAAGGGTCGAATCGCCTGCATCCATATTGTAGGGATTCCACAGAACCAGAGACATCAAACACTGCTGATATGACAAGCTCTTCATCCTGGAGATCATACTTGGAAGCTTCCTCTGGTCCCCATCAAATGCCACCAAATCCTTCCTTAGAAATGGGGCCTAAAGTTGCTCACTATGTTCCAAATGCAAACTGACCAAACCTAATATAGCCTCAGCAGTACAACTTGTAATCTAGCCCTCTTCAAATGAATGCTAAGATTGTATTTGCCTTCCTAACTGCCAACTGAACTTGCCTGTTAACCTTAAGAGAATCCTGAACAAGATCTCGCAAGTCCCTTTGTATTTTGCTGTTTAGAAAATAGTCTTCTGCTCTATTCTTACCAGAGCGCATAACCTTACACTTTCCCACATTGTATTCCATCTGCCACTCCTTTGCTCACTCTTCTAGACTGTCCAAGTTGGCTTTCCAGAGTGTGCACTCTCCTGAATATCAACCTGTGAGTTCTCTTAATCAATTCAGGACTCCTGTTGTATCGTATCCGTATACCAGCAGCAACTGCAATGGCCTACTCGCCCAGATCTTGCATCTGTTTGGAATAGTTAAATTGCTTAGCAATGTCCAAATCAGGATCAATCAAAATAAAAATCTGGTTAAATGGTCAAAATGTGGCTGAACCAATGTCTTTTACAATTTTAACATGACTTTTCAGCTCTTATACGCAATACCCTGTCCAATGAAGGCAAGCATACCATATGCCTCCTTACACCTGCTTAAAACAATGAGAAAAGTTAGGATCTGGGCTACTTTCTTGAAAATGTTTTGAGGGGGTCTGGTCTGGTCCATAATAGGACACAAAATGATTCTGCTGTGACAAAAGTAGAACAGCTAGTGGTGAAACAAAAGGGCCATTGGAATCTTTCTGGACCCAGTGAGACCAGATCACAGTAGAGGATGCCATATTATTATGGGGTGCAAGAGTGATTGTCCCGAGCATAGGTCACCACAAGGTACTGGCTGAACTCTACCAGCGTCATCAAGGGGTTTCCAAAATGAAGATGATGGTGAGAAATTGTGTCTGGTTGTCAGGATTGGATGCTGACGTAGCTACATTGGTGGGGCAGTGCCCAGAGTGCCAACAAGGATGCACCCACACATTTATGGGAATTACTGGGTAACCCTAAACTCAATTATCTGTCAACTATGCCAGTCCTTTCATGGGTTCTATGTTTTGTCATTGTGGATGCTCATTCAAAGTGGTTGGATGTGTATAGAGTTCATTTGTCAAGCACTGGGATGACAATTGAAAAGTTGAGAGCATTTTTTGCAAAACACAGATTCCCAGAGGTGTTGGTCACCAACAACAGGTCATCTTTTACCAGCATGAAATTTGAGTATTTCCTGTTTGAATGGCACTCTTAGTATAAGGATAGCTCCATACCACCCATCAAACAATTATCTCATGGAAAGAGCAGTTTGAAGGCAGGATCAAAGAAACAAAGTACAGCTTCATTCAATACCAACTGTCCTGGTTTTTGTTTGATGATAGGATCATTCCTCATGCAACCGCACGGACAGTGACAGCAGAGTTGCTAATGGGGGGAAGACTCTGCTGAAAATGTGTTGCTGGAAAAGCGCAGCATCCAGGGAACAGGAGAATCGACGTTTCGGGCATAAGCCCTTCTTCAGGAAGACTCTGCACCAGGTTAAATCTGATCATTCCAGATCTTTTTCGGGGGGGGGGGGGGTGGTGGTTGTCAGGAGGGTGAAATGGCATCAGGAACACCAAAGCCGAACAAGGCTCCCCTAAGCGAGAGAGGCAGTTTATTTCAGCAGATGTTTGGTGTCGAAAACATTGGAATGGCCCTGTGTGGGTTGGAGGAGCTGAACCTGTTGTGAAAATGCCACAGGAGAAGTTACAGGATAAAGAACTCAAAGGGGGAGGGATCTAGTGATTGAATCAAGGTCAGCCAGGTGGATCTCATAGACTGAGTTCCCTGATTGGGTCAGGTTAATAGCTCAAATCAGGGAGTCCTGGCTGACAGATCTAAACAGGAGTGTCAGGAGATCTGCTCACTCCAGGTGCCAATTCTGTGCTAGCTGGGTCAGTGTCATAGTCATAGAGATGTACAGCATGGAAACAGACCCTTCGGCCAAACTTGTCCATGCTGACCTGATATCCAACCAATCTAGTCACATTTGCCAGCACTTGGCCCATATCCCTCTAAACCCTTCCTATTCACATGCCCATCCAGATGCCTTTTCAATGTTGTAATTGTACCAGCCTCTGCCACTTCCTCTGGCAACCCATTCCATTCACTCACCATCCTCTCAGTGAAAAGGTTACCCTTGGGTCCCTTTTAAATTTTTCCTCTTTCACCTTAAATGTGTGCCTTCTCGTTCATTATGTTCTGTTAATATCACTTATGTAATTTAACTATCTCCTTTACAGATCATTATAGCACTAAATTAGAAGGACATTGTAAAATATACAGGAGAAGAAAGTTGCAAGGGGACATGCAGATTGAGTGAATGAAGATTTTATGGTTGATAGTTCACCAGATTGATCCTGTATTATGTACAAGTAAATAAAGGGTGACTTGGTGATGGGACACCGGCCTTTGTGGAGTTATTGCACTCAACACTACATCTACAAACTAAATCCTGTTTTGGGAATGACATGCCACAGAGCATGCCACAATGAGCCTCATTCCTGATGAAGAGCATATGCTTGAATTATCGATTCTCCTGCTTTTCGGATGCTGCCTAACTGGCTGTGCTTTTCCAGCACCACACTCTCGATTCTGATCTCCAGCAGCTGCAGTCCTCACTTTCTCCCATGCCACACAGTAGCTTGGCTTATGTTGCATCCTAGTAACAGAGTACTTCATCTTTGACATTTCGAGGAGTCTAGCATATCCGTCTCAGCCAATTCAGTTCACTCCTTTTGATATGCAATTTGCTACCACAGAGGTCTGTGGAGGAGGGGTCACTGATTTTATTCAAGCAGAAAATACAATCATTGACTGGTGGAGCAGGATCAAAGAACCAAATGGCCTACCCCTGCTTCTGGTTTCCATGTTCCTGTATCAACAATTGGCTGAAGGCATTGGATACTGCAAAGGCTATGAGTCCTCCCAATATTCTGGTAATAGTACAGAAATCTTGTACTCTAGAGCCAACCATGCCCCTCGTCAAGCTCAAACAGAAATTGTGGGAAAGAAAATTCTGAAAGCATCTGTGGAGAGAAAGCAGAGTCATCAGCTTGGGTCCAGTGACGTTTTATCAGAACTGGTCTAGTGGCGTTTATTCCTCAGTGTGGAGATTTGCCCATGTACTGTTCACAAAACAGCACAATCTAAACTGGTTAATTACTGCCATATCAGTCTACTCACAATCATCGGTAAAGTGATACAAAGAGCAAACAACAATACAGCACAGGAACAGTCGGCAATGGCCCTCCATGCCTGTGCTAACACATTTTGTCCTTCCATATTAAAACTATCTTCATTTACAGGATCTGTATCCCTCTATTCCCTTCTTATTCATGTATTCGTCCAGGTTTTTCTTGAAGGCTGCTACTATGTCTGCTTCTAGCACTCCTCTGGCAGCACATTCCAGGCACTCACCACACTTTGTGTGAAAACCTTTCCTCACACATCTCTTAAACTAATCTCCCCCTGCACCTTGAACTTGTGTCCCCTAGGAACCTGGAAAAAAGCCTCATACTTTCAGCTCAATCTGTGTCATTCACAATCTTATAAACTTCTATCAGGTCACTCCCTACTCCCCCAACCTCCTGTTTTCCAGTGAAAACAAATGCAGTCTAGCCAACATTTCTTCATAGCGACCCTCTTCAAAGCATCCACATCATTCTAGTAGTGTGGTAACCAGGACTGTTAACAATATTCCAAGTGTGGCCTAACTTAAGTTTTATAAAGGGTAAAAACAATGACTGCAGATGCTGGAAGCCAGATTCTGGATTAGTGGTGCTGGAAGAGCACAGCAGTTCAGGCAGCATCCGAGGAGCAGTAAAATCTGCTCCTCGGATGCTGCCTGAACTGCTGTGCTCTTCCAGCACCACTAATCCAGAAATTAAGTTTTATAAAGCTGCAACATAACTTGCGTATCCTTATACTCAATGCCCCTTCCAATGAAGTCAAGTACGCCACCTTCAGTGATCTGTGGACCTGCACACCCAGGTCCTTCTGAATATCTGGCATTTACTGTATAATTTCCAGCTGTAGTTGACCTTCCAAAATGCATCACCTCATATTTGTCTGGATTAAGCTCCATCTGGCGTTTTTCTGCCCATGCCTCCAACTGATCTATATCCTGTTGTATCTTCTGACAATCCTTCTTGCTATCTGCAACACCACCGATCTTTGTATCATCTGCCAGCTTACTATTTAGACCAGCTACATTTTCCTCCATTTACGCAGACCACAAACAGCAGTGATCCCTGTGAAACACCACTAGTCACAACCCTTCATTTTGAAAAGCATCCTTCCACTGCTACCCTCTGTCTCCTATGACTAAGTCAGTTCTGAATCCATCTTGGCAGCTCCACCCTGATACCATGTGATTTCACCTTTTGTATCAGACTGCCTTGGATGTTGTCAAAGACTTTACTGAAGGCCATGTGGACAACATCAACTGCTTTTCCCTGGAAGGAAGCTTTTCCCTGATGGAAGGGATTGTTGACTATCCAGTGGCACTTGCAAAAGAATAACTCACTCATCAGTGCTTGGTGTGTGTTTCGCCAGGGTCACTTCTGACCTCGTTAAAACATATGGTCCAATAATGGACAGAAGAGCTGAGCATGAAGGGTGAGATGAGATGAAAATGACTGCCTTTGCAATCAAGGCAGTATTTGAGTTATGGTATCAAGAAAACCTAGCAGAACTTGAGTCAGTGGAATAGGGAAAACATTCTCCACTGAGTTGGGTCATACCTGGCACAAAGAAAGATGTTTGTAGTCACTGAAGGTCAGACATCTCAGTTTAAGAGTATTATTGTAGGAGTTTCTCAAGATAGTATCCTAGATCTAACTAGGACCTTCTCTGTAAGGTCAGAAGTGGGGATGTTCACTGATGAATACAACATTTTCTGCATCATTTGTGACTCCTCAGATTGTAAAGCAGTCCGTGTCCAAATTTGGCAAGAACTGGACAACATTCAAGCATGCGCTGATAGTGGTATGAAAGATTCTTGCAACTTAAGTGCTGGGCAATGACCATCATCAACAAAACAGGATATAACCATCATCCCTTGCCATTCAGTGAGATTACCATCACTGAAACCTCCATTAGCAACATCCTGGGGGTGACTGTTGAACGGAAACAGGACCAGACCAGTCATATAAATACAGTGGCTGCGAAACCAAGTCAGGAACTAAGAATTCTTTGGTGAGTAACTCACCTCCTGTCTCTCAGTGTCCATCCATCATCTGCAGGATACATATCAGGAGTGTGATGGAATACTTTCCATATGGCTGTATGAGTGCAGCTCCAATAACACTCAAGAAGCATGGTACCATCCAGAATAAAACAACCCATTTGATTGACTCCCATTTCCACCACATTTAACATCTCCTTTCATCACTGCACACTGGCAGTAGTATACACTATCAACAAGATGCATTGCCATTACCCACCACTGAACCTTTCACACCACCATCCAGAATCGTGACTTATAACAAGACATCAGATGTATGGGAACACCACCACCCTCAACAAGACCTGCAAATTCCCTCCAAGCTGCTCACCAACCTGGCTAGGAATTATGTCACCATTTCTTTATTGTTGTTGGTACTCTCTTCCTAAAAGCATTGTCCCTAAATACCAAAGACTGCAACGGTTCAAGTGTTCGCTCATCACCAATTTCTTGAGGGCAACTAGGGGGTCGGCAATAAGTGCTGGCCCAGCCAGAAATGCCCATATCCTATGAACAACACAGGAGCAAAACGTCCAGCATAACAACAGGAGATGGTCAGGCAGTGGGAATTGGAAGAATGCAGAGATCTTGCAGGCTTATAGGATTCAATAAGTTCCCAAAACATTGAGGGGTGAGGTTATAGAAGGATTTGAATGATCACGCTTACAAAATTTCTCATTGTAGATCAACAAACATTGTGATTTTGTTTTCCTTTATTCATTCATGGGAGGAGGGCATCATTGGCAAGGCAGCACTTATTGCTCATCCTAATTACCCAGAGGGCAGTTAAGAGTCAACCTCATTGCTGGTGTGTCCGGAATCACATGTGAGTCAGACCAAGTAAGGGTGGCAGTTTCCTTCCCTAAAGGACTTTAGTGAATCAAATGGGTTTTCCCCTGACAATCTGCAATGGATGCATGATCATCATTAGACTTTTAATTCAGATTTTAAAAATTAAATTCAAATTTCATCATGTGCCATGGTAGGATTTGAACCTGAGTCTCTGAATTAACAGTCCAGAGATAATGCCACTAGGTCATTGCCTCCCCAGGGAATGATATGGTTTAAATTGTGAGCAGCAGAGCTTTTGATGAGCCTAGGTTTAGTGGAAGGTGGGAGGCTGTTTGAGCAAGCTTTGACATAGTCAGGTCTAGATTTAACAAAAAATATGGATGGTGTAAGAGAAAAAGTCAGCAGGGTAGGAGGCCTTTTGGAACATCCAGTCTATGCTTGCTCCTTTGAAGAGCAATTCAGTTATCAAACCGACAAATTCTTTCCTGGTTACTTTAGAATCTCTTAAGTATACAGTTTTTTTGAAAATTATTGTTGAACCTGTTGCCACTAACCTATCAGGCAATACCTTTAAAATTCCTCATGTTGGCTCTGGTTCTTCTGACATAATTATCTTAAATTTATGCCTTCTGCTGAACAATTCTTTGGCCATTAGAAACAATTTGTCTTTAATTTTTCTATCTAAAACTTTCATGATTTCAGACATCCCTACCAAATCATCTCTTAGCTTTTCCACTCCAGCTCCTGATTCTGCAGTCTTCACACCAAATCTCTGGAACGCTTTTAGGAAATGTAAGTGTAGCATAATTTAATGGTTTTAATTATGTTTCTTTTTTTTAAGCTCGGGAGCTATGTGGCTCATTGAAGGTAATAATGCAGGTTAACAATGCAACAAATGTTTGTTCAGAAACCTGTCCAAGTGTCTGTGTTTTTGCACCTTCTTCAAAAAATAATATGTGTTGCGTCTTCTGATTCAAAGTACCACAGAATGTATTATCTCACACTTTATTGTGTTAAATTTTGTTTGTCAAAGCTGTCCTTTACACCAACAAGAAAGAATTAAAACTGGTGCAATGTAATAAACAGAATACCTCATTGCCCCATGGGTTTGTTTCGTCAGCACCACTGAGATCACAGCTCAACTTCCTGGCTAAGGTGAAAATCAATGCATCAACTGTAGAGCATCAACCAAAAGATTAGAAATAGATAAAGTACGAATCCTGTTGTGGTACTACTATGATGCTGCCTGCACACTTCATCTGGTTAATGGAACAAGTTCAATGATAACTACGTCGTCTTCTGTACCAGACAAACACAACATTTTGGAGAACCCATGGGACTGACTTCAGACAGTCTGTGAAGCAGGTGATCTGCAAGCAATCTTGAGACTTGAGGTGTACATTAATAGGCCTGATGTCAGACATTGTACACAGGGAATATTCTAACATGTATTTGGCAATCTTTCCGTCATCCCTGCCCTTTTCTATTTCTGAACTATAATCACTTCTGTGCTGGTTGCCTTGAAGTGATTCATGCATATGCCTGTAGACATGGGAATAAGGAGCAGAAAGTAAATAAATGCAATCAGATAGCTGTTATGGACGTGGAGGTGCTGGTGTTGGACAGGGGTGAACAAAGTCAGAAATGACATGACACCAGGGTATAGTCCAACAGGTTTATTTGAAGCTTTTGGAGCGTAGCCCCTTTGTGAGAAGAGAGAGGGAAGCACACAGAATGCAGAATTTATGGGCAGAGAGGTGAAAGGATCATACAAACGGTGTGAGTGTAGTGTCGAATAGTAAGTCTCTGGAAGTGACCAAGAGTGTTAGTGTGAGTAAAGTGTCAAGAGCTGAATAACAACCGAAGTGATAACCTATAATCTGATCAAACGAACCAGAGTGATAATTACAAAAAAATTAAAAATAAAGTGGTGCTGGAGACAAGCCAAATGACTGGAATAACATGGAACAAAAACAGAAGCTGCTGAAAAGCAGAGGAAGGATCACCAGACCTGAAACATTCACTCTGATCTTTCTTCACAGATGTCTCAGAGCCCCTTCTTTTAAAAAAACCCTGCCCTTGCTCCTGATTTACAGCTGACTTTACAGTTCTCTCAGTTTTTATTTGACTGGAACGACATGATAGGTACAAGAATCACATGCCAAGGGTCTAACCAAATTAATAAATGATCCAAAACTGTACAAACTAAAGTAGAGAGATCATAACAACTTATCAAGGTGAAGGTGTGAAAACAGAACAGTATGGAAGAATTTACAGATACAGAAGTATGATGAGGTCACATGTAGTATGACATGAACTCAAGATCATGGTTGAGGCCATGTTCATGGGTACGGAACTTGGCTATCAGTTTCTGCTCGGTGATTCTGCGTTGTTGTGTAACTTGAACGCTACCTTGGAGGAGGCATACCTGAAGATTGGAAGCTGAATATCCTTGACCTCTGAAATGTTCCCTGACTGGGAGGAACATTCCTGGATGGTGATTTTATGCGGTGTTCATTTATCCGTTGTTGTAGTGTCTCCATGGTCTTGCCAATATACCATGCCCAGGGGCATCGAAAAAGATCAAGAAGTATTGGTGAACAATTACACCACTGGCAAGATGTGGGTACCAGCCATTATTGCAGCACAGACTGGACCAGTGTCCTACATTGTACAGATGAGTGACAATGTAGCATGGCGAAAACATACAGATCAATTCTCACCAACCAGAATGAATATGCCAGGGACAACAACAATTGAAGTTCCACAAACAACTGTACTAAATAGTGACCTAGGTATGCTGAGGATAAAACAATAGCTGGAGCATTTAAGGGAGACAGTAACTTGGCCGTGAGTGTCACAGCATTGTGCAAACAATGCTCTGAGTACACTAGTGGATACCTCCATAATAAAGCTTCTGCTATTTAACATTTTGGCCTCTTGTTTATTCTTGGAACGTGACAGATATTGCAATACTCCCTTTATTTTCTTTCAGTGCATAGACTTCTGAGATTTACGGGTGGCATGGTGGCTCAGTGGCTAGCACTGCTGCCTCACAGCGCCAAGGACCTGTGTTCAATTCCTGCCTCGGGCGGCTGTCTGTGTGGAGTTTGCACGTTGGATACATGGAAACTCCACAATCTACAGGCTCCTCTCCAAGCCACTTACTATCCTGATGAATCCGATAGATTCCCGATGAAGGGCTTATTTTCCTACTCCTCGGATGTTGCCTGACCAGCTGTGATTATCTAGCATCACACTCTTCAGTGGAATCTATCACTACCCCTTCACTGCCACTGGGTCAAAATGCTGGAACTTCCTCAGAGCACAGTGTCTCTAAGAATAGCAACAGCCCATCACTACCTTCTCAAGGGCAATGAGGAATGAATGATGAATGCTGATGGGCCAGCAACATCTACATCCCATGAAGAAATAAAATTATCCCTTTAGAAGAGCAATTGAATCTGGTCACCATATTCTCATGGAGTACGTGCCAGATCCTCAGTCAGTCACAGTGTAAAGGATTCTCCACATCTTGTTATTGGCCCTTTGCCAATCACCTTAAATTTGTGCTCCCAAAGTCTTGATCCTCCTTCATTAGGATCAATTTCTCTTCAACTTAGCTGAAATCACTGAAAGTGGCAGGACAGGTTGAGAAAGTTGTTGGAAAGGCGATTGGAAATTTACAAAGCTTTTTTTGCCTATTTACTTCCATAATATTTTGACCCTTGTGATTGCTTCTGTTCTATATTATACTGTGCTCACATGAAGGGCTTCTGCCCGAAATGTCGACTCTCCTGCTCCTCGGATGCTGCCTGACCTGCTGTCCTTTTCCAGCACCGCACTCTGGTCTCCAGCATCTGCAGTCTTCACTTTCTCCTCGTATAGTTAACTCCATGATTTTGAAGATTTCTGCCAAAAACTCCTTTTAATCTTCTCAGCACTGAGAACAAGTACTACTTTATGAAGAAGGATCACTGGAGTCAAAACGTTAACTGGTGCCCCTCCACAGATGACGTCAGACTGAGTTTCTCCAGCAGTGTCCATTTTTGTTTGAAATCTCCAGCATCCACAGTTCTATGGTTTGTTTCAACCTAGGGAAACTGCGTTGCCATCCCTTTATGACTACTGAATTAAAATCCAGCAATGCCCTCTCCACCAGCACTCTGGGACTATCCCTAGCATATAAAGGTCAAGGCAGCATCACCTTCTCTCTACCTGAGGACAGCCAATAAGTGCCAGTCTTGCCATGATACCCTAAATGTGCTTTTGAAATTCAGGGTATGATTAAGTCCCGATCACAACTTTTGGAACTTTGACACAGAGACATCAATGGCGTGCTGAATCCTACCACTGAGTGTGGAAGAATCTAAACAGAGGCTGTGACTACCCCACCCTTCGCTCCAATAATAAAGTTCTGGCATCATCGAAACAGAACCTTATGCCATTCAGTTTCCTGATGCTCTTCTATCAATTTATTACACTGTGGCTCATCTATACCTTTAACCCGATTCCAAATCGCTCAACATCCTTGCTGAATAAAAAAAAATCTGCGTTTAGAAATTTTCAAATGCATCAAGATGTTTTGCTCCTTTTGCAGAGTTCAAGATTTCCACTACCCTTATAGTATGAACTGCTTCCTAAATCAGTGCTAGAGTTATGATTATGCCCCTAATGGAGAAAATCAGTTCTCTATTGATCCTTTCTAAATTATTTATTGCAATGGGTTTCTGTTGAAACTGCCCTTCAATGCTGAGAGTGTTGCTTCTTTCCTCAGGCACTTGTTTGTACACAATGTTAGGTTTCACCCTGCAGCCCAAAGTCAAGTCAGAGTGGTTAAAGTCGGAATGTCAGACCGATTGATGATGTCTCAGGCTCTCATCAAACACAAGTGCACCCTGCAGATGTGTATTCCAGAAGCTTCCAAGATAGATGGGGATAATTCCCAGCAGCAGGAATGTGGATTGCAGGATTTCACAGGCTAGTGATTATCCTTTTTGATTGCAGGATTTGTGAGAGGCCGTTTGTAATGCAAACGAAAATGTCAAGAATGTATAATCATGTAGCTCCTACTTATTGTGAGAGTCAGGCCAACTAGTGTTTTTTGTATTCTGATTCCATTTGTTAGACAAGTTAGGAAAACACTTGTCTTTGGCAAAAACCTTGTTTGTACAGATGTTCTATATATTTTAAGCAAGCAAAATGTGGCATGGAATTGCCATCTTGTCAAAAGATAAAAGTAATCAGACTATGACAAGAATTGATGAATATAGTTAAAAATTATTTTCCAAAATTTTAAATAAAGGAAGAAAATGTAATTTGCTCCAGGTCAGTTAGTTTCAGAGTCACACAGAACAGCACCATGTTAGAAAGATCTACGCTTTCATCAAGTCTTCACAACTTCAGGATATCCCAAAGTGCTTTTTCATCACAAACATCTTCTGAAGCCTTGCTGCAAATGTAGAAAACATGACAGCGAATCTGTACACAGCAATCTCTCACAAGGAGTTAGCTAACTGATTCAGGGAGTCAACTGGCAGAATAACACCAACTCATTTCCTTCAGTGAATTTGAAGCAATGTGGTTGACGGCCAACTGTCCTCTGCTACAGCCGAACAAGCCATTCCATTGCATCAATCGCTACCAAATCACAACGAAGAAACAAAACCAGATAGACCATCTGGCTTCGACCTAGCCACTGAAAAGACAATGGCAGAAACTGGCCTGCTGACTCTGCAAAGTCCTCCTAACTAACATTTGGGGCTAGCGCCAAAATGGGGAGAGCTGTCTCTCACACTAGTCAAGCAATAAACTGACATAGTCATACTCTCAGAACCGCACCTTACAGACAATGTCCCAAACACCATTTCTGGGTATGTCCTGTCCCACCAGCAGGTCAGACCCAGCAGAACTGGCAGCCCAGTGGTATACAGTCGGGAGGGAGTTGCCCTGGGAATCCTCAACATTAATTCCGGACCTCATGGTGCCAGTTAAACATAGGCAAGGAAGCCGCAGTTGAATATCACATACTGCCCTCCCTCGGCTGGTGAATCAGTGCTCTGCTATGTTGAGCACTTGGAGGAAGCACTTAGGATGACAAAGGTGCAAGGGACAATGTGGAAAATTGCCCAGGTACGTTCTGTACACAAAAAGCAGTACAAATCCAACTCAGACAATTATCACCCCCATTGGTCTATTCTAAATAGAAGTGATGGAAAGTGTCATCAACTTTGCTATCATACAGCACGTGCTCAGCAATAACCCACTCAGTAACATCCAGTTTGGGTTGTGACAGAGCTCCTGACCTCATTCTAGCCTTATTCAAACATGGACAAAAGACCTCAATTCCAGAGGTGTAGAGAGAGACAGTGTGACAGCCCTTGACTTCAAGGCCACGTTCAACCACATATGGTATCAAGGGGCCCGAACAAAACTGGAATCAGTAGCAATGAGGGAGCAAATTCTCTGCTGGTTGGAGTCATACCTGGCAGATTGGAATTTGGTTGTGGTGGTTGGGAGATTAATCATCTCAATTCTAGGACGTCTCTGCAGCAGTTCCTCAGGTTTGTGTCCCAGGACCAACCATCTTTGGCTGCTTCAATTACCTTCTGTCCATCATAGAGTCAGAAGTGGGAGTGTTCTCCAATGATTGCACAATGTTCAGCACCGTTTGTCACTTCCCAGATACTGAAGCAGACCATGTTCAAATGCAACAAGATCTGGACAATATCTAACCTTGAGCTGACAAGTGGCCAGTAATATTTATATGACACAAATGTCAGGCAATGACCATCTCCAATAAGACTCAATCTAATAAACATGCCTTGACATTCAATGGTGTTACCATCATTGAATCCCCCATAAACAACCACCTTGGGGTTTTTACTGACCTGAAACTGAACTGGACTCACTACATAAATATGGTGGCTACAAGGGCAGGTCAGAGGCTAGGAATACTGTGGCAAATAACTCATCTCCTTACTCCCCAAAGCTGCCCACCATCTACAAGGCATAAGTCAGGGATGTGATGGAATACACCCCACTTGCCTGGCTGGGTCCAGCTCCAATGACACTCAAGAAGCGGGACATCATTCAGGACAAGCAACCCACTTGATTGGCACCACAATCACAGGCATCCACCCCCTCCACAACTGACATTCAGTAACAGCAGTGTGTACCACAAGATGCGATGTAGAAATTCGCCAAACATTGTTCGACAGCACCTTCTGAACCCACGACCACTTCCATTTCAAAAGACATGGGCAGCAGATACTTGGGATCACCATTGGCAAGCTCGCCTCCAAACCACTCACCATTCTGACTTCATAGAATCGCTACGGGGGGGGGGGGACGGGAAACGGCCATTCAGTCCAACAAGTTCATACTGACCCACTGAAGACCATCCCACCCAGACTCACCCCTCGCCCTATCCCTGCACTTCCCATGGCTAATCCACCTAACCTAACACATCCCTGATCACTACGGGTAATTTAGCATGGGCAATCCCCTAACTTGCACATCTTTGGACTGTGGGAGGAAACCAGAATAGCTGGAAGAAACCCACATACACAAGGGGAAAATGTCAGTGAGGAGTTTTCACAGTCGCCCAAGACGGAAACTGAACCAGAGTGCACAGTGCTGTGAAGAAAACCACTGTGCCACCCCATATATCGCTGTTCCTTCACTGTCAGTGCGTTAAAATCTTGAAATTCCCTCCCTTCACAGGACTGTGGGCCTACGTATAGGACATGGACGGCAGCAGTTCAAGAAGGCAGCTCCATCTACTTACAATCAGAGTTGTACTGCACGGAAACAGACTCTTCAACCCAAGTTGTCCCTTATGACCAAATATCCTAAATTAATCTAGTCCCATTTGCCAGCACTTGGCCCGTATCCCTGCAAACCCTTCCTATTCATACAGCCATCCAGATGCCTTTTAACATGTAGTAAAATTGTACCAGCCTCCACCACTTCCTCTGACATCTCTTTCCATACACGCACCAACCTGTGAGAGAAAACGTTGCCCCTTAGGTCCCTTTTAACTCTTTCACCCCTCACCCAAAATTTATTGCTCCACCCACCCAACCCCAGGGAAAAGACCTTGTCCATTTATCCTATCCATGACCTTCATGATTTTGTGAACCTCTGTAAAGGTCATCCCTCAGCCTCCGACGCTCCATGGAAAACAGCCCCAGCCTATTTAGCCTCTCCCTATAGCTCAAATCTTTTCTGATCCCTTTCAAGTTTCACAATATCTTTCCAATAGGAACGAGACCAGAACTGCAGGCAATATTCCAACAGTGGCCTAACCAATGTCCTGTACAGCTGCAACATGACCTCCCAACGCCTGCACTCAATGCTCTGACCAATAAAGGGAAGCATACCAAATGCCTTCATCGCTATCCTATCTACCTGTGACTCCACTTTCAAGGAGCTATACAAGGGAAACTAGGGTAATAAATGCTGGTCAGCTTGCAATGGCCACATCTCACGAACAAATTAAGAAAAGCAGCACGGGTTAATCTCTTTACTGTGGTAGTTCTTGTATCTCGGCCCCTTACCTTGCCCAATAGTGATATCAAGCTTAACTGATCCAGTCTCTCTTCACACAGCAGTCCTGGCCTGCCTCCCCACAAATCGGTCTGATAAATCTTGGTTACACTCTTCCATAGCCAGAAGATGGTTTCCCTCAGCTAAGACAACCAAATCTGCACATGAAACTCCAGGCTTGAACTTATCAAGGCCTTGTAGAAGAGCAGAAAGAAATCCCTGCTCCTGTACATGAATCCTCTCGTTATGAAGGCCAATATATCACTTGTTTCCTTCACTGTCTGTTGAATCCACCTGCTTACTTTCAGCGACTGGTGTACAGAGACTTCCAGCTTGCATTACATCTCCCCCTTTCCCAATCTGTCACCATTCAAATAAGTTGCCTCCCTGCTTTTGCTATGAAAATGGATAATCTGATCTGATTCATTTATTGTCATGTATACCAAAGTACAGTGAAAAGCTTTGTTTACAAGTAGTACATGCAGATCATAGTAAGCAAGGATGTAGAGATCAAAAGGACTTAGAGGCATAATTTAAGTTTAAAAGCGTAGAACAACGCACGGTGGCACAGTGGTTAGCACTGCTGCCTCACAGCGCCTGAGACCCGGGTTCAATTCCCGCCTCAGGCGACTGACTGTGTGGAGTTTGCACGTTCTCCCCGTGTCTGCGTGGGTTTCCTCCGGGTGCTCCGGTTTCCTCCCACAGTCCAAAAGATGTGCAGGGTCAGGTGAATTGGCCATGCTAAATTGCCCGTAGTGTTAGGTAAGGGGTAAATGTAGGGGTATGGGTGGGTTTCGCTTCGGCGGGTCGGTGTGGACTTGTTGGGCCGAAGGGCCTGTTTCCACACTGTAATGTAATCTAATCTAAATCTAAAAAAATGTTAGAGTTCAATCTGCTGTAGGGAGCTCGCAGGGAGTCGTACAGTATCAGCTTCATCTCGAATCCAATCTCTCAGTTATCTGCATTATATTTCATCTGTGATAAACTTGTTCACTCACTTGTCCAAACCAAACTGAAGCATCTCTGTACCCTCTTCACAGCTCTCCCTTCCAGCCAGCTGTGTGTTGTCTGCAGACTTATGTTTATTCGTCTCATCAAAATCATTAATATACATCATAAACAGTTGAGGTCCAAGCACTGATCCCTACATCTCTGCTTGCCAGTACTATTTGCTGCCTGTCTACCAACCAGGTAACCATGTCAGTATGATACTCCAGGTCTCATTTCTTTTAAAATTCTAATGTAAATGATGGTTGACAGATAAGTATTGGCCAGGAAGTATGGACACGGTCTTGATTTACCGTTGTCCGAAAGGCAGTACCTCCAATATTGCAGAATGCCCTCAATACTACCCTTGAATCATCTCCACTAAACCTAATCCACATAATGCCAATGTAAGACTGAGCAGTATGAGCCAGTGTTTGAAAGATACTATTCTCATCTTTACTTCACTCCCCTTCACTCCTCTCACTGAAAGTTGGGTAAATTCAAATCGATATCATCAAAGTTGAGAAAACAAGTTGTTTCGAGTCAAAATTTCTTTTTACATCCTCCGAGAGGAGATATAATAGATTTTTTTCAAAGTCATGAGCAGACTAGAGGGAGTAGCTAGGGAGGAGCTGTTCCTATTTGTAAAAGGAACAAGAGGACATAGATTTAAAGCGACCCGCAAAAGTAGTAAGCGTGAAGTGAGGAAAAGCTGCTATTTAGCACACAGCTTGGATATTGAATGCACTGTGTAAAAGTGTGACATAGGTAGGTTTAATTGAGTCATTCAAGAGGGCGATGGCTGATTATTGGGGTAAAAATACTCAGTGATAACATGTCTGCATGGGTTTTCTCTGGGTGCTCCGGTTTCCTCCCACAATCCAAAGATATGCAGGTCAGGTGCATTGGCCATGCTAAATTGCCAAGTTAGGGGTAAATATAGTGTAGGTTACTCTTCAGAGGGTCATTGTGGACTTGTTGGACCAAAAGGCCTGTTTCCATACTGTAGGGAATCTAATCAAATCTGTGTGTGGCATTGACTTCCAAAACGGGACATTAATGCATCAGCATGCTAATCAGAAAGTGGGACAGCAGAGGAACCTCAAAGAAGCTGTGTGACCCCACAGCTTTTAGGAAATTTTGATCACTTGCTAGTTTACACTCAAAATTTATTTTCCTCCTCATTATTATATTTTTGGGCATTTTTTTGTTGGCTTTTAAACTTTGCCTGTCCATTGAATTACCATTAATCTTAATTGCCCATAACGTTCATGGATGTGTAGGTTAGGTGCATTAGTCAGGGATAAATTAGAGTAATGGGGAATAGGTTTATGTGGGTTACTTTTCAGAGGGTGGGTGTGGACTTATTGGGTCAAAGGGCCTGTGTACACACTGTAAGGATTCCAGCCCGATTCAGTTTCTAGTCAGTAGTAATCCTCAGGATATTGGTAGTGGGGGATTTAATGATGGTAACAATGATGGTAATCAGTGCCTGTTAGATTCTGTTCTGTTGCCTGGTCATTGTCTGACACCTGTTTGCCATTTCTGTTCCACACCACTTAACAGTCCAAACCTGGATGGTTTCCAAGGTTTACTGCATTTGGACATAGACTGCTTCAGTATCTGAGGATTCACAATGATGCCGACCGTTGTAAAATCATCAGTAAAATCATCTCCAGTTCTGACCTTATGATTGAGGAAAGATCACTGATGAAGCAGCTGAAGATGCTTGGGCGTAGAACACTACCCTGAGGAACTCCTACGTAGATATTCTAGAGCTGTGCTGACTGATCTCCAATGCCCTCAGCCATCTTCCTATATCAGGAAGACCAGAACAGTTTGGGTTTGAGAACATTTGTTTGAAATTTAGGACAGAGAACATAAGAATCATTGTGTTAGAGCAGACCTGGGCATTTTATGGCCCGCGGGCCATATCCGGCCCTTTGGTCATTCCTGTCCGGCCCGCATGAGGTCAATCTTAAATTAGAACATAAATGAAAAAGTATTTATGCCATGCACACAATACAACTGTGTTGCTTTTGTTTTGAAAAGGATGCTTTTTTTATTTACGTATGGACGCACATGCGCGAGTATGTGCATGCGTGCGTGAACAGCTAAAAGTGATGCCTGCTGGCTAGCCTTCAAAATGTCAGCTCACGCCAAGACAAGTTATGTCATTTCCCACGAAATCGCCAGAAACAGTAAACCGTTTTCTGATGGAGAGTTTATTAAGGTGTGCTTGTTGGACTCTGCAGAACTAATATGCATGGAGAAAAAGGAGCCATTTGAGAATGTGCCCCTCTCCCGACGCACTGTAATGAGAAGGATTGGGGACATTGCGAGAAGTCTGGAGCTTCAGCTGCAGCACAGAGTGGTCAATTTTGACTTTTTTTCCTTGGCTTTGGATGAGAGCTGCGACGTATCTGACACAGCCCAGCTACTCCTCTTCGTACGTGGGACAACTATGGACTTTAAAATCACAGAGAAGCTGGCAGCCATGCAATCAATGAAAGGAACAACTGGTAATGATTTGTTCACGGAGGTAATTGCATGTTTGGACATGTTGGGACTAAAATGGGCCAAGCTGGCGGGTGTGACAACGGATGGTTGTCCAAATCTAATGGGAGAAAATGTTGGACTCTTAAAGAGAATGCAGGATAAAGTGGCAGAAATTGACCCTGAACAGAAATTGGTATTTTTGCATTGTATTATACATCAGGAATTGTTGTGTAAGTCAGTGTTAAAAATTAACTATTTGGTTGATGTTGTAACTAAAATAATTAACTTCATCAGGGCAAGAGCTTTGAATCACAGGCAGTTTGTTGCACTTTTGGAGGAAAATGAGACTGAACATCGTGACATAGGCTACCACACAGCTGTCAGGTGGCTCAGCCTGGGCAAAATGCTGAAAAGTGTATGGGACCTGAGAGAAGAGATTCAAGATTTCTGTGTGAAGAAAGGGAATGGCATTCCACAGCTTTCAGATGCAGACTGGATTGCAGACCTTGGTTTTGCTGTTGATGTGACTGCACTTATGAATGAACTAAATGTGAAACTACAGTGCAAGGGCCTTTTTGTGCATAAATGTACAACTTGGTGAAGGCTTTTATGAGAAAGTTGCAGCTTCTCTCAAGCCAAGTGGAGGACGACATTCTCACCCACTTGCCAACACTGAAGGAAATTGCACCTTCAGCTGATCACCTCCACAGGTACTTATCTATGTTAGAAGCACTGCATGGTGAATTTTCAAGGTGATTTCAAGACTTTAAAACGGTTGATAATGAAATGCACATGATCTTTTCCCCATTTACATGCAATGTGGAGAATGCACCTAGTGATGTTCAGCTTGAACTCATTGACCTGCAGTTTGACACACTTCTGGCAGAGTACTTTAGGTCAGTCTCACTGCTTGATCTTTACTCTTCCCTTAAAGAGGAGAACTTTCCCCACATGAGGAGGCATGCTCAGAAGATTCTAGTCCTCTTTGAATCTACCTATATATGCGAACAGACATTCTCAGTGATGAAGTTCAACAAATCCAAATACAGATACTCAATCACTGATGATTACCTCTCAGCTATCCTTCGCATTTCCACCTCAGATATTCAACCAGATTTCAGTGCACTTGTTCAAGCCCAAAACAGACTGGATTTTTCTCACTAAACAAGTAAAATGAACTGAAAAACATCAAAAGCACTTATTGCTTTTTGTATAGAGTTGTTTGTTGTTTGTAATACTGAACAATAATGAAACAACTTTTCATTATTGGTTTGTGAGATTAAAATGTTAAAAATGAAATACTGACGTTATTGTTTTTACTGTTTATTTCTTCTATATTTGACCTACTCCACAATTTTATATTTTTATTGTAACAGAATATCCTTATTCTTTTGATTATACGTTTCAAAGCAAAACTATATAATTTAATATTTTTTACAATGGGAGAAAATTAATACTGAGCAGAATTATGTTCAACTTATTGTTGGTTCAGCTCTCCAACACAACTCAGATTTCTCATGTGACCCCTTGGAAGAATTAATTGCCCACCCTTGGAAGAATTAATTGTGTTAGAGGGTTAAAGAAAGGGTGATATGGGAACAGGTTAGACAGGTGAGATTTGGACTATCTCTCACAGAGGGGACAACCATCAACTTGGGCAGGTTGCATTGAGTTAGACAAGCAAGAGGCTGGAAGAACACAGCAAGTCAGGCAGATTCAGGAGGTGGGGAAGTCAATGTTTCAGGTGTAACTCTTATTCCTGCCTTGCTGTGTTCTTCCAGCCTCCTGCTTGTCTATCTTGGATTCCAGCATCTGCAGGTTTTTTTTGCCTCTAACCAATGTTTCCCTATTGTCATTTCTATAGGATTGTACATCCTATGCAGCTGAGGTGTTGCTCTTGAGACTAACATCACCTAGTGGACAGCCAGTAGTGTTGCAAGTAAAGGAAGAGAAACGTGAAACATGCATCGTTGCATCCTTCCTAAAATATAAAAGCAAAAAAATGTCACAAAAATAACACTTACACTTCTGGTTCAATGTTAACAATAGTCAAATGTATTGTAACCTTAAATTTTAAAGTATGTATCAGGACTTTGGATTTGAACCCCAATTCTAATTCTCCCTCCATTCACACTCGCCTCAGTTGCACAAATACTAGTTTTAATACTTTAAATACTAAGGCATCAATGTGGACTTCACCAGTTTCCTCACTTCCCCTCCCCCCACCTTACCCCAGTTCCAACCTTCCAGCTCAGCACTGTCCCCATGACCTGTCCTACCTGCCAATCTCGTTTCCCAACTATCCGCTCCACTCTCCCCTCTGACCTATCACCTCCATCCCCGCCCCCATTCATCTATTGTACTCTTTGCTACCTTCTCCCCAACTCCCCCCCCCCCCACTTATCTCTCCACCCTGGAGGCTCCCTGCCTCCATTCCTGATGAAGGGCTTTTGCCCAAAACGTCGATTTTCCTGCTACTTGGATGCTGCCTGACCTGCTGTGCTTTTCCAGCACCATTCTAATCTAAAGTCTGGTTTCTAGCATCTGCAGTCCTCACTTTTGCCTAATATTTCAGTTGCCACTACAACATGCAGCATTCTACAATCCCATCACTATTTATGATAGTTTAGATTACTTACAGTGTGGAAACAAGCCCTTCGGCCCAACAAGTCCACACTGAACCGCCAAACCACAACCCACCTAGACCCCTACATTTACCCCTTCACCTAACACTACAGGCAATTTTGCATGGGCAATTCACCTAACCTGCACATCTTTGGACTGTGGGAGGAAACCGGAGCACCCAGAGGAGACCCACGCAGACACAGGGAGAATGTGCAAAGTCCACACAGACAGTCACCTGAGGTGGGAATTGAACCTGGGTCTCTGGCGCTGTGAGGAAGCAATGTTAACCCCCGTGCCACCCACATGATCTATTTTCTATCCATACTATTTTCTTTCAGTTGCATCTTTTAGGCAATGGAAGACCAATGTAATCCATAGCAGTGGAGGAAATGTAGACACACTGATCTCAAAGCTTGGAATCAAGCACAGCTGTCATATCTACAAATGATTCTTACAGATCAACAATCAGCTACAGGCCCTGATGTTTTGATCTGCAGAAATATAACAGTGTGGCTGTTCATATTTTAAAAGTACAATGAATCATTGAATCCCTACAGTGCAGAAAGAGAGCATTCGGCCCTTCAAGTCTGCACTGACCTTTTGAAGACCATCCTACCCTATCCCTTAACCCCACATTTCCCAAGGCTAATCCACCCATCTTGCACATCACGGACAATTTAGAATGGCCAATCCACCTGACCTGCACATCTTTGGACTGTGGGAGGAAACCAGAGGATCTAGGGGGCACCCAGGCAGGCATGGTGAGAATATGCAAACTCCACACAGACAATTGCCCAAGGCTGGAATCAAACCCGGATCCTTTGTGCTGTGAGGCAGCAGTGCTAACCATTGAGCTGCTATACCGGCTTTTATGGATGCTGGAGATCGACTAACATTTCTATTCTTGAGCCACTGCAGTGTTCCAGCAAAGCCCTATGCAAACTGGAGGAATAGCACCTCATTTTCAGTTCAGGGATTTTATAGCCCTCAAGACTCAATATTGAGTTCAACAACTTCAAAGTGTGAACACTATCATCTGATTGCTCCCCCCCTCAGTTTTCCAACCATGTCTGGAGTGCATATGTTTACTTTCAGCTGTATGGATCTATTTTCTCCAAACACATCTACGATTAACACCTATTTTGAATCTATATTGATCCTTTGCTAACGAGTCGCAGGTAGATAGGATAGCGAAGAAGGCGTTTGGTATGCTTTCTTTTATTGGTCAGAGTATTGAGTACAGGAGTTGGGAGGTCACGTTGCAGCTGTACAGGACATTGGTTAGGCCACTGTTGGAATATTGCATGCAATTCTGGTCTCCTTCCATCGGAAAGATGTTGTCAGGGTTGGAAGATTTGAGCTATACGGAGAGGCTGAACAGTCTGGGGCTGTTTTCCCTGGAGCGTCAGAGGCTGAGAGGTGACCTTATAGAGGTTTACAAAATTATGAGAGGCATGGTTAGGGTAAATAGACAAAGTCTTTTCCCTGGGGTTGGGATGTCCAGAACTAGAGGACATAGGTTTAGGGTGAGAGGGGAAAGATATAAAAGAGACCTAAGGGGCAACTTTTTCACATAGAGGGTGGTACGTGTATGGAATACGCTGCCAGAGGAAATGGTGGAGGCTGGTACAATTGCAACATTTAAGAGGCATTTGGATGGCTATATGAATAGGAAGGTTTTGGAGGGATATGGGCCGGGTGCTGGTAGGTGGGACTAGATTGGGTTGGGATATTTGGTCAGCATGGACGGGTTGGACTGAAGGGTCTGTCTCCATGCTGTACATCTCTATGACTCTATTAGCACTATTAGCTCTATGCTCTATGACTCAATTAGCTCTATTGCATCCTCCACACACATCATCTATTGCATCCTCTGCACCCGATGTGGCCTCCTCTATATTGGGGAGACAGGCCGGCTACTTGCGGAGCGTTTCAAGAACACCTCTGGGACACCCGGACCAACCAACCCAACCACCCTGTGGCTCAACATTTCAATTCCCCCTCCCACTCCACCAAGGATATGCAGGTCTTTGGACTCCTCCATCATCAGACCACAACAAAACGATGGTTGGAGGAAGAACGCCTCATCTTCCGCCTAGGAACCCTCCAACCACAAGGGATGAACTCGGATTTCACCAGTTTCCTCATTTCCCCTCCCCCCACCCTGTCTCAGTCAAATCCATCAAATTCAGCACCGCCTTCCTAACCTGCAATCTTCTTCCCGACCTCTCCGCCCCCACCCCAGTCTGACCTATCACCCTCACCTTGACCTCTTTCCACATTTCCGACGCCCCTCCCCCAAGTCCCTCCTCCCTACCTTTTATCTTAGCCTGCTGGACAAACTTTCCTCATTCCTGAAGAAGGGCTTATGCCCGAAACGTCGATTCTCCTGTTCCCTGGATGCTGCCTGACCTGTTGCTTTTCCAGCAACACATTTCCAGCTCTATTAGCACTACCTTTGGTTTTGCACTGGCATCCTCACCATTTGTTCAATTTACTTCCCCTTTGTCAACAGCATAAATACCATCACTTAACAGTCCTCTTCCATTCCAAAGAAGAGTTATCAGATTCAAAGCTTGAACTTAGTTTGACTCTCCGTGGATGCTGCTAATCCCGCTGAATTCTCTAGTATTTTGTGTTCTTATTGCTGTTCATATCTTCTGAGTCACCATCTGTTTTTGCCTTCAATGTCAGTCCTGGTTTGATCAGTAGCATTTAGCCTCTGAATTTGAATTATTCAAGATTCTCTTAGACTAAATTTAATGATTCTAGTGTTGCATTGCTGGAAGTGCCATCTGTCTTGTGGTTACACAACTTAAGGTAAAGCAATGGCTAGAATTGTTTTAAAAGCATCTGGTTACTTACATTGCGCTTTCTACGTATATCATAACTTGTACAATATCTAAGCTCTTGCTCCTTCTCCTGAGTCTCATCATCATATGGTCATGGCACCTTCAATGATGTAGCTTCCTATGTACATTCTCATGAGATTACCTTTTACATTATCTTTCCAGTAGGATATTAATTCAAGCCCTTATTTATGCTCACGTCAATGTAAGAGCCATATGGCACTAATTTGAAAAATATTAATGTCCTGGTCAATAACTATTCCTCAACCAGTATTGTCAAAAACAGTTGAAATGATTGTTTGTCTCATTGCTTGTCTGGGATCTTGTATCGGCACTGGCTGTGAATGAACAGTGACTGCACTTCAAAAGTAATTCATTGGCTGTAACATTTCAGGATATCCTGAAATTATGAAGTGTAATAGAAGTATGAGTTCTTTCTCTCAATTCATACACACAATTAAGAAATCCAACAAACCTAAATTAGTGTCTCTGATCTATACTCACGAGATGTGTTTCAGCATTTGATCCAAGCTCTGCTAAACTTGCTGACCTCAATTAGGACAGCAGTAACGTTGTAATTGGCTGTGGCACCTGCAATGTGAGGAGATTGATATGGCCAAGACATCTCTTCCTGATACCCAAACAATGATTCATACTATGGAAAAATCTTCACAAGAAGTAGGTTCACCACAAACTTCTTAAAGGGAAAATATGAGCATAAATAGACCATTTAATCTCTGCAGCCACTATTCAGTGTGATTCTAACTATGATCTAGCTGTGTACGCCCCACCTTAGAATTACAGGAAATTACAGCAGTACTAGGTCTTCGGTAAATTTATCAATTGCTCCTGCTCTTTCCACTTAAACCTGTATTTTTTACTGTTGAAATATTTATCCAATTCTCTTTTGAATATGATGAGTTAATCTCCTTGTACATCCTAACAAGTATAGTCGGTTCTGCTATAACCCATGTTTCTTACTATAGCGCGATTGAATCATTTGGACCATTATTTGTAGAATGCGAACTTTGCTTATCAGTATTGGCTATAATGTGATTCCAGTCCCTTTGGTTTAAATGGTGCTGCTACTGTGTGATTTTCTTATAATGCAGAATTGCACGGGAATGGAACTATCATGTTATATCATAATAGACTGTAAAGCGTTTCCACCACAGCAACATGTGACTTCTTAACTGGCAAGAGTGTGTCGATAATCATGTCCCTCTGTTCCACATCTCACAAAATGCATAAATGTATAAAATCCCAATAAGACCTCAAAATAACAAATTTTCCTGCCTGAATACTGTTCAGGACAATGGCATACAAGGCTATTGGCCACATGCTGGAAAAGGTTATTAAAATAGTTTGGTGGTTCTTTTTGACCAGTATAGGCTTGATGGGCCTTATTCTGTGCTCATAATCATTATGACTCGAACACAGTGATCTATAACGGAAAAAAAATCTATTCATTGTAAAACACATTATTTTAAAAAGACCAATGAAAATATAGGATTTCTGATTTATGCAACCAGAACTTCAAAACTACAAACGCAGAAACAAGACAGTTGCAAATGCTCCAGCATCATTGTTTTTGCACTGATGTGCTGGGTATCTCCATTATTGAGGATGGGGTTATTTGTGTAGCTTCCTCCTTCAGTCAGTTGTTTAAATATCTGCCACCATTCATGATTGGATGTGACAAGACTGCAGACCTTAGATCTGATCCATTGGTCATGGAATTGCTTAGCATTATCTGTCACTTGCTGCTTATCCTCCTTTGGCATGCAAATAGTCCTGTTTGTAGCTTCCCCAGGTTGATACTTCATGTTTAGGATTAGTGGTGCTGGAAAAGCTCAGCAGTTCAGGCAGCATCCGAGGAGCAATAAAATTGACGTTTCGGGCAAAAGCCCTTCATTAGGAATAAAAGTTTTTACCTTTTTACCTTACTTCATGTTTAGGTTTACCTGATTCTGCACCTCGTTTGCTCTCCTGCACTCTTTGAACCAGGGTTAATCCCTTGACTTGATGGTAATGGTGGAGTGGTGGATATGTTGGGCCGTGAGGTTACAGATTGTGTTGGAATTCTGCTACTGCTGATGGCCCATTGGATACCTAGTTTTCAGTAGCTATCTGTTTAAAGTCTATGACATTTAGCACAGTGATTGTGCTCATAATAAAATGTACAATATTCCCAATGTGAAGATGGGACTTTGTCTCCACAAGGATTGCTACTAATACTGTCATCGTCTGTGGCAAGCAGATTGTTGCGGAAGAGATCAAATATGTTTTTTCCTCTTGTTGGTTCCCTCACCACCTTCTGCAGGCTCGATCCAGCAGCAATATCCTTTAGCACTTGACCAACTTAGTCAGCAGTGGTGCTGCCAAGCCACTCTTGGTGATGAACATTAAAATCCCTTACCCAGAGTGCACTCTGCGCCCTTGGCACTCTCACTGCTTCCTCCAAGTATTGTTCAACTTGGAGGAATGCTGATTCGTCAGAGGGGGCTAGATATGTTGTAATCAGCAAGGTTCCTTGCCCGTAATTGACCAGATCCCACAAGATTTTGTAAGAAGTAGTTTGAATGGTCAACAGAGTTGATTTTGCTATTCTCATTTAGATTAGATTACTTACAGTGTGGAAACAGGCCCTTCGGGCCAACAAGTCCACACCGACTCGCAACCCACCCAGACCTATTTCCCCTACATTTACCCCCTCACCTAACACTACGGGCAATTTAGTATGGCCAATTCACCTAACCTGCACATTTTTGGACTGTGGGAGGAAAATGGAGCACCCGGAGGAAACCCACGCAGACACGGCGAGAACGTGCAAACGCCACACAGACAGTTGCCTGAGGCGGGAATTGAAGCCGTGACTCTGGCGCTGTGAGACAGCAGTGCTAACCACTATGCCACCGTGCTGCCCATTTAGTATTCAGGATAGGTCTCATTAATACCCTGTGTAACTAAAGCGTAACTTGATTGTTTTCATAACCAATTTGCTCATGTAATAAAGAATTGCATCCAATTAGCTACCTTGTTGGTTTCCATACTGTGGCAATTTAGCATGGCCAATTCACCCGTCCTGCACATCTTTTGTGGAAGGAAACTGGAGCACCTGGAGGAAGCCATGCAGACACAGGGAAATGTGTAAACTCCACACAGCCAGTAGTCCAAGGTGGGAATCGAACCCAGGTCCCTGGCACTGAGAGGCAGCAGTGAGCCACCATGCTGCCCCATTTCTAGTGCTTTAGTCGATGCCTCGTGGTCCATCCAGTTTCATTTTGGCCCATGTAGATTGTCAGGGAAACTTCAAACTGCAAGAGAGAGAGAGAGATGCAGTAGAAAATATAATGAGGGGGTGACTATTGCCCCTTCTTGGCAGAAAGACACCTCCCGTGAACGTCTTTTTTTTGTGTTTTGCTATTCCAAGAATGTTTAGAAAGGATTAAAGATTGCAAGAAGGAATTAGATATAGTTCTTAGGGCTAAAGGGATCAAACAGTATGGGAAGAAAGAAGGAACAGGGTACAGAGTTAGATGATTTGCCATGATTATATCGAATGGCAGAGCAGACTCGAACGGCCAAATGGCTTACTACTGCTCCTATTTTATACGTTTCTAATCCAGGTCTGAGTGTGCAAATAAAGAAGGTGTGCGAATAACCTGATTCACTGCCCTGTTTCAGTGCAATATACTGTAAAGGTCACAGTTGACTAACTATTAATCCACTACCCTGTGTTCTCAGTAAAAGGACTCACTCGCTCTTTGAGTGCTAGAAGCCAATTAACCAGCAAGCCAATCAGAGGGACAGAGGACACAAAGGACACACCTTACATAGGACATAGAACAGTACAGCACAGTACAGGCCCTTCACCCCTTGATGTTGTGCTGACCTTTTGTCCTACTCTAAGATCAAACTAACCTACATACCCTACATTTTACAGTCATCCATGTGCCTATCCAAGAGTCGTTTAAATGTCCCTAATGCACCTGATTCTACTACCACTGCTGGCAGTGCATTCCACACACCCACCATTCTCTGTGTAAAGAACCTACCTCTGACATCTTCCCTAAACATTCATCCAATCACCTTAAAATTATGCTCCCTCGCGATAGACATTTCCACTGTGGGAAAAAGTCTCTGGCTATCCAATCTATCTATGCTTCTCATCATCTTGTACACCTCTATCAAATCACCTCTCATCCTTCTTCACTCCAACGAGAAAAATGTTAGCTCCTTCAACCTTTCTTCATAAGACATGCCTTCCAGTCCAGGCAGCATCCTGGTAAATTTCCTCTGCACCCTTTCTAAAACTTCCACATCTTTCCTATAATGAGACCAAGTGTGGTCTAACCAGGGCATTATAGAGCTGCAGCATAACCTTACAGTCTTAAAGTCAATCCCCTCTTAATGAAAGCAAACCCACCATCTGTCTTCTGAACAACCCTATCAACTTGGGTGGCAACTTTGAGGGATCCATAGATATGTTCCTTCTGTGTCTCCACACTGCCAAGAATTCTCCCTTAACCCTGTATTCTGCATTCAAATTCAACCTTCCAAAATAAATCACTACACACTTTTGCAGGTTGAACTCCATCTGTCACTTCTCAGCCTAGCTCTGCATCCTGTTAATGTTCCATTGCAATCAACAACAGCCCTCTACACTATTCGCAACTCCACCAACTTTTGTGTCATCGGCAAACTTACTAACCCATCCTTCCACTTCCTCATCCAAATCATTTACAAAAATCACAACAAACAGAGGTCCCAGAATAGATACTTGTGGAAAACCACTGGTCACCAAGCTCCAGGCTGAAAACTTTCCATCAATTACCATCCTATATCTTCTATGGGCCAGACAGCCAAATCTTCCATGCCTCATTATGTTCTGAATGAGATTACCATGAGGAATCTTAGCAGACAAGTTGTTGGAGGGAATCCTGAAGGACAGGATGTACATGTATTTGGAAAGGCAAGGACTGATTCTGAATAGTCAACATGGCTTTGTACATGGGAAATCATGTCTCACAAACTTGATTGAGTTTTTTGATAAAGTAACAAAGAAGATTGATGAGGGCAGAGCAGTAGATGTGATCTATATGGACTTCAGTAAGGTGTTCGACAAGGTTCCCCATGGGAGACTAATTAGCAAGGTTAGATCTCATGGAATACAGGGAGAACTAGCCATTTGGATACAGAACTGGCTCAAAGGTAGAAGACAGAGGGTGGTGGTGGAGGGTTGTTTTTCAGACTGGAGGCCTGTGACCAGTGGAGTGCCACAAGGATCGGTGCTGGGCCCTCTACTTTTTGTCATTTACATAAATGATTTGGATGCAAGCATAAGAGGTACAGTTAGTAAGTTTGCAGATGACACCAAAATTGGAGGTGTAGTGGACAGCGAAGAGGGTTAGCATTTTGGGAAAGCATATCTTAGCAGGACTTATACACTTAATGGTAAAGTCCTAGGGAGTGTTGCTGAACAAAGAGACCTTGGAGTGCAGGTTCATAGCTCCTTGAAAGTGGAGTCGCAGGTAGATAGGATAGTGAAGAACGCGTTTGGTATGCTTTCCTTTATTGGTCAGAGTATTGAGTACAGGAGTTGGGAGGTCATGTTGCGGCTGTACAGGACATTGGTTAGGCCACTGTTGGAATATTGCGTGCAATTCTTGTCTCCTTCCTGTTGGAAAGATGTTGTGAAACTTGAAAGGGTTCAGAAAAGATTTACAAGGATGTTGCCAGGGTTGGAGGATCTGAGCTACAGGGAGAGGCTGAACATGCTAGGGCTGTTTTCCCTGGAGTGTCGGAGGCTGAGGGGTGACCTTATAGAGGTTCACAAAATTATGAGGGGCACGGATAGGATAAATAGGCAAAGTCTTTTCCCTGGGGTTGGGGAGTCCAGAACTAGAGGGCATAGGTTTAGGGTGAGAGGGGAAAGATATAAAAGAGACCTAAGGGGTAACTTTTTCACGCAGAGGGTGGTATGTGTATGGAATGAGCTGCCAGAGGATGTGGTGGAGGCTGTTACAATTGCAACATTTAAGAGGCATTTGTATAGGTATATGAATAGGAAGGGTTTGGAGGGATATGGGCCGGGTGCTGGCAGGTGGGACTAGATTGGATTGGGATATCTGGTCAGCATGGACGGGTTGGACTGAAGGGTCTGTTTCCATGCTGTACATCTCTATGACTCTATGACTCTATGACACATTGCTAAAATCCATGTACACCATATCCACTGCTCTACCTTCATCGATGTATTTTATCACATCCTTATAAAATTCAGCAAGGCTTGTGAGGCATAACCTGCCCCTCACAAAGCCTTGCTATCTATCTCTAATCAAGATATCCTTTTCCAAATAATTATAAATCCTGTTTCTTAGAATCCTCTCCAATAATTTGCCCACCATAGACATAAGATTGACTGGTCTGTAATTCCCAGGGTTATCTGTATTCCCTTTCTTGAACAAGGAAATAACATTTGCCACCCCAATCATCTGGTACTACTCCAGTGGACAGTGAGGACACAAAGATCATCACCAATGCTGCAGCAATCACTTACTTCACTTCCTGTAGTAACCTTGGGTATATCCCGCCTGGCCGAAGGGACTTATCTATCACATGTTTTTCAAAACTTCCAGCACATCCTCATTCTTAACACTGAGCATATCAGCCTGTTTCACACCGTCTTCACAGATGACAAGGTCCCTCTCACTAGTGAATACTGAGGCAAAGTATTCATGAAGTACCTTCCCTACCTCTTCCGACTCCAGGTGCAAGTTCCCTCCACTATCCCTGATTGGCCTGAACCTCACTTTGGCAGTTCTCTTGTTCCTCACATGTGTAGAATGCATTGGGGTTTCATTAATCCTACCTACCAAGGCTTTACATGCCCCCTTCTGGCTCTTCTAAGTCCATTCTTTAATTCCTTCCTGGCTACCTTGTAACCCTTTAGAGCCCTGTCTGATCTTTGCTGCCTCAACCTTAAGTAAGCTTCATTTTTCCTCTTGACTAGATGTTGCACATCTCTTGTCATCCAACGTTCCTTCACCCTACCATCCCTTCCTTGCTTAATTGAGACAAACCTACCCAGCACTTGCAGCAAGTGCTCCCTAAACAACCTTCACATTTCTGTCGTGCATTTCCCTGAGACTATCTGCTCTCAATTTATTCTCCACAGTTCCTGCCCAATAGCCCTAATGTAATTCCCCCTCCCCCAATTAAATACTTTCCCATACAATCTGCTACTATCCCTCTCCATGACTATATTAAAGGTCAGGGAGTTGTGATCACTATCACCGAAATCCTCTCCTCCTGAGAGATCTGACACCTGACCTGGTTTGCACCAAACCCAATATGGCCTCCCTTCTAGTTAGCCTATCTACATATTGAGTCAGTAATCCCTCCTGGACACGTGTGACAGTCTGCTCCATCCAAACTATTTGTACTAAGGAGCATCCGATCAATATTAAGGAAGTTGAAGTCACCCATGACAACAACCCTGTTACTCCGGCACCTTTCCAAAACCTGCCTCTCAATCTGTTCCTTTGTGTCTCTGTTGCTATTTGGGGGGAGGGGGGGTCTATAGAAAACACCCAATAAAGTGACTGCTCCTTTCCTGTTTCTGACTGCCACCTATAATGACTCAGTAGACAAACTCTCCTTGACGATCTCCCTTTCTGCAGCTATTATACTATCCTTGATTAGCAATGCCATTCCCCCACCTCTTTGCCTCCACCGGGCGGTACGGTGGCTCAGTAGTTAGCACATAGTGTTAGCTGCATTTAGTCAGAGGGAAATGTGTCTGGGTGGGTTGCTCTTCGGAGGGTCGGTGTGGACTTGTTGGGCTGAAGGGCCTGTTTCCACACTGTAGGGAATCTAATCTAATCCTTTTGAAGCATCTAAACCCCAGAACATCCAACAACCATTCCTGCACCTGTGATATCCAAGTTTCTGGAATAGCCGCTACATCGTAACTCCAAGTACTGATCCATGCTCTAAATTCATCACCTTATTCCTGACACTTCTTGCATTAAAATAGACACACTTCAACCCATCACACTGATTGCAATTGTGCCCTATCAACTGTCTATCCTTCCTCACAGATCTCTGCATGCTGAGTTTGCCTGTTCACCAGCTACCCCATCCTCTGATCCATAGCTCCAGTTCCCATCCCCCTGCCAAACTAGTTTAAACCATCCTGGAGAGCTCTAGCAAACCTCCCGCCCAGAATATTGGTGCCCCTCCAGTTCAGGTGCAACCCATCCTCCTTGTACAGGCCCCACCTTCCCCAGAAAGTATCCCAATGATCCATATATCTGAAGCCCGCCCTCCTACACCAGCTCTGCAGGCAGGGGTTCAGCTGCACTTACTTGCTGTTCCTAGCCTCACTAGCTGAAGGCATTGGTAGCAATCCTGAGAGATAATTACAATGCTCATCCTGCCTTTTATCTTCCAACCTCACTTTTCAAGTTGTCATCCCTTTTCCTAGCTATGTTATTGGTACGGATGTATACCATGACTTCTGGGTGCTCATCCTCGCCCTTGATCCAAGACCTCCCTCATCCTGGCATCCAGGAGGCAACACACCATCTGGGAGTCTCATTCACAATCACAGAATCTCCTGTCTGTTCCTCCAACCATTGAATCTCTTATCACTATCACTCTCCTATTCTTCCCCCTTCTCTTCTGAGCCACAGAGCCAGGCTTACACTCCTCTTTGAGTACAGACAGCCAATGATCTTAAAAAACAAACAGGAGAAAAGAATTTTAACTAATCTGCAAAACCCAGAGTCCTGAAATTGACTTCAACTGACAACATCCCATATCAACTAAAATAAAGGAAAAATTTGGAAGTTGGATGTAGGTTTGCTCGCTGAGCTGGAAGGTTCATTTCCAGATGTTTTGTCATGTCACCCAACTAGGTAACACCTTCAGTGGGCCTCCAGGATACTGAAGTAGGGTGACAAAACATCTGGAAATGAACCTTCCAGCTCAGCGAGCAAACCTACAACCAGAAACTCAACCTGAGTTACAAATCTTCTCAAAACTTGCTAATTTGGAAGCTTGAAATCTGAAACAAACACAGAGATCACAGGAGAAACTGAGTTTCTCCAGTGTTCTCTGTATTTGATGGACTATCTACTATTCACAAAATAACCCAGAGACTGATTCCTTTATCTTTCAAATTTAGCTTTTCTTGGACTCACTGCTTGTTCCTGATGTAGATGTGTGGTGTTATTTATTCTTTTTACATTTAGTGACAAATAAACTTGCTCCTTACCATCAATACTATATTTTAGAGGTATCCTATGAGCTGCCATGCTGGATGACTAATAGTTTCCTGCCTCCTTCAAGATTATTGTGCCTGGCCGAGATTGATGTTGAGAGACAAGGGCTATCTCTTCCAAACCTGGCTGATTTATCTTTATGAAAACATCAGACTGTCTCAGAATTGAGGCAAAAAAATACTTCCTTTTATAGTGGAATAGACCATATGCCTCCTTTAAGATGTGGTTCCACTGCCTGAACTGCTCTGGTGGGGCATGTCAGTATAACCCTGAAAGGATGTGCCCTATCATTTTGGCACGATGTGTCCTTGACTACTTGGACTGACAAATGGCGGGGTTGTCCTAGATAAAGATGAATTGGGCGATAACAAGTAATTCTCTGAGAATGAGGATAAGGATCTAATCTAAAAATCTAACACAATCTAACCACTTGACATTCAATGGTGTTACCATCACTGAATTCCCGATCAAAATCCTTGGAATTATCATTGACCAGAAATTCAAATGGATGCGCCACATAAGTGCAGTGGGTACAAGAGCAGGTCAGAGGTTAGGAATACTGCAGCATCTGACTCACCTCTTGAATCCCCAAAGTCTGTCCACCATCTATACGACAGAAGTCAGGAATTTCATGGAATTCTCCACTTGCCTGGAATGGTGCAGCTCCAGCAGCATTCAAGAGGCTTGACAACATCCAAGACAAAGCAGCCTGCTGGATTAACACCACATCCACAAACATCCATTCCCTCCACCACCGATGCTCAGGAGCAGCAGTGTGTACTACCTACAAGATGTGCTACAGAAATTCATCAAAGATCCTTAGACAGCACCTTCCAAACCCACGTCCATTTCCATCAAGAGGGACAAGTGCAGCAGCTACAGGGGAACACCACCACCTGCAAGTTTAGCCCCTCAATCCACTCACCATCCTGACTTGGAAATGTAACATCATTGCTTCACTGTCACGAGGTCAAAATCCTGGAACTCTCTTCTGAATGGCAGGTCAACCCACAGCAGGTGGACTGCAACAGTTTAAGAAGGAAGCTTATCACTGTCTTCTCAAGTAGGGACAGTCAATATATCTGGCCTAGCCAGTGGTGTCCACATCCCGTGAATGAATAAAAGAAAGGATCAGGACATTGACCAGGAGGGACACCCTGGAGACCATGGTAGAGCCATGTTGCATCAAGTGTGAGACACCAGACAGAATCTCGTTGAAACCTGCAATGATCTTAAAAAACAAATTTGGAGTTCCTTTCATTGTGTCACCTTTTGTTGATTATATGGCAAGCAGACCTGGTCAGTCCACAGTACACGTCTACCTGTTTATGTCTGTGCTTTAACTTTTCTGTTGTTGAACAAATGGTTGTCTACCTTAAAGTATCTGCACTTTACACATCCTGTGCACTATTAAGGATTTGAAACTGACCTCCTGTAGTAGAATTGATTTAAACTTGGGAAATGAATGTACAATCTCATTTTTTGTTGGCCACACCAAACTGGAGTGGTGTACAACCAATACTGAGGAAAAGTAAGACAAAACACAAGAAGGCATTAGTAAACTTGAAGAATTGGTGCGCAGTTAACAAATGTGTTAAGTGGGAGTGTTATACTTTGGTTGGATGATCCAGGAGGTTATGTGCTTCTTGGAAATTAAGGGTCACTGGACTTGAAACATTAACTGTTTTTCTCTGCACTGATGCTGTCAGATCTAGTGAGTTTCTACAGGACCTTCTATTTTTGTTTCAGATTTCCAGCATCCACAGTTCATTGTTTTTATTTAAGTGTCCCATGTGTAGCACAGGGTAACCATTATTTTGTAGGTCAAAAATGTCTAGTCTTCTAACTCAGCCTTGAATATATTCAATGAAGAAGCATCCAATGCATTCTGCGAAAGAGAATTACAAAGAAGAAATTAGAGAGAAGAAATTTCTCCTCACTTTCCATTTTAAATGTGAGATTTGTTATTTTTAAACAGTGCACCAAGCACCGCCAGCCCCCCCACCCCCACCCCCCAGTCCAGCTAAGTAGAACAGACGTAGATGTAGATGCAGATAATTTAGGCCATTAACTAAAAGAAAACCAAGTACTAGTGTTGGAATCAGAGAGAAATCAAGTGTTTAAACAGAGAAATAGGTTGCTTGGGCCTGTTAAGCCTGAGCTAGTCCCGTTCCTTCATTGTTTCCTTTTAGCCCTGCAAATTGGTTCCATTCAGCTGTACATCTAATTCCGTTTTGATTGAATTTACCTTCTCCAGGATTCCCACTCATGACTGAGGGCCCCCCCCCTCTTAAAATGGTTTCACCCCTGCTGCCTGGTTTACCAGTCATCCTAACTTTATGTCCTTTGGTTCTAGATCCTTCAAAGGTATAAAATTGGAAAGAGAATAATCTCTTGTTGAGCCTTGTTAAATCACTTTTAGAATACTGTATACTGCACAGTTCTGGTATCCATATGATAAAAAGTATATTGAGGGCACTAGAGAAGGTGACCACAAAATTCACAAGGGTGATGCCATATATTTATCAGGAAGGATTAAGAAAGGATTGAGGAGTGACTGAACAGAAGATTTTAAAGTTAACTTTTTAAAAATATTATTTGTTCGTGGGAACGTGGGCTTCACTGCCTTGGCCAGAGTTGATTAACCGACTAAGAGCTAATCGCATTACTGTGAGTCACATGTCAGGTAGCAGACTTTCTTCCTTAGCACATTAGTGAACCAGACGGGTTTTTAATAGCAATTGTCTTTAAACTAATGTAAATTTCATCATCTGCCATGGTGGGGGAATTTGAACCCACCTCCCCAGAACATTAACTTTGGGTTCTGGATTATTGAGGAGAAAGTGAGGTCTGCAGATGCTGGATTTCTGAAGAAGGGCTAATGCCCGAAACGTCGATTCTCCTGTTCCCTAGATGCTGCCTGACCGTTCTGGATTATTGGTCTAGTGACACTACCATTCTGTCATCACCTCCTGCGTTTCCCAGGGTGATCACAAAAAGGTGTCTTCACTTGTGGAGGAAATAAAACTAGAGTTTTAAGTAAAAGATAGTCACAAATAAATCGAGAAATGACTTACAAGGGATGAGAACACATAACTCAGTAGTACAACGAGTACTTGCGGTCCAACCCGTCCGTGCTGACCAGATATCCCAACCCAATCTAGTCCCACCTGCCAGCACCCGGCCCATATCCCTCCAAACCCTTCCTATTCATATAACCATCCAAATGCCTCTTAAATGTTGCAATTGTACCAGCCTCCACCACATCCTCTGGCAGCTCATTCCATACCATCCTCTGCGTCAAAGAGTTGCCCCTTATGTCTCTTTTATATCTTTCCCCTCTCACCCCAAACCTATGCCTTCTAGTTCTGGACTCCCTGACCCCAGGGAAAAGACTTTGCCTATTTATTCTATCTATGCCCCTCATAATTTTGTAAACCTCTATAAGGTCACCCCTCAGCCTCTGACGCTCCAGGGAAAACAGCCCCAGCCTGTTCAGCCTCTCCCTGTAGCTCAGATCCTCCAACCCTGGCATCATCCTTGTAAATCTTTTCTGAACCCTTTCAAGTTTCACAACATCTTTCCAATAGGAAGGAGACCAGAATTGCACGCAATATTCCAACAGTGGCCTAACTAATGTCCTGTACAGCCACAACATGACCTCCCAACTCTGTACTCAATACTCTGACCAATAAAAGAAAGCATACCAAATGCGTTCTTCACTATCCTATCTACCTGCGACTCCATTTTCAAGGAGCTATGAACCTGCACTCCAAAGTCTCTTTGTTCAGCAACACTCCCTAGGACCTTACCATTAAGTGTATAAGTCCTGCTAAGATTTGCTTTCCCAAAATGCAGCACCTCGCATTTATCTGAATTAAACTCCATCTGCCACTTCTCAGCCCATTGGCCCATCTGGTCAAGATCCTGTTGTAATCTGAGGTAATCCTCTTCGCTGTCCACTACATCTCCAATTTCGATGTCATCTGCAAAATTACTAACTGTACCTCTTATGCTCACATCCAAATCATTTATGTAAATGACAAAAAAGCGAGCTGGAAACAAATTCATTTGGACTCTTTAATAGACATTTGATTGAATGTTTGAATTTCAACCAAAATACAAGGCAATGGGGACAAGGAAGATGAGCGGATGGCATGACAAAAGATACAGCATGAGCAGATTGGTCAAGTGGCTTTCCTTTGTGCTACATGCACTGTAAGCATCTGTGAATTTAATTCATCACCACTGGTAGCCATACTTTAAGCTCTGAAATTCCCTCCCTGAACCTTTCCAATTTGCTACTTCATTTTTGCCTGTTTCCACTTTCAACCATCTGTCCTAATATCACTTTATGTGGTTTGATGTCTGAAATAACTCTACAGAGGCTAGCATCCCGTCGCCAAGTCACCCTTTATTTTCATGTACAGAGTACATGGGCTCAGACCAGCCAGCTCAAAGCCAATCCCTAGAATCAGGAGACTTTCTGACTCTCCTTTTAATATTTTGTCGCTGGTTTTATATATATATATTTTGTTTTCCTTTTTTCCCTAAATCGTCTGGTTATGTTTTGTTTTTTAGTGAGCAAGATATCTGCCACTCCTGTTTTTATTTAAAAAAATTTTTTTTTCATTCTCCTCCACACTTCTGCCTAACTGCGGTAGTGCTTATTCTTTCCCCGGCATGGTGTGTGTGTGCAGGTGTGAGACACAGTGAAAGACACAAAGTGCACGAATCTTTATTCAATTTCCACCACCAGGAAGAAAGGAAGACACCCGAGTGGCCAGTGACAAGGTGTGCCCTTCACAAAAGGCAATGCTGTGTGAATCTTCTGGTTATTTTTTTAAAATTTTTTTTCTTCTTTCTCTTCTCTTGCACTGGCTGTGGGCCAGCCAGTCCCAGAATCAGTTGCCCCTTCTCATGAAACAATCAAGAGGAGACTCCTTCCCACACTGGTCCAGCTTCCTCAGAGGCAACTCTCAGAGTGAGCAGAACCTCTGACACGCTTTTCTTTTTTTTTAACCCCCACACTACCGCCTAACTGCGGTAGTGCTTATTTTTCCCCAGCACCCATGGTGTGTGTGTGCAGGTGTGAGACACAGTGAGAGACACAAAGTGCACGAATCTTTATTCAATTTCCACCACCAGGAAGAAAGAAAACACCCGAGTGGCCTGTGACAAGCAGTGCCCTACACAAAAGGCAATACTGTGTGAATCTTCTGGTTATTTTTTTTTGTGAACAGAGCCCCTGATGCTCCAGTTTGTTTTCCCCCAGCACCCATGGTGTGTGTGTGCGCGCAGGTGTGAGACACAGTGAGAGACACAAGGTGCACGAATCTTTATTCAATTTCCACCACCAGGATGAAAGGAAAACACCCGAGTGGCCTGTGACAAGCAGTGCCCTACACAAAAGGCATTGCTGTGTGATCTTCTGGTTATTTTATTTTTTTAACTTTTTTTTAGCACCCATGTTGTGTGTGTGCCCAGGTGTGAGACACAGTGAGAGACACAAGGTGTATGAATCTTTATTCAATTTCCACCACCAGGAAGAAAGGAAGACACCCGAGTGGCCAGTGACAAGGTGTGCCCTTCACAAAAGGCAATGCTGTGTGAATCTTCTGGTTATTTTTTTAATTTTTTTTTTCTTCTTTCTCTTCTCTTGCACTGGCTGTGGGCCAGCCAGTCCCAGAATCAGTTGCCCCTTCTCATGAAACAATCAAGAGGAGACTCCTTCCCACACTGGTCCAGCTTCCTCAGAGGCAACTCTCAGAGTGAGCAGAACCTCTGACACTCTTTTCATTTTTTTTTAACCCCCACACTACCGCCTAACTGCGGTAGTGCTTATTTTTCCCCAGCACCCATGGTGTGTGTGTGCAGGTATGAGACACAGTGAGAGACACAAGGTGCACGAATCTTTATTCAAATTTCCACCACCAGGAAGATAGGAAACACCCGAGTGGCCTGTGACAAGCAGTGCCCTTTACATCAAAGGGCAATGCTGTGTGATCAAACAGTGAAGGGGAGGGCAGGGATTAAATCAAATAGAGTTGGAGGGGGAAATAATGCACTCCACTCCCTGCGGTGCCCACCTCTCCCTGAACAACTCCAGGGTGTTGATGGGCACCGCGTGCTGCTTCTCCAAGGACACCCGTGCTATAACATAACCGCAGAAGAAGGGCAGGCAGGCGGCCCTAACAACCCCCTCCACGGCCCGCTGCCTGGACCTGTTTATGGCCAGTTTGGCCAGGCCTAGGAGCAGACCCACGAGGTCTTCAGACCTGCCCTCCCTCCTCCATACCGGGTGCACGAAGATCAGGAGCGTGGGACTGAAGTGCAACCAAAAGCAGAGGAGGAGGTTTGTAAGAAAATCAAACAGGGAGTGCAAACGCCCACACCCAATATACACGTGGTCCACGGACTCCACAGCGCCACAGAACAAGCAGTTGGGCTGGGAGTCCGTGAACCACCGCAATCTGAAGTTGCAGGGGATTGCTGTGTCCAGCACCCTCCACCCCAGATCCCCGAGAGAAAGGGGGAGGACTCCCGCATAGAGAGCCCTCCACTGGGGATCCCCACTGCCCGGTGGCAAATGGGCACGCCAAGGCGTGTCCGGACGGTGAATGAGGGAGAAGAGGTGGACGGTGTGCAGCAGCAGTCTTTATAGGGCCCGCCTTTTTACCCTCTGAAAGGGAACAAAATTAAAATTTCAGAGGCGGCTCAGGTTGTGGGGCACAGGCTCCCGCGGGAAGTATGGCCAATGTGAAATTCCGTCCGGGCTGGGGTGAGCGCGGACGCGATCCCACCGCACACCTGAGCGTCCTCCAATTGGTGCACTACGTCGGGTCCGAGCACCGCCGTTTTAAGGCGGATGGCGGTGGCCACGTACCGGACGTCTACAGCTGCCCTGCTCGCTCTGTCCTGTGGCAGCGTCCAGCCCAGGCCCCCAGCACCCAGCACGTCCCTGACCCTGGTCACCCTCGCCGCCACGGCCCTCCCCTCCGACAGCCACTCGAACCCACGAGTACGGAGGTGCGGATTCCTGAGCAACGGCTCCCTGACGACAGCTGCTACTCCAGCCGGAGAATAGACTCGGCGCGATTCGACCATGTTCCAGACAGTGATTAGGCCCTGGTAAAAGACAGGCAGCGTCTTGAGGGCGACTTCCAAACCGTCATGGTCGGCGAACAGGAGCTGCGTGTCGTAGTTGAGGTTACGCACCTGATGGAAAAAATACGTCGCCAGGGCGCACCACCTGGGAGGAGGCTCGACGTAAAGGTATCGCTGCAAGGTCCGAAGGCGGAACGTCGCGACCTGGGTGCGGACGCACACCAGCGACTGACCGCCCTGCTCAAGAGGGAGACTCAGAACTTGCGCAGTGACCCAGTGCATCTTTTTGTCCCAGAAGAAGTCGACCAACGTTCTCTGGATGTCAGCTACAAAGCCAGGAGGAGGGATCAAAGTGACCAGCCGGTACCACAGCATGGCGGCCACCAGCTAGTTTATGACCAGCACTCGGCTCCTGTAAGATAGCACTCGGAGCAGTCCTGTCCAGCGGCCTAGGCGAGCAGAGACTTTGGCCTCCAGCTCCTGCCAGTTGGCCGGCCAGGATTCCTCAGCCGGGCTGAGGTAGACCCCCAGGTAGAGGAGCTGGGTGGTACTCCAGCTGAACTCCTCCGGCAGAGAGTCCACCCACCACAGACCGACCAGTAGTCCGGAACATTTGGCCCAGTTGATCCTGGCGGAAGACGCTGCCGAGTACACGACCTGGCACTCGCGCATCCTCCCCAGGTCAGCCGGGTCGGTGAAAGTGAGGAGCACGTTGTCGGCGTAGGCCGAGAGGACCACCTCCGAGCCAGCGCCGCGCAGAACTAACCCTGACAACCTCCTCTGCAAGAGGCGCAGGAAAGGCTCCACGCACAGGGAATACAGCTGGCCGGACAGGGGGCAGCCTTGACGCACTCCTCTCCCGAAGCAAAGGGGCGCCGTCAGGGACCCGTTAACTTTAACCAGACACTCTGAGGTGGCGTACAAAAGTCGGATCCGGGCGATGATCTGCGTCCCGAATCAGAATGCCCGCAGAGTCCCGAGCAGGTACTCGTATCGACCCTGTCGAACGCCTTCTCCTGGTCGAGAGACAGGAAGGCACTCGGCAGACCAGCCCGTCAACAGAAATGAATCAGGTCCCGGACCAGGTGGACGTTGTCATGTATCCTCCGGCCCGGGACCATGTAGGACTGGTCCGGGTGAATCATGTGGGGCAGCACGGAGGCCAGGCGAGAAGGCAACACCCTGGCGAAGATTTTGTAGTCTGTGCTGAGGAGGGAGACCAGACGCCAGTTCTTCAAAGAACGAAGGTCCCCCTTCTTTGGCAGCAGGACGATGACTGCCCTGCGCCAAGAAAGGGGCAGCTCTCCGGCATTTAGACACTCCCCCAGGACCTGTGCGTAGTCGCTCACCAGGACGTCCCAGAACGCCCTGAAGAACTCCACAGTCAGCCCGTCCAGCCCCGGGGACATGCCCCTCGAGAGCCGGTCGAGGGCGCCGGTCAGCTCCTCGAAGGTGACGGGAAAGTCAAGCCTTCTGGCGTCCTCTGGGCCGAGCTGCGACAGGTCCTCCCACTGCGAGCATCCTCGCTGGACGGATCCGGAGAGAACAGAGCCGTGTAATAGTTCCGGACAAGGGCCCTGATGCCCTCCGGATCCGAGACGAGGGACCCGTCATCGGCTAGCAGCACAAGGAGCTGCTGACGGGTGCCACGCCTTTTTTCCAGCGAGTAGAAGAAGGGGGAGCCACGGTCCAGGTCCTGGAGGAGCTGGATCCGCGACCTCATGTACGCGCCCCGAGCCCCAACGAGCTGCAGGTCCCGGAGCGCGGCCTTCTTCTCTTCGTACGCCCCGCGCAGGGCCGGGTCCGCGTTGGGCTGACTGAGGCGTGACTCCAGGTTGAGCATCTCCCTCTCCAACTCCCCGATCCTGGATTTCCGCCTCTTCGTCGACCCCATCGCGTACTCCTGACAGAAGACGCGGACGTGAGCCTTGCCCACGTCCCACCATAGCCTCAGGGAGGGGAAGCTTCCCCGCTTCCTTCTCCAGCCGGCCCAGAAACGACGAAACGAGTCCTGGAACTGCTCGTCCTCCAGCGGTAGGTTGTTAAAGTGCCAGTACGCTGAGCCGAGCCTGGCGCCGAACGGAAGGAGTTCCGCCCACACCAGGTGATGGTCCGTGCACGACACCTGCCGCGTGGAGGCCGTCGGAAAACAGGAGGCGTACGCCCGCGAAACGTACAGGCGGTCGATTCTGGACACTCCGACCCCAGGCCTCACGAAGGTGAAGGCGATGGAGTCGGGATGGAGATTCCGCCAAACGTCCACCAGGTCGAAGGACTTGACCAAGTCCCCCAACCTCTTCCCCGACGCCCAGCCAGTGCGGGCACCGCTGTGATCCCTGCCCTCGTGGACACAGTTAAAATCTCACCCGAGGACGACGCACTGGTTCTCATTGATGGAGGCGAGATGAGCGGACACTTCTTCGAAGAAGCTCGCTTGCATCGGCCCGGCCAGGGGAGCGTAGACGTTCACCAAGTGAAGCACCGCGCCCCCAGCCGAACCGTCAGGTGAAGCAAACGGCCTGGCACGGGCTCCCTGACCCCAAGATCTCCGGCTGAAAATGCGGGGCCAACAGGATAGCCACCCTGCCAGATCTGCAGGTGAGGTGACTCATGTAGACCCCCACCCTCGCCACTCCAGGAGCCAGGTGGCTTCATCTCCCGGGGTAGGTAAGCACACCGCATACGTCCTGTCCCGGAGGACCGAGAGGGTCTGGAATCTGCGCTATGACTCCCTGCTGCCGTTGATGTGGAGGCTGGCTATAGTTGTCTCCATGTCGGAAGCGTTGTGCAACCACCACCAGTACAGTTAAAAACCTATATACACGTTTACTGGGAGGACGAGGGAGGGGCACAGAAGTCCCTCGCCCTCACCAGGAGTGCCCCCCGGAGGTTCCTGACTCGCTTTCACTCGTTCACGCGAGCCGAGGCGCCTGGCGAGCAGCGTGGGCCGACCAGTAAACTCTCTCGAATGAGCTCCAGCGGTCGAGCGCCAGTTGGGCTCTATCCCGGCGACTCAGTTTCCTCAACAAATTCCCGGAGTTCCTCGAGGGGGATGAGGGGGAGATCGGTGGGGGGGCACCTTGGACTCGAAAATGTTGCTGCAGACAGAGTCCGTGTCGTCCCCGGTGTCCGCCACCGATCCCGAACCCTCCTCCGGGAGGTCGCCCTTGGTCACCGACCCCTCCCCCACCGAAAGGATGGGGGCTGGTCCGGCGCGCCAACTGGCCTCAAACCCCCAGCGACCCCACCCCCAGGGTCACCAGCGGCACCTTCCTCGGCACTACCCCTTTCCGGAACGCCCCGAGTTCGGGTCGTCAGGTGGCAGAGGCTCGGGGCCCCGCTCCTCTCCCGACACCGTTCCTCCCCCAGGGCCAAAGCCCCCGGAAAAACAGTCTGGGAGGGAGGAGCGAGGATAACACCTTCCTCCCCTCCGCCACTCAATGACCCAGCAGAGGGTCCTCCGTCGTCGCCCACACCATGGCCCATGTGGTTATTAAAGTCCTCCCCAGGGGCCGGAGGAGTTGAGGCAGCAGGAGGCCCTGCTGTAGCCCCTGGGGGTTAGGGTAGGTCGGGCCGCGGTTTGGGACAGTCGAGATGCACCGTTGGCTCGTCCTCTGGAGAGGGGCAGCGCCGCTGGTGCGCTGCTGGAGTGTCTCTCCCCTCCAAGGGCCGGCACCTCTTCCCCAGAGAGACAGGGGGAAGTTTATGGGCCTTCCCCTCCCTGCCCGCCTTGGTGGTCATGGGGCCCGAGGTCCCTCCCCCCAGCCTTTCCCGGAATATGATTGGCTGGGGGAAGACAGGTGGCGTGGCCAAAGTGAAGAGGGTCAGCCGTGTCACTTCCTGCCCTGCCCTGGTTTATCAGGTGATAGTGGGCAGGGCGGGCATGGCGGGGCAGGGGCAGGGGCAGGGGCCCAGTTCCCTCTCCGGGGCCCAGAGACACGGTCGTTGCAGGAGGTGGGGCAGTGGTGGTTCCCCCCCAGGTTAGTGCCAGGGTGTGGCTGGGTGGGGTGGGGCTCGGGCTCAGGGGCCCCCGGGTCAGGTGTTGCATCACCAGGGGCAGGCGTTGAAGCCCCAGGGGTTTCTCTATCGGGGTCAGTGGGGCCAGGATCAGGTATGGGTTTGGGGGTCAGGGTTCCCGCACTGGGGTGATGCTGGCACGGCCGCAGGGGCATTGTCGTGCTGGGGCGAGGCAGGTCATGGGCTAGGTGTCAGGGAAGGGGATAGGGTGGTCTCCCCGTGGGCGGGCCTGATGCGTTGCGTCTTCTTGAGCGCATTCTGGCCGGCTGGACGCTCATCCCCCTCCCTGCCAGAGGCTGGAGCATTGGAAGCCTCCGGCTTAGCCCCCGGTGCTGGGGTTTGTGGTGTTGACTTCGGGGGTGGGGGAGTGGGTGCGCTGCACCACCATCAGCCGTTGGCGTGGGCTGGGCAGCCTTTTGGGTGGAGCAGTTTTTTCTAATGTGCCCCACCTCGCGGCACAGGTGGCACCGCACGCCGTCCGCTGTCCAGAAGGCGCGGTAGGCTGCGCCCTCATGGAGGACGGTGAAAGTGCCCTTGGTGACCTCCTCCCGGGCCAGGCAAATGACCACCTGGCGTCGGAAGGAGTATGTGTGTCGGAGGGCGGGGTCCTTAAGACTGAGCAGGAGCGGTTGGACACCCGACCGGATCTCCCCCAAGGTGGTGAGGTGGGGGAGAAGGAGCTCGCTGGCAATGAAGGGAGGGACATTGGAGATCATGACCCTCTGGGCTGTAACCTCCAGAGGGTCGACGGGCAAATGTGTCCTGCCCACAGTGAGCCCCCTCTCCATGACCAGGTGGACCGCCTGCTCAGTCTTCAGGAAAAAGATGGCCTTCCCGTACATCCTGGCTGCAGCGACGATAGCCAGTGTGCCGACCACACTAGCCATGGCTTTGCTGCAGGCCTTGATGGACATATTAGGATGGGGATAGGCCTTTACCCCCAGGCGTTTAGTCAGGTGCCTGAAGAGGGTCGTGGTTGCGGCCGGGGTTGGAGCAGCTGAGCCTAAGGCAGCGGCTACCCCGGCGTAGGTGCGGCTGGGCCCCACGACCTTCGGGCTCGCCATACTCTGCTGCTGAATGTTAGTAGGCCTCAGGCAGCAGCGGTGGAGGTAGGCCTCTGGCAGCAGCAGTGGTGGAGGTTGTGGGGAGGGGCCCAAGGCGAGTCCCAGGCAGCGGTGGTGGAGGCAGGCCTAAGGCAACAGCAGCAGTGGAGGCAGGCCTCTGGCATGTCTGAGGCAGGCCCTTGGTCGCAGTGGTGGGGGCAGACCTGTTGGGGAGGGTCCCCAAGGCAAGTCCCAGGCAGCCCCAAAATGTAATCCCAGGCAGCAGCAGTGGAGGTGGGCCTCTAACAACAGCGGCAGTGGTGGAGGTTCTGGGAGGGGCTCCAAGACAGCAGCAGGCAGCAGCAGTGAGGCAGGCCCCAAGCAGCAACAGCTGAGGCAGGTCCGGGCGGGGTCCCAGAGACCAGCAGTGGGAGTGGGCCCCAGGTTAGCAGCAACACTCCCCTGACCTGCAGCTCCAGAAGTAGGCCCAGGATTCAGAACTCTCACCTCCTTCTGCCTCTGCTTCCTCCTTCTTCCTCCTTCTTCTCTTCTTCTCCTCCTTCCTTCTTCCTTCCTTCAGCTCTCTGGATGTGGGGCAGCTGGTCCAGGGACAGTCCCCTTCCTCTCAGACCCCTTCAAGGAGGAGAGTCCTTGCACGTGCGCGCGCACACACTCACACTGATCCAACTCTCAAAATGGAAAACACCCGAGTGGCCAGTGACAAGCAGTGCCCCTCACGTCAAAGGGCAATGCTGTGTGATCAGACAGTGAAGGGGAGGGCAGGGATTAAATCAAAATAGAGTTGGAGGGGGAAATAATGCACTCCACTCCCTGCGGCGCCCACCTCCCCCTGAACAACTCCAGGGTGTTGGTGGGCACCGCGTGCTCCTTCTCCAAGGACACCCGGATCTTCTGGTTTTTTTTTTGTCCTTACACATCTGTTTATTTTTTTTCTTTCCTTTTTTTATATTAACCCCCACACTACCGCCTAACTGCGGTAGTGCTTATTTTATCCCCAGCATCCATGGTGTGTGTGTGCAGGTGTGAGACACAGTGAAAGACACAAAGTGCACAAATCTTTATTCAATTTCCACCACCAGGAAGATAGGAAAACACCCGGGTGGCCAGTGACAAACACTGCCCTTCACATCAAAGGGCAGTGCTGTGTGATCAAAACAGTGAATGGGAGGGGAGGGACTAAATCAAAATAGAGTTGGAGGGGGCAGTAATGCACTCCACATCTTCTGGTTATATTTTTTTCTTTCTTTTTCTTTTTTTCTCTTTTCTTTTTTTTCTTTTTTTATATGAACCCCCACACTACCACCTAACTGCGGTAGTGCTTATTTTTTCCCCAGCATCCATGGTGTGTGTGTGTGCAGGTGTGAGACACAGTGAAAGACACAAAGTGCATGAATCTTTATTCATTTTCCACCACCAGGAAGATAGGAAAACACCCGGGTGGCCAGTGACAAACACTGTCCTTCACATAAAAGGACAATGCTGTGTGATCAAAACAGTGAAGGGTAGGGTAGGGACTAAATCAAAATAGAGTTGGAGGGAGAAATAATGCACTCCACATCTTCTGGTTATCTTTTTTTTTCTTATTTTTTCTTTTTCTTTCGGCCCTAAAGACCCCCTCCACGGCCCGCTGCCTCGACCTGTTGATGGCCAGTTTGGCCAGGCCCAGGAACAGACCCACAAGGAGACTCCTGGTTATATATTTTTTTCTCTTTTTTTTTTCTCTAGTTTTATTAACCCCCACACTACCACCTAAGTGCGGTAGTGCTTATTATTTTTTTTCCCCAGCACCCATGGTGTGTGTGTGTGCAGGTGTGAGACACAGTGAAAGACACAAAGTGCACGAATCATTATTCAAATTCCACCACCAGGAAGATGGGAAAACACCCGGGTGGCCAGTGACAAACACTGCCCTTCACATCAGAGGGCAGTGCTGTGTGATCAAAAACAGTGAAGGGGAGGGTAGGGACTAAATCAAAATAGAGTTGGAGGGGGCAATAATGCACTCCACATCTTCTGGTTATTTTTTTTAATATAGAGTTGGAGAGAGAAATAATGCACTCCACTCCCTGCGGTGCCCACCTCTCCCTGAAACACTTCTGTTTAATTATTATTTTTTTTAAATTTAACTCCCAAACTACCACCTAAGTGCGGTAGTGCTTATTTTATCCCCAGCACCCATGATGTGTGTGTATACGTGTGAGACACAGTGAAAGACACAAAGTGCACGAATCTTTATTCAATTTCCACCACCAGGAAAATAGGAAAACACCCGGGTGGCCAGTGACAAACACTGCCCTTCACATCAAAGGGCAGTGCTGTGTGATCAAAAACAGTGAATGGGAGGGTAGAGAGTAAATCAAAATAGAGTTGGAGGGGGAAATAATGCACTCCACATCTTCTGGTTTTTTTTTTAACAACTCCAGGGTGTTGGTCGACACCGCGTGCTCCTTCTCCAAGTGCACCCGGGACCATCCTGTCTATTTTTTTTTCTTTTTCTTTTTTGTGTGCAGGTGGGAGACACAGTGAAAGACACAAAGTGCACCAATCTTTATTCAATTTCCACCACCAGGAAGATAGGAAAACACCCGGGTGGCCAGTGACAAACACTGCCCTTCACATCAAAGGGCAGTGTTGTGTGATCAAAACAGTGAATGGGAGGGTAGGGACTAAATCAAAATGGAGTTGGAGGGGGAAATAATGCACTCCACATCTTCTGGTTATTTTTTTTTTTAACACCCGGGTGGCCAGTGACAAACACTGCCCTTTCTCCTGGTTTTTTTTTTCTCCCTTTAACCCCCACACTACCACCTAAGTGCGGTAGTGCTTATTTTATCCCCAGCACCCATGGTGTGTGTGTGCAGGTGTGAGACACAGTGGAAGACACAAAGTGCATGAATCTTTATTCAATTTCCACCACCAGGAAGATAGGAAAACACCCGGGTGGCCAGTGACAAACACTGCCCTTCACATCAAAGGGCAGTGTTGTGTGATCAAAACAGTGAATGGGAGGGTAGGGACTAAATCAAAATAGAGTTGGAGGGGGAAATAATGCACTCCACATCTTCTGGTTATATCTGTCAGTCAGGGATCCCTGATTGGGGTTGTTAACCAGGCCAATCAAGGATCCCATAGTCAATGAAATCCATCTGGTGATCATTCCAATCACTGGATCCCCACCCCCACCCCCACCATGCTAAGTGTAAGGGTGTTGGCCTCTTGTACGTTCTCGACACAGGTAGTGTCTACTGGATTGTAGCCTGTCTTTTGTGCCTGAAATGTCTTGGGTGAGTTTCTTCCTTTTCTTCAGGCAGTAATGGTATCGAGGTTGCATCATTGATACTCCAAGGTTTCTATGTCGCTAGACAGAGGGGGAGAACCCACGGTTTCTGACAGCCTTTCTGGCTGTTCTGAGGGGCGAGTATGTTTTGCTCCTGCCCTATTTGCAATGTAGCAGCTTCAGGTGATCCACAGGGATAGCTCCAGCAGAGTTGCTGATGGGGAGAAGATTCCTCACTAGATTAAACCCAGTATTCCCGGACCTGGGGCCGGAGGATGAAATGGCAGCAGAAACACCAATGAATATGAGGTGAGGTCAATACAAAGTTAGATCCTGAGACATACAATATTCAGGACTGCCTCACTTACCCGAACTTTGTGTGTCAAGACACCTGACCTCGCATCGACCTTGCTCATACCCATTCAGGGTCATTTGAGTGGTTTTGACACCAAATTTCGATCCCTGAAGTAAGCTTTCTCTCTTACTTAGAGGAGGCATGTGGTCAGCATTGGGATTCCCGCTGCTGTTTCACCCTCCCGCACATCCCCCCACCCCCGAAGAAAAAACCGGTATAATAAGGTTCAACCTGGTAAGGAGTCTTCTCCCCATTGGCAACTCTGCTGGAGCTATCTCTATTGTTGCACGAGGGGTGGTCCTATAATCAAACAGGAACCGGGACATTTTGGATTGAGTGAAGCTGTAGGCTGTTTCTTTAAACCTGCCTTCAATATTTGGACTACTCTTTCCTCCGCACCATTGATTGATGGATGATAAGGAGCTGTCCAAACATGTGGAATGCCATTTGACTTTAGGAAATTCTCTGCTCGTAAATGACGTCCATGACCAATACTTCCTGGGGTCCATGTATCGAGAATGATGTTCACAGCTTTTCAATTGTCATCACTAAGTTTGCTGAATGAACTCTATGCACATCCAATCACTTTGAATGGGCATCCACAATGACCACGAACCATGAGCCCATGAAAGGACTGGCACATTTGACATGTGCCCGAGTCCAGGGTTCCCTGTTTGGCCGATGTTAACAACTCCAATCAACGATCCTGTAGTCGATTAGATCACCTGGTACTTGTTCTAATCACTACAATGCCATATTTTGATTTACAATGCTCTTTTTATCCAATGTTTAAGGTGCCATTTGAATGCAAATTGTTCTTGTCCCATTCTACAACTTTGATTAGATTAGATTAGATTACTTACAGTGTGGAAACAGGCCCTTCGGCCCAACAAGTCCACACCGACCCGCCGAAGCGTAACCCACCCATACCCCTACATTTACCCCTTTACCTAACACTACGGGCAATTTAGCATGGCCAATTCACCTGACCTGCACATCTTTGGACTGTGGGAGGAAACCGGAGCCCCCGGAGGAAACCCACGCAGACACGGGGAGAACGTGCAAACTCCACACAGTCAGTCGCCTGAGTCGGGAATTGAACCCGGGTCTCTGGCGCTGCAAGGCAGCAGTGCTAACCACTGTGCCACCGTGCCGCCCACGGTTTTATTGAGGATTGGCAAGAGGGTAGTATGGAGCGTAAACCTTGGCAGACAACAGTTGAGATGGCCAGCTAATTTTGTGCTGTAAGCTCTGTGCTATTAGGTAAAAGTAATACCACAGGAACCAATTCAAAACTGAATACAAAACCATAATGTGAGAGTTGTTGTTCCAATGCTAAACCACAAGTGGGCACCATCAAGCTTTAACCCATTGAATCAAAGGAAGTATAAATGAAAAAAATTTAACATACCGGATTTGGTGCTTGGAACTGACAACCCAGTCAACATGTTATTGATAGCTTCGCATGCTCTTGACATGAATCCAACTTTCAGTTGGTGGAGTTACTTGACCTTATATCCGGCAGGGGATTGTCACCATCAGCCTGACAAGCTTACTCTGTCATACTCCTAGCAAAATAAAGCCTTACTTAAGAGCCTGGGATAATAAGCTAAAGCACAACTATCATTAGTTCTTGGGACATGGGCATCACTGGCAAGGCTGGCATTTATTGCCCATCTTTTATTGTCTTTGTGAAGATGGTGGTGATCATCCTGTTGAACCACTGCAGTCCATGTGGTGAAGTTGCTCCCATCATGTTCTTAGGTAGTGAGTTCTAACAATGTTGAAACAGCAATGTATGCCCATGTCAGAATAGTGTGCATGATTTGGAGAAAAAGTTGGAAGTGGTGATATTTCCACACATCAGCAGCCCCAGACCATCCATCTGGTGGAAGTTATAGAATTGTAGAGATGTACAGTATGGAAACAGACCCTTTGGTCCATGCTGACCAGATATTCTAAATTAATCTAATCCCATTTGCCAGCATTTGGCCCATTTCCCACGAAACCCTTTGTATTCATATACCCATGCCTTTTAAATATTTTAATTGTACCAGCCTCCACCACTTCCTCTGGCAGGCAAAAGTGAGGACTGCAGATGCTGGAGATCAGAGTCAAGATTAGAGTGGTACTGGAAAAGCACTGATTCCTGATGAAGGGCTCCTGCCTGAAACCTCGATTTTCCTGCTCCTCGGATGTTGCTTGGCCTGCTGTGCTTTTCCAGCACCTCTCTAATTCTCACTTCCTCTGGCAGTACATTCCATACCTTCTGTGTGAAAATGTTATCTGTCAGGTCCCTTTTAAATCTTTCCCCTCTCATGACAAACCTATGCTCTGTAGTTTTAGACTCCCCCACCCTGGGGAAAAGACATTGACTATTCATCCCATGCCTTTCATAACTTTATAGACTTCTGGAAGGTCACCCCTCAGCCTCCAACAATCCATGGAAAATAGCCCCAGCCTATTTAGCGTCTCCCCATAGCTCAAACCCTCCAACCCTGACAACATCCTTGTAAATCTATTCTGAACCCTTTCAAGTATAACAACATCTTTACAGCAAAGAGACCAGAACTGAACTCGGTATTCCAAAACTGACCTAGCCAATATCTATACAGTCACAACATGACCTGCCACCTCCTATACTCAATACACTGACCAATAAAGACAAGCATACCAAATGTAAGAGGGTTTTCATGGTACGTAGTCATCTTCAGCATTTGTTGCCCTTCCCTAATTGCCTATGAACTGAGTTGCTTGCTAGGTCATTTCAGAGGACAGCCATATTATTATGGTTCTGGACTCACTTGTATTCCAGATCAAGTAAAGTTCGCTTATTTCCTTTCCACAAGGACATTAATGGACTAGATAAATTTTTCCAACAATTGATGATAGTCTCAGTGTTACCATTACTGAGATTAGCTCTCATTTCCAGATTGATTAACTAAATTTAAGTTCCACCAGTTCTTATGGTAGGGTTTAAAACCATGTCCCAGGACTATTGGCCTAGGTCTCTGGATTACCGGTCCACCATTATGCTATCACCTCTCTGGATGCTGCCTGAAGAAGTCTTGGTTATTTGATGCAGTACATTTTATAGTTAGTACACACACTGCAGCTACACAATGTCTGTCACACTTTTGATTTTTGCTTTGTATATGTTGGAGAGACTTTAGAGAGCGGATGGATGAATTGCTTACTGCAGGATTTCACATACGAAATCCAGCTGATTTGCTCTAGAAGCCAAGTGAGCTCCAGAATATTGATAACAGGATACTTGGTGATGGTAATACTGCTGAATATTGGGCTATTGGTTGGACTTATTCTTGTTGAAGTTTGACATTCTCAGCAAAAGAATTGTAGAATGGTATAACAACAATCTGTATTCAAATAACACCTGCAAAACATGGCACTTGGTCTGTCGTAATTGTTATTTGCCATTTATCAGCCCAAACCAGGATTTAGTCCTGTCCAATTTCTGCTGCAGGTGGACAGTTCATAAGATAGAATCCTAAGTTCAACCATCTTTAGCTGCTTCACTTATGGCCTTCCTTCCATCATAAAATCACAAATGGGGATTTCTGATATTTGTGCAATGTTCAGCATCATTTATGACTCCTTAGATACTGAATTTAAATAGAAAGTGGTAGAGAAACTCAGCAGGTCCGGCAGCATCTGTGGAAAGAGAAACAGAGTTAATGTTTTGAGTCTTCATTGGAAACTGAATTCCACAGATTGGATTTGAAACATCAGCTCTATTTCTCTCCACAGATGCTGCCAGTCCTGCAGAATTTTCTGTTTATTGTTTTGAATCTCCAGCATCCACTGTAATTTACTATTATTTCCTTAGATACTGAAGCAGTTAAGCCAATAAGTAGCAAAATTCAAGATGGTGACAGAGTAGCAGGGCTAAGCCCAAGATTTGTCCACTTCCATCTGCTTTCTTTCTTCTTTTTATTTTTGTTCTTTACTTTTCTCTTCTTTTTTAAGCTTGGAGACCATCAGGTGAAGGAGGTGCTCTCTGGCAGCGGTGGCAATAATGCCAGGATGAGCCGGACACAGCTCCACCCCAAACCCAGGATCTCCTAGCGAGCAAGAAGCAGGTAGTGTTCTGGCTGAGCCCATCTGCTTCGGTCTGGTCGCAATCTTTCTCTCTCTCCTTTTTCGCCCTTTTCCTTTTTCTCTTCTTCATCTTCCTTACATCGTGGGGAGGCGGGGACTTCTGGCTTCGTGGCCCCAATGTGTGGACTCTGGATTGGTGTTGGGGTGTTGGCTACAGCGATGGCAGACTGAGGTCTCCTGGCTGTGGTAGGAACAAAGCATGGATTCATGGGGGCAGCAGGTCGTTGACTGTGGCGGTGTCGGTATGTGGAATGCAGGGTTCTGGCTGCGATAGGTCTGGCGTGGGGACCTTGCAGAAAGTCCTGGAGTCATATTTGGGACCCAGGCTGATGATGATGAACTCTATTTAAGTACTTTCTTTTATTCTTCTTGTACCTCAAAATGGCGCCAGTTTGTTGCAACAGAACACTTTTTACTGTTTCTCCTTAGATGTATGTGGCAATAAATAAATCATCCATTCATTAATTCAGCAAGAGCATCATCCAGGTTTGGGCTAATAAGTGAATAATAATGCTTGAGGCACATGTGCTAGGCAATGACCTATCGCCAAGAAAAGAATCTAACCATCATCCCTTGAAATTCAATGGCTTCTGAATTGCTCACTGTCAACATCCTAGGGGTTACCATTGACCAGAAACTGGAGAAGCTTTCTTTAAAAAAAAGTTCCTTGTTTGTTTGTTCGATCAGTTGTAGTGACATGTGCCTGAGTACAGTGAAAAGCTTTGCTTTGTGAACAGTACAGGTGATCATAGCAAACAAGGACATACAGGTCATCGAGACAAAACGAGGCATACAAGGTTACAGCAGCACAGGAGGTGTACAAAGCAAGATCAACATTAGCAAGATCAACATTATTTGAAGTTAGAGAGGTCTATTCAGCAGTCCAATAACGGCAGGGAAGACGCTTTTCTTGAACCTATTGGTGTGTTGGTGCCTGATGGACTAGGTCGGAAGAGAGCATTACTGGGGTAGGATGGGTCTTTGATAGTGTTGGCAGCCTTTCCGCAACAATGAGAAGTGTAAATGAAGTCCATGTTTGGGATGTCGGCTTCCGTGATGGTCTGGGCTGTGCACACAACCTTATGTAGTTTCTTAGGATCCTGGACAGAACAGTTGCTGTACCAGGTCGTATGCACTCAAGGGAATGTTTTCTTTGATGCATTGGTAAAGGTTGGTGAGGACATGCAGAGTTTCCTAAGCATTCTGAGGAAGAATAAGCATTGTACCTTCTTGACTGTCGCATCTACATGGGAGGTCCAGGACAGATTACCGGTTATCGTCACTCCTAGGAACTTGATGCTCTCCACCTCAGCTCAGTTGATGTGGATGGGGGGGCATATCCGCCTTTTTTCTTCCTGAACTCAACTTTTTTTTATTTTGTCAACATAGAGAGCTTGTTATCATTGCACCACAACAGTAAGCATTCTATCTCCATCCTGTATTCTGACTCATCTTTGTTTGATATTCATTCTACCATCTCAGTGCCATCAGCAAACTTGTAGATGACGCTTGTTTGGAATTTGCCTAGACAGTCATGGGTGTATAGGGAGTACAGTAGGGGTCTGAGAACACATCCTTGTGGGGCACCAGCGTTGAGAATTCTTGTGGAGGAGGTGATGTCTATCTTCACTGATTGCGGTCTGTCGGTCAGGAAGCTAAGGATCCAGTTGCAGAGGGCAGAGCCGAGACCCAGGTCTTGGAGTTTTAAGATTAGTCTGGTAGCGATTATGGTGTTGAACGCGGAGCTGTAGTTGATGACTAGGAGCTTGAGCGTAGGTGTTCTTGTTATCCATATGTTCCAGGGATGAGTGGAGGGCTAGGGAAACGACATCCCCTGTGGATCTGTTTCACCGATAGGCAAATTGAAGGGGATCAAGGCAAGCTGGGAGATTAGAGTTTTTGTGGGCCATGACCAGCCTCTTGAAATATTTATTGTCTGTCTCCAGTTGCCCTGGAGAAGAAGGTGGTGAGTTGCCTTCTTGAGCTTCTGCAGAGTGTAGGTGCACTCACAGTGCTGTTAGCAAGGGAGTTCCTGACCCAGCCACAGTGAAGAAATTGTGATATATTTACAAGTCAGGATGGTGAATGGCTTGGAGAAATACTTGAAAGTGGTGGTGTTCCCATATATCTGCTGCCATATATCCTTTGTCCTCCGAAATAGTCGTGGTCATGGGTTTGAGAGGTGGATACAATACTGTGACTACAAGAGCAGGTTAGAAGCTAACAGTTCTGCAAGAGTAACTCACCTTCTGAATCCCCAAAACCTGTCTCCCAACTGCAAGATACAAGTCAGGAATGTGATGGAATATTCCCCACTTGCCTGAATGAGTACAGTTTTAAATACTCATGAAGGATAAAGCAGCCCACTTGATTAACACTCAATTCACCACCTTCAACATTCACTGTTTCCACCACAACTGCATAGTGGCAGCATGAACTCATCAGTGTCCCTTCAAAAGGACACTTTTCCTTTGAAGGCAGATTGGGCAAACTGCGCATGCATTCTCTAAATTTTCTAGAAGAATGAGAGGTGATTCCACAGAAACTTAGAAAATCCTTATTAAGATAGACAGGGTGGATGTAGGTAGGATGTTTCCCCTGGTTAGTGTGTCCAGAATGAGGGAGTACAATTTAAAAATAAGGGGGATGCCATTTAGGACTGAGGTGAGGAGACTATTTTTGTACTCAGAGGGTAATGAATTTTTGGAATTCTCTACCTAAGAAAGCGGTATATTTAAAGTTAAAAATCACACAACACCAGGTTATAGTCCAACAAGTTTGTTTGGAAGCACTAGCTTTCAGAGCACCAGTTGGACTATAACCTGGTGCTGTGTGAGTTTTAAATTTGGCTATCCCAGTCCAACACTGGCACCTCCAAGCCATGCATATTTAAAGTAAGGGTTGAATCAGTAGGATAGAGAGTTAGGTGGGTAAAACGCATTGAAGTGTTCAATCTGCCATGATGAGCTGAATGGCCAGCTGCTGTTCCCAAGTTCCTATGACAGCACCTTCCAAACCTGCCATCTCTTTCCCATTTGAAGAACAAGGCATGAGATACATGGGATAACCTCCACCTGCAAGTTCCCCTCCAATTTACCATCTTATTTTGGAAATAAATTGCCATTCCTTCAATGTTGCTGGTTTAAAATCCTGGAAGTTCCTTGCTAACAGCATTAGGGGTCTTCTTATGTCAAATGGATTACAGCAGTTCAAAAGGGCAGTGCACTTCCACTTTGTCATGGGCAATTAGGGATGGGTATTAAATGCTAGCCTAGCCAGTGATGCCTCATTTCATGAATGACTAAATAAGAAAAAAATACATTGCATACTACCCATAACACCTTATTCCCATCATAAGCCACATTTTTAAGCTAAAAACCCACTTAAAATATCCATCACACAGATGGACAACCTCACTCTCCACAAATCCACAAACTCCGAGGCAACCTACAGCCTCCAGTCCACAACATTCCCTCATCTCTCTCTCTCTCTCTCTCACCACACCCTCTCTCTCTCTCTCTCTCACATACACACACACACACAGAAAAATCCCCTTGCCTCAGACTTGCACAGATATTCAGATACCTGATTTTCAAGTGAATCACAGGAACATAGAAAATAGGTTATTCAAGCCTGAATTGTCAATCAAACAAATCATAGCTAATCATGTACCTTTTTCTCATTGCCTCCCCACTATCCCATATTCCTTGGTGGTTATTACTATCCAGGGATCTATTAATGTCTGATTGAACATATAAAAAATAGATTAAAGCCATTATGATTACCAAAAAGAACATTGTCCTATTCAAGCCCTCCATCAACAGTCTGAGAATGAATGGTAAAATCATGGACTCCCCTGCATGTTCCTAATGATTTTTCCTAATTCCATTATAATTCGTGGATGCCCACTGATATCTTTGTAACCCTCAATATTCGTTACTGACAGGCATTGGGACAGGTCTTCTATAAAGAAGTTAGTTTTGCTGGTGGCCATCTATTATGTCATTCATTAAAAAAATCTCAGGGAAATCTGTGATCAAGTTTGTCTGGCCTGGTTTTAACACCTGCACTTACTCTGGTTGGAGCAGGTAGATACGGATAAGAAGTGAGACTTTTATTTTGTTGCGGCCATTTTTCTCAGATGTTGCTCCTGGGTAAATTGAAGTCAATTATAGAGAATTTTATGACCTTCCTGACTGCGTTGAGCTCCTTCAGTGGAGCCTGGGAATCCAAACAGAGACCTTCTTGCCCTTTTAGAGCTCAGAAGCCATTGTACACAATCTTCTGAGTCTGCAGATGTCTAGCTGTGGGAAACTGAAGAACAAAGGGAATGTACAGAGGACTTTAGAAGCAAATCATAGTCACATGACCTTGAAGTATTGCAGTCGAGGAACTGTTGTGCAAAGGCTGTTTGCCTTTCATTGAAGGAATGGATGTCTTCGCCTTGGAACTGACGTCAAGGCTCACAGCATGCAACCTCCCACTACACCCATTCAAGGCCACATCTTTACACAATCTGTGTTCTGAAGATAGAACATTGACATTAAGACCCCTTGTGGCATTCCAAACCCCCCCTCCACCCCAGAGGAAAATCAAACAATTTGGGTAACAGTGTGATAACACACGCACTGCCCTTTGTAACACAAACACCGTTTATCTGATAAATGCCAGAGAGAGACACACACTGCATTACTTTCCATTTTTCCTTCTTTTTCTCACCACACCCACCCCCTCCACCAGGGTGAGTTTAACTATGATAAAGAACTATCTCTTTGTTCTGTAACTATCACACCTGCAATACTCAAAGAAGGTACTACTCGTGAATATCTGTATATAAAATCTGGTACCATTTGTGTACAATCTGACACTAGCAGTTGCTGTGTGTGTATTTTATATATCACTGATAAACATTGTTGTAATAGGAAAGTTAATACTTGAAATAAATCTTTATCAACTGGGAAGGAACTATGCAACGTGACTTTTCGCACTCACTCAAGAGCTGATTTTTTTTAAACACTGTGTGAACAGATAATCTTTAAAACATTTTCGCATATTTTTCTGTATTTTCACTCACCCCAAAATGACTTATGCATTTACTTATGCTGACATGGAATTCCAATTACAACTACCCAAAACCATTTCGGCCCAGGCAGGAAAACGCAGTGTGTGACCCACTGTAAAACCCAGTCCCAGAGGGGAAAGGACAGTGTGTGACCCACTGTAACACCCAGTCCCAGAGGGGAAAGGACAGTGTGTGACCCACTGTAACACCCAGTCCCAGAGGGGAAAGGACAGTGTATGACCCACTGTAACACCAGTCCCAGAGGGGAAAGGACAGTGTGTGAATCTGTGTGCAACCTTCTTTTCTCTCTGTTTTGGCCTGTGCTCAATTGGATGCACAATCCTGACCTCCTGACCTTTTGATTAAGGAAAATTTACTCATGTTGTTAGTGAAGATGGTTGTGCTGAGGGTATTTCACAAGGAACCCCTGTCTTATCCTGGGTGAAATATCTGGACACATGGTGGCAATGCTCCTGACATCTTGTTTTGCATCAGGTAGTACTACAAACAGTACCTCTGAGTAACCATACCCATCATTGAGAATTCTGCTCATTTTCCTTGACAGCACGCTTGATTGAACACTACGTCAAAAGCAGTTACTCACACAATTCTCTAGTATTCAGCTGTTGTGTCATTGTGTAGATGTGGTTTGTGGTGAGATCCAAAGTGATGAGATCCAACAGATGGAAGGTGCAATATTGTCTAATTTTGACTCTATCCAAGTCAAATTTTACACTACTGGAGTTAAGCAGTTGTAGAGAAACCAAAACTGACCAGCATTGAGCAGGTTATTTGTCCTGAGTGATGGCTTGAACTCTTTCCATCATTTATTGACAGGACTGTAATTGCCCTGGAGAGCACTTTTTTCTGGCTTGGAGATATATGGAGTGAAGAGAGGGTTTTCTTACTTCCCTCTTAGTTATCAGATTTTAACTTAAAAAAAAATGTTGGCCACGTCTTTTATGATCTTTGAATGTCCAAACACATTTTACTTTCACAGTTGCTTTATCATGTGCTTTAATCTAATACTGCTGCCAGCACATCCAGACACTTGACCTTAGTATTCTCGACTGTGGGTGTCTACACATACACAGTCCCTGAGGCTGATGGCTCCTTATTTCTAAATCAAACTCTTCCACTTCACATGTACCGTGCTCTCTTTTATTTAAATTTGTACATTTCATCTTCCTGATACCGCTTTCGAGAGTACTGTCCAAGATCCCTCTCATTCTTTGTACATGCTTCTCTTTGTCAAATGTGTTCTTTTGTTCTCTCTTATTGATGTTAGACTTACATCATAGACTCATAGAGAGGTACAGCATAGAAACAGATCCTTTGGTCCAACTTGTCCATGCAGACTGGTTATCCTAAATTATCTACTCCCATTTGCCAGCATTTGGCCCATATCTCTCTAAACCCTTCCTATCCATTTACCCATCCAGATGCTTTTTAAATGTTGTAACTATACCAGCCTCCACCACTTCCTCTGATCAATCCATGCATGCACCAGCCCCTACACGAAAAAGTTGCCCCTTAGGTCCCTTTTAAATCTTACCTCTCTCATCTTAAATCCATGCCCTCTGGTTTTGGAATCTCTTACCCGGGGAAAAGACCCTGGCTATTCACCCTATCTATGCCCATCATGATTTTATAAACCTCTATAAGGTTATCCCTCCGCCTTGATGCTTCAGAGAAAATAGCCCCAGCCTGTATCCTATAGCTCAAACCCTCCAACCCTGGCAACATCCTTGTAAATCATTCCTGAACCCTTTCAAGTTTCACAACATCTTTCCTATAGCAGGGAGACCAGAATTGATTGCTATATTCCAAAAATGGCTTAACCAATATCCTGTGCAGCCGTAACATGACCTCCCAACTCCTATACTCAATGCACTGACCCACAAAGGCAGGTGTGCCAAATGCCTTCTTCACCACCCTGTCTATATGCGACTCCATTTTCCAGGAACTATGAATCTGCACCCTTAGGTCTCTTTGTTCAGCAACACCCCCCAGCACCCTACCACTAAGTGTCTAAGTCCTGCTCTGATTTGCCCTACCAAAATACTGCACCTCACATTTATCTAAATTAAACTCCATCTGCAACTCCTTGGCCTGTTTGCCCATCTGATCAAGGTCATGTTATACTTTGAGATAGCCTTCTTCGCTGTCCACTACACCACCACTTTTGGTGTCTTTGCAAACTTATTTACCATACTTCCTATATCCACATCCAAATCATTTATATAAATGTCAAAAAGCAGTAGACCCAGCACCAATCCATGCAACACACCACTGGTCACAGTCTTTCAGTGCAAAAATTAACTCTCCACCACCACCCTCTGTCTTCTATCTTTGAACCAATTTTGTTTCAATCGGGCTAGCTGTCCCCGTATTTGATCCAACCTTGCTAACCAGTCAATCATGCGGAACCTTGTTGAATGCCTTACTGAAGTCTGTATAGACAATGTCCACTATTTTGCCTTCATCAGTCTTCTTTGTCACTTCTTTATAGAATTCAAGTTTATGAGACATGATTTCCCACACACAAAGCCATGTTTACTAACCCTAATCAGTTCATTCCTTTCCAAATACATATAAACCCTGACCCTCAGATTCCTCTCCAACAACTTATTCACCATTAACGTCAGGCTCACCGGTCTGTTGTTCCTTACCACCTTTGTTAAATAATGGCACCATATTAGGCAACATTCAGTTTTCTGGCACCTCACCCACGAATATTGATACAAATATCTCAACAAGGGGCCCAGCAATCATTTCCTTAGCTTCACAAAAAATTCCAGAGTACACCTGATCAGGTCCTGGGGTTGATCTACCTTTATGCCTTTTCAGGTGTCTAGCACCTCCATCTGTAATGTAGACACTTTTCAGGATACCACTATTATTTCCCTAAGTTTGCTAACTTCCATGTTCATCTACACAGTAAACGAATACTCATTTAGTATCTCACCCATCTCCTGTGGTCAGTTACATCATGGTCATTTGCAGAAATCATTATATTGTATCTCTCCCCAAATTTCTTTTGGTCTACACTATACCAATAATTCACTTTCAGCTACTTACATAATCTTTGTAATCATTGACATCATAAGCCATTTGCTCCCCACTCACCTGCCTCAAAGCCCAAATCTCATAGATCATGATGATCGTGAGCTCTGGCTGGATGGGCCAATCTGATTTGCCTGGGGTTCAGTGCTAAGGATGGTATGGTACCTGATTAAAAATCACACAACACCAGGTTATAGTCCAATGGGTTTAATTGGAAGCATTAGTTTTCGCACGCCTTAGGTGCAACCACCTGATGAAGGAGCAGCGCTCCGAAAACTAGTGCTTCCAATTAAACCTGTTGGACTATAACCTGGTGTTGTGTGATTTTTAACTTTGTACACCCCAGTCCAACACCCGCATCTCCAAATCATGGTACCTGATGATATTGTATTCTTTTGTACCACTGTACACTACCTGATAGATATGTGTGATAATCCTGTGATAATCATTCTCAGTATCACTTCTGGCTCAAGTAAAATCAATGTCATCTTGTTTCTCTGGAATGCCTTTTCTGACATTCTGGCTATATATGATCTGCTCTTGTCATGACTGTCGCATTTGATTTCCTGTCCCTCAACCTGACTTTCTGTCCTGGTTTTAATAGAGTTTTTGGCCTGTGTCGAGAGTTGTACCACCTTTGCTATTCTATGCACCTTTCTCTAGATATTTTATCTTCTTGTGGTCTTGAGACATTTATTGGCTTGAAGTTGCGTTGTGAAACTTTGTTCCCATTAACAACCAATGTGTGACTGACTATCCTTGATATCAAGTCTGCATTGACCGGTTAGCCCAAAGGATAAAGTCACCATAGTCTTAATAATTAGAGAGAGATGATTGTTGGTGATTTAAGCTGAAGGTCATTACGTCTCAGGTGAGGGGAAAGATTGCGATTGCTTCATGCTTCTGACTTGTGCTTTGTAGATGGTGGACAGGCTTTGGGGAATCAGGCGGTCAGTTATTTGCTGTAGGATTGTGAGCCTCTGATCTGCGCTTGTAGCACAGTATTTATACAGCATGTCCAGTTCAATTTCTGATCAATGGCAACACCCAGGATGTTCATAGTTGGAGATTCAGCAATGGTATTGCCATTAAATGTCAAAGGGATTCACTGTTGGTAGAGATGGTTATTGTTTGCAGTTGCATGGCACAAATGTAACTTCTTGTCTGCCCAAATATGTACGGAAGGAACCATGAACAGTGGTGACGTTGTGTAATCACTGACGAACATCCCCACTTCTGACATGATGGAGGGCAGGTCATTGATGAAACAGCTGAAGATGGTTGGGCCAAGGACACCATACTGAAGAACTCCTGCAAGGATATCCCTGGAGCTAAGCTTACTGACCTTGAACAACCAGAGCCATCCTACTTTGTGCCAGGTATGATTCCAAGCAGCAGTGAGTTTTACCTTGATTCCATTTACTGTAATTTTGCTAGGGGTCTTTGATGAAACTTGGCCTTGATGTCAAGAGCAGTCACTCTTCTTCCCTCTGGAGTGCCTGTTCCAATGTTAAATCCTTCTTGGGTTGAGAAAGTCCAGCAACCTTTCACCTCTCTCAATTATTTCTCTGTGGTCCCTAAATAATTCATCCTTTAAAACTTCCTATCAACAACATCCTATTGGGAAATGTAAATCCTTTTTAAGTTTCTATTGATCCGCTAAACTTTGAAATTGCTGTTTAAAATGCATCCTGATTAAAATTCTATTGCTAAATTTGTTTGGGTCTATTGTACACATCTAATGCTTTAATCAGTGCGTCATAGATGTAAGTACTTTTTTCCATGCTTTGTCTTACCAGATATTGGACTACAATTTGTAAAAACTTGCTAATTTGGTACCACTGTTGCTTTGTGTGTGAGAATGAAATAGATCTATGGAACTGAAATTGCCAAGTTTCAGCCTTGTTGTGGGCCCTTAATGTCTATAGTAAAGCCGATAGTGGGGTTGCTATCCCTAGCAAGCTTTACTGACCTGGGTGTGTAGACGTTTTCCCTTGTTACTGTCGAACTGTTCCATTTGATGCTTTTATTCTCCAGAGCACTGTTGGTTGGTAGCTTGACTTCAAAATCTGGTGGAGCTTTTACATCCTGCCCTTTCAAAACTTACCCTGTGTTTGAAGCCTTTTGAGGTTCTTTAATGGCCTTTGGAGTCTCCTCATTTTCCAGCTTTTTCTCAAATACTTCCAAGGTCCTGTCTCACTTTGCTTTTCAGTCGTGTCCTGTGGATTATGTTCTAATTTCAGATCTGGACTTTGGGGATCTTACTCCAAGTTGCCCACTACAATTTATTGTATGCTTTCAGCTAATAATACTAGAAGCACTCCTCAATACCTGTCCAAAGGGTGGGTTAATAAGTTTGCAGATGATACAGAGATCAGTGGAGTTGTGAATAGTATAGAAGGTTGACAAAGGATACAGTGGGATATAGATCTGTTGCAGATATTGGTGGAAAAATGCAGATGGAATTAAGTTTTTTCCTATTCATTTGTGGGACTTGGGTGCCGCTGGCTGGCGAGCACTGATAGCCCATCCCTATTTTTCCTTGAGAAAGTGGTGGTGAGCTGCCTTCTTGAATCACTGCAGTTCACTTGCTGTGGGTTGGCTCACAACATCAGTAGCGAGGGAATTCCAGGATTTTGACCCAACTGTGAAGGAATGGCAGTATATTTCCAAGTCAGGGTGGTGAGTGACTTGGAGGGGAACTTGCAGGTGGTGGTGTTCCCAATTACCTGCTGCCCTCATCCTTCTTGATGGAAATTCTCATGGGTTTACTATCTAAGGATCTTTGGTGAATTTCTGCAGTGCATCTGTAGATAGTACACATTGCTGCTACTGAGTGCCGATGGTGGAGGGATTGGATGTTTGTAGATATGGTGCCAATCAAGCGGGTCACTTTGTCCTGGATAGTGTCAAGCTTCTTGAGTGTTGTTGGAGCTGCACCCATCCAGCAAGTTGGGAGTATTCCATCACACTCCTGATTTGTGCCTTGTAGATGGTGGGTTGATTTTGGGGTATCAGGAGGTGAGTTACTCGCTTCAGTATCCCTAGTCTCTGACTAGCTCTTGTACCCACTACATTTATGTGGTGAGTCCAGTTGAGTTTCTGGTCAATGGTAACCCCAAGAATGTTGACAGTGGGGGAATCAGTGATGGCAGTACTGTTGAATGTCAAGGGGTGGTGGTTAGAGTGTCTCTTATTTGTGATGGTCTTTGTGTGGCGTGAATGTTTCTTGCCACTTGTCGGCCCAAGCCTGGGTATTGTCTAGATCCTGTTGCATTTGAGCATGGACTGCTTCAGTATCTGAGAAGTCGTGAATGGTGCTGAACACTGTGCAATCATCGGTGAACATCCCCACTTGTGACCTTAAGACAGAGGGAAGGTCATTGATGAAACAACTGAAGATTGTTGGGCCTAGGACACTACCCTGAGGGACTCCTGCAGCGATGACCAGGAGTTAAGATGACTGACCCTCCACAACCCCCAAACCATCTTCCTTAGTGCCAGGTATGACTGTAACCAGCAGAGTGTTTGCCCCTGATATCCACTGATTCCAGTTTTGCCAGGGTTCCTTGATGCCATAATCGGTCAAATGTGACCTTGATATCAAGGGCTGTCACTCTCACCTCCCCTCTGGAATTCAGCTCTATTTTCCAAGTTTGAACCAAGGCTGTAATGAGGTCAGGAACTGAGTGTCCCTGTTGAAACCCAAACTGAGCAGGTTGCTGCTGAGCAGGTGCTGCTTGATAGCACTGTTGATGACCACTTCCATCACTTTACTGATGATGGAAAGTAGACTGATTGGGCGGTAATTGGCCGGATTGGATTTGTCCTGCTTTTTGTGTACAGGCTATACCTGGGCAATTTTCCACATTGTTGGGTAGTTGCCAGTGTTGTAACTGTACTGGAAGAGCTTGGCTAGGGGAACGGCAAGTTCTGAAGCACATGTCTTGAGTACTGTTGCCAGAATGTTGTTAGGGCCCATTGCCTTTGCAGTGTCCAGTGCCTCCAGCCGTTTCTTGATATCACGTGGAGTGAATCAAATTGGCTGGAGACTGGTATCTGTGATGCTGACCACTGAAGGAGCCCGAGATGGATCATCCACTCGGCACTTCTGACTGAAGATTGTTGTGAATGCATCAACCTTATCTTTTGCACTGATGTGCTGGGCTACTCCATCATTGAGGATAGGTATATTTGTGGAGCCTTCTCCTCCAGTCAGTTGTTTAACTATCTACCACCATTCATGACTGGATATGGAAGGAGTGCAGATCTTAGATCTGATCCATTGGTTGTGGAATCGCTTAGCTCTGTATATCACTTGCTGTGTATGCTGTGTATGCTGTCTGGCATGCAAGTAGTCCTATTTGGTAGCTTCACCAAGTTGACACCTCATTGTTAGATGCCTGATGCTGCTCCTGGCATGCCCTCTTGCACTCTCCATTGAACCAGGGTTGATCCCCTGACTTGATGGTAATGGTTGAGTTGGGGATATTCCAGGCCATGAGGTTGCAGATCTGCTGGTATACAGGTCTGCTGCTGTTGATGGCTCAGAGCACCTTGTGGATGCCCAGTCTTGAGCTGCTAGATCAGTTCAACATTTAGCTCGGTGATAGTGCCACACAACACGATGGAGGTTATTCTCAATGTGAAGGTGGGACTTTGTCTCCACAAGGACAGTATGGTGGTCACTTTTACCTATACTGTCTTGGACAGATGCTTCTGCAGCCGGTAGATTAGTAAGGAAGAGGTCAAATATGGGTTTTTCTCTTGTAGGTTTCTTTACTACCTGCCGCATACCAAGTCTTGCAGTCATATCCTTTAGGACCTGACCAGCTTGATCAGTAATGCTGCTGCCAAGCCACTCTTGGTGGTGGAATCTCCCACCCAGAGTACATTATGCACCCTTGCCACCTTCAGTGCTTTCTCCAAGTGTTGTTCAACATGGAGGAGTACTGATTCATCAGTTGAAGGAGGACGGTATGTGGTAACCAGTAAGATATTTCCTTGCCCATGTTTAACCTGAAGCCATAAGACTTCGTAGCGTCTGGAGTTGATGTCAAGGACTCCAGGGCAACTGGCTGCTCGCTCTGTCCTGCTGGTGGAATAGAACATATCTCGTGATGGTAATGGTGGTGTCTGGTGTGTTATCTGTAAGGTGTGATTCCATAAGAATGACTATGTTAGGCTGTTGCTTGACTAGTCTGTGAGACAGCTCTCCCAATTTGGGCACTAGCCCCAGATGTTGGTAAGGAAGATTTTGCATGGTTGCCAGGCCTGTTTGTATTTTTGCCGTTGTCTTTTCTGGTACCAAGTTCGATGCCTGATGGACTGTTCAGTTTCATTTATTTCTTGTGACTTTGTAACGATTGACACAACTGAGTGGCTTGCCAGGTAATTTCAGAACGCAGCTGAGAGTCAACCGAGCTGTGGCTCTAAAGTCACGTGTAGGCCAGACCAGGTAAGGATGGCAGATTTCCTTCCCTAAACAGATGGGTTTTTCCGACAATTGATAATGATTTCATGATCATCAGTTGATTTTTAATTCCAGATATTTTTGTTTTATTGAATTCAAATTCCACCATCTGCCATGGCGGGATTCGAGCCCATGTCCCTAGAATATTATTCTGGGCATCTGGATTAATAGTCGAGTGATAATACCACTAGGCCACCACCTCCCCTCCATGTAAGTGTGTGCTGCTGGACCTTTGTAGATCAAATGTTCAAGGAAAAGTATAGAGTTAATGACAGGAGCCTGAACAGCATTGGTGTACAAAGGGATCAAGTCCATAGCTCACTGAAAGTGGCCAAGCAAGTAGATAGGGCAGTAAAGGAGGCATATGGCATGCTTGCCTTTATTGGTTGGGGGATTGAGTACAAGAGTCAGGATGTCATGTTGTAGTTTCATAAGACTTTGGTTAGGCCACACTTAGAGTATTGTGTTCAATTCTGGTTGCAGGTTTTGGAAAGGGTGCGGAAGAGGTTTTCAAGGATGCTGCCTGGATTAGAGGGTATGAACTATCAGGAGAGGTTAGAAAAATTCAGGCTGTTTTCTCTAGAGCGGCAGAGGCTAAGGGGAGACTTGACAGAAGTCTATATGAGACGCCTAGCTTGGGTTGACGGTCAGAACTATTAAGGGACATTTCGGTGAGAGGGGAAAGTTCAAAGGAGATGTGAGGGACACGTTTTTTACACAGAGTGTGGTAGAATTGTGGAAAGTTCTGTCTTGGGTGGTGGTGGAGGCAAATACGATAGGGCCATTTAAGAGACTTTTAGATAAGCACATGAATATGCAAGGAATGAAGGGATATGGATCAAGGTAAGGCAGAAGGGATTAGTTTAAGTTGGCATCATATTTGGCACAATATCGGGGGCCGAAGGGTCCATTCCTGTGCTATAAAGTTCTATGTTTTATGTTCTAAGTATCCCTGGTCTGTTGGTGTCTACACATACACTATCTCTGAAGCAGATGGCTTCTTAATTTTAAAGAAGGATCTTCCACTCTTGATGTGCTGTATCATCACATACATGCAAGCGTATGAGTAAGGAGCAGGAGGAGGCTGAATGATGTCATACATCTTACAGAATTACACTGGGTTGTTAGCTTTGACTTCATGCTGTAATCACTAGAATGAACTTCAACCTACAACTTTCTGACTCAAAAGGAAAAATGTGTATTATTTTAATCTTCATTCATAGAGTGTAAGGGTGTCTAGCAAGGCCAGCAGTTATTGCCCATCCCTCATTCCTCCAGTGAAGGTGGTGGTGACCCAACTTCTTAAAGTGCTGGCTCCTGTTTGTTGGTTTTATAGTTGCCTTCAGTTTAATCCTGAAGGTTATAGCCTGGCTGTCTCATAAAAATAATTTCAAAGGCAGTTCATCTTTTGCTGCTACTGTAGACAATTACTAGTTTGGACAACACCGCTGTTTCCGAGAGAGGACACTTGTCCTGATCTAGAATTTGATGTTTGGTGTGGAAATAGCACAGCAATTCATGCTCAGGAGTTTTTGATAACCTACAAATGGTTTTCTGCGGTCAGTGCCTACATCACTGAGTCGACCAGATAGTGAGACCAATGCACTGTGTAATCACAGGTCAGTTGAATGATCCATCATTGCACTTACAAGTAAGTTTGTGAGATGAGTGTGTAATTAAGGAACTCAAATAGTTTCTATGTAGAATAATAGTATCTGGAAATGATTACAGTCTGGAATCTAATCGAGGGATTCAGATGGTTTATACATAGAATAATGGATCCTTGGGATGATTAAATCTGGAATCTAATCAAGGTGTTCAGATGGTTTATATGTAGAATAATGGATCCCTGGGAGTGATTACAGACTGGGATCTAACCGAGGGGTTCAGATGGTTTATATATAGAATAATGGATCCCTGGGAGTGATTACAGACTGGAATCTAATTGAGGGGTTCAGATGGTTTATGTGCAGAATAATGGATCCCTGGGAGTGATTACAGACTGGAATCTAATTGAGGGATTCAGATGGTTTATACATAGAATAATGGATACCTGGGAGTGATTACAGACTGGAATCTAATCGAGGGGTTCAGATGGTTTATATATAGAATCATGGATACCTGGGAGTGATTACAGACTGGAATCTAATCGAGGGGTTCAAATGGTTTATGTATAGAATGATGGTTCCTGGTGAGTCTTTACAGACTGGAATCTAATCATAACATAATATAAAACATAACATAAGAACTTGGAGCAGGAGTAGACCATCTGGTCCTTCGAACCTGCTCCACCATTCAATAAGATCATGGCTGATCTTTTCATGAACTCAGCTTCACTTACTCGCAATCTCACCTATCCTTTATTTTCAAAAAATATCTAACTTAGCTTTAAAAGCGTTTACTGAAGTAGCATCAACTATTTCCCTGGGCAGGGAATTCCACAGATTAACAACCCTCTGGGTGAAGAAGCTCCTTCTCAACTCAGTCCTAAAGCTGCTCCTTCTCATCTTGAGGCTGTGCCCTCTTGTCCTAGCTTCACCTGCCAGCGGAAACATCCTGTTTACTTTTATCTTATCTATTCCCTTCATAATTTTATGTGTTTCTGTAAGATCCCCCCTCATTCTTCTGAATTCCAATGAATATAATCCCAGTATACTCAGTCTCTCCTCCTAAGCCAAACCCCTCAACTCCAGAATCAACCGAGTGAACCTGCTCTGCAGCCCTCCGTTCTCAAGTAAGGAGAACAAAATTGCACACAGTACTCCAGGTGTGACCTCACCAGCACCCTATACAACTGCAACATAACCTCCCTGCTTTTAAACTCAATCCCTTTAGCAATGAAGGACAACATTCCATTTGCCTTCTTAATTACTTGTTGTACCTGCAGACCAACCCTCTGATTCATGTACAAGGACACCCAAATCACTCTGCATATAAGCATGCTGCAACACGTTGCCATTCAAATAATACTCCTTTTTATTGTTATACCTACCAAAATGGATGACTTCACATTTACTAACATTTTGTTCCATCTACCAGACCTTTGCCCACTCACTTAAAGTATCTATGTTCCTCTGCGAAGTTTCACAGTCCTCTGCACACTTTGCTCTGCCATTCATCTTAGTGTCATCTGCAAACTTTGACACACTATACTTGGTCCCCAACTAATGGAGGGGTTCAGATGGTTTATACATAGAATAATGGATCTCTAGGAGTGATTACAGACTAGAATTTAATCGAGGGGTTCACATAGTTTATGTACATAGAATAATGGATCCCTGGGAGTGATTACAGACTGGAATCTAATCACGGGGTTCAGATAGTTTATATATAGAATAATGGATCTCTGGGAGTGATTACAGACTGGAATCTAATCATGGGGTTCAGATAGTTTATATATGGAATAATGGATACTTGGGAGTGATTACAGACTGGAATCTAATCAAGAGGTTCAGATGGTTTATGTACAGAAATATGTATCCCTGGGAGTGATTACAGACTGGAATCTAATTGAGGGGTTCAGATGGTTTATATATAGAATAATGTATCCTTGGGAGTGATTACAGACTGGAATCTAATTGAGGGGTTCAGATGATTTATATATAGAATAATGGATCTCTGGGAGTGATTACAGTCTGGAATCTAATCGATGGGTTCAGATGGTTTATATATAAAATAATGGATCCCTGGGAGTGATTACAGACTGGGATCTAATCGAGGGGTTCAGATGGTTTATATATAGAATAATGGATACCTGGGAGTGATTACAGACTGGAATCTAATCGAGGGGTTCAGAGAGCATATGTTTGGAATTTTAGTTACATGAGATACCTGCTATCAATACTTTCTCAATACAGTTTCCAAAGTGGTCCCTATTGCTAATTTTTTATTATTACTCAGAGGTGTTGATATAAATAGTCTGGTAAATAGTAGAGATTGTTTCTTAGCGTAAATGAATGAAGCCCAGTAATCTCACCTTGACCATGTTTTAATCTAGGCCAACATGTAGTGATAAATACAACACTTACAGGGTTATGTGTTCTTTTAAAAATTCATGCGTTAATGAGCTGAGCAAATAAATACCATCTATTTGGCATTTGTAATCATTTTAAGTAGAGTGCTCCAACATGCTGTTTGTGAACCATCTGGTTTCCATTTGTAATGGTAAAACTGCTGAGAGTTAGTGCTCAATAAACAGGTGTTGTTTTCAGCTGAAGAATTGAGCCAATGACAGTTCCATCACTGAGTTGGTTCTGGTGAATGGCTTTTATTAAGAGCAGTGATTAATAATAGATTTAAACCAACTCTAAACCGTTAGGCCCTAGTGTTTTGTTTCATAATACTGTCTCCTTACAATAAACCACAGTCCTGCCAGACCACGGACTGCTTATTCGAGAGAGACAACTGTGGTGATTTAGTCCGAGATTCACCATGCTTCAGGTGAGAAGTTAAGCAGGCGAGTTCTTCATGATATCCTCAGCTGGAGTCGGGATTGAACACACGCTGTTAGTATTATTGTGTATCAGAGATCCGCCATCCAACCAACTGAGTTGAACTAACCCCCTTGAACTCAGGCCTCCTGGGCCAGAGATAGGAACTTTACCCATCTTGGAGGATGATTTTTAAAGAGTATCATGTGTCTATTTCTCTCTCCTCCCATCCCCTTCCCTGTCTCCCTCATTTACGCATTGAACTGGTAATATTTTGGAACTGTAATTGATTGCCTTTAAAGGGAAAGTGCTCCCTTTCTGTTAGCTGCGGACGGAAAGATTTCCTTATGTATCTATTCCTCAGTTTAAGTTCACAGCCTATACCTTTCATTTCCCTGCCAATGGAAATCATCTATCTATAGTTAACAATTCTTCGTAGAAATTTTGAATACTTGGAGAGAAGGTGGCCCTAACCTTTCTGTTTTATTCAGGTCAGCTGTGCCCAGTTATCATCTTGGTATATCCTTATATTTTGCTTCTTCTTGGTTTCAACTGAGTATTCTTGGAAAAGACTAAGTTACTGGACATCTTACAGAGACTTAGTACCACCTCATTTTGCATTTTGTGTTTACAAAGTTAATCCAAAATGATTGATTCTTTCCTCCATTGAATGGGATTTTCAATGTAGTCAGGTTAGGCTTCAGAAAGGTGAGGCAAAAGCCTCATGGTAATATAACTGGACTGTTATTCCAAGGACTAAGATAATGTTCTGGGGAATAGGGTTTGAATCATGTCGTGGCTGATGGTGGAATTTGAATTCAATAAAAATCTAGAATTAATAGTCTAATGATGATCACGAATTCATTGTTGGAAAAACCCATCTAGTTCACACATATATTCTTTAGGAAAGGAAACTGCCATTCTTACCTGGTCTGGCCCTAATGTAGCTCCAGGCCCTCAGCTATGTGGTTAACACTTAACTGCCCTCTGGGCAATTCGGGATGGGCAATAAATGATGGCTTAATCCAAGCCAGTGATGGCTTAATCCTGTGAATGAATAAAAAAAAGGGATATTATTGAATTTTTCTCACTGCAACCAAATAAAGAAGGTCCCTCCATTCATCATTTCCTGATTTCCATCTAAACTCAATTCTTCTGCCTTCCATGGGAGATCAAGGGGGCATAGCTTTAAATTAAGGGGGGGGGGTAGGTATAGGACAGATGTTAGGGGTAGGTTCTTTACTCAGCGAGTTGTGAGTTCATGGAATGCCCTGCCAGTAGCAGTGGTGGACTCTCCCTCATTATGGGCATTTAAGCGGGCATTGGATAGGCATATGGAGGATAGTGGGCTAGTGTAGGTTAGGTGGGCTTGGATCGGCGCAACATCGAGGGCCGAAGGGCCTGTACTGCGCTGTATTCTTCTATGTTCTATGTTCTATGTTCTATAAGTAGGTAAGGAGGGAGGATTTGATCCAGTGTAAAATTAGTCACCTGTGGGGAGGGATCTCATCTCCACCTGCAACACTGCTGTTCAGTATTTCGGTAAGATCACGGCTGATCTGATTGTAGCCTTAATGACCAGTCTATTTTTGCCCGTCTTCCATAACTCTTGATGCCCTTGTCATAAAAGCTGTGTAAATCAGCCTTGACTTTATTCACTGATCCACTGCTACCTGTGGAAGAGAATTTCAAAGGCCAGTGACCCCGAGTGAAAAATAAATCATTCTCATCTCCATCACATTTGGGAGACCCTACATCTTTAAACTATACTCCCTAAATTTAGATTTGCCTATCGGGGAAACGTCATCTCAGCATCTATCCTGTCGAGCCCTCTCAGATTATCATGCTATTATTAGGGTAGTATTTGTCTGTCTATGGTGAATATAGTTGGGATAACTAACTCTGATTGAACATGGGAATTTCTAGCTCTGTGCAGTCCATTTTCACACTACAAGAGTGCACCAGTTGTGTGACATTTCATTGTAATTTATCTAATGAATTGGTTTTTTTAAGAGTATATATTCTTTCGACGCACATGTGTGGAATCCTATTGATTAATAATGTCCGAATGTGACCAGCTGCTTTTTAGGGCTCAATAACCCAATGCATTCTGAGAGTAGACTAGTGCCACATTTTCAGTGAGGCTATTACATTGATTATTTCTATAAATCCAATTTGACATCTCATTATTCTCTAATTGGTGGAGTCTGACTGCCACACATTGCTACATCATAATCGTCTCTATTCATGATATCAGAACAGGAAGTTATAATGCCCTTTGAAGGTCAGAGGTGAAGGAATTTTCAGTCTATCCCAAATAAGAGTCAGGTGTCTTGGGTCCTTAACATTCCTCCACCCTTGACCTCCAGAATCCAAGTGAACAGCTTGTTACGATGTGTGAATAGAATGTCCTGTAAACACTAAACGGTCCACTTTACTGAACAAATTGGTTGTTCTGCTACAGACCACTTTCTCTTAAAGGGGCACTACCCTTATGAAGAGAGGGCTTGGTGAAATGTGTCATTCCATGACCATAGCAAAGCAAAGAAGGGGTGAAAGAGTCAACTTCGATATTTTGGGTGGTATTGATATCTCCTGCTGTAATTAATGAGTGGCCACATTTTGATCCAGTACCTACTGACACAATGGGCTGAAGTTTTGTCATTTGGTTGTGATCCTGAAGCAGCCATGGTGGGATGTTAGTTGTGACCTTCCCAGGGTGACCAAGTGAGAGGTTTCCTCCAGAAGTCCCATCCAATTAAGGAAGGTGGGCAGACGAGGCAGGGAGGGGAATCATAGAATGTCTGCAGCCACACCAGGTGAGGTGAGGATATATGAGACAGACAGGAGATTCCAATGGTACCTCAAAAGGGAGGTGCTGTGTGCAATGAGTAAAATTAATATTTTAAATTATGACAGCATTGCCTTTGTTTTACAGCACTGCTGCTATTTCCACTTCCTAACCCATCCATGGGGTTTGGAAAGGTCAGTCTAAAATGTATTTACAAGCAAACAGCCATCGTCAATGTTGAAGGTGCTAGGACATCACAAGGCAATAGATTTAGATAGAGGATCTGGATCAGCGCAGACTTGGAGGGCCGAAAGGCCTGTTCCTGTGCTATAATTTTCTTTGTTCTTAGTTCTTTGTTATAATTGGGCTCTGTGTTATTGGATTGAGCTTGAATATTGAAATAAGAGACTATTCCAGAATGAAGTACTAAAAATAGTAGAAGTCTGGAACTTGTTTCTCCAAAAGACTTGGATGCAGGGTGTCAGTTGGAGCTTTCAATAATACCATAAGATGTAGATGCATATGCAGACCATTCAGCCCATTGCACCTTCTCTGTTGTTCAATGTGATATGACTGGTTTCATAACCCTTGACTCCACTTTCCTGCCTTCTCCTCATAACCCTTGAATGCTTTTTCATTCTTTCATGGGGTGTTGGCATTAATGGCTAGGCTAGCCTTTAACTCACATTCCAGTTTACCCAGATATCAGTTAAGAGTCAACCCATCCCACCCACCTTGCTAGTTTAGAGATAGTGGAGAAAGAGATCAATCTGAGACTGGTACAGTTGAGAACAGAAGCAAGTCAAACAGTCGGGGCAGGCAGGGACAAGGTAGGACTAATAAATTAAACTGCTTTTACTTCAATGCAAGGGGCCTAACAGGGAAGGCAGATGAACTCAGGGCATGGTAAGCAACATGGGACTGGGATATCATCACAATTACAGAAACATGGCTCATGGATGGACAGGACTGGCAGCTGAATGTTCCAGGATACAAATGCTACAGGAAAGATAGAAAGGGAGGCAAGAGAGGAGGGGGAGTGGCATTTTTGATAAGGGATAGTATTACAGCTGTGCTGAGGGAGGATATTCCTGGAAATACATCCAGGGAAGTTATTTGGGTGGAAGTGAGAAATAAGAAAGGGATGATCACCTTATTGGGATTGTATTATAGACCCCCTAATAGTCAGAGGGAAATTGAGAAACAAATTTGTAAGGAGATCTCAGTTATCTGTAAGGATAATAGGGTGGTTATGGTAGGGTATTTTAACTTTCCAAACATAGACTGGGACTGCCATAGTGTTAAGGGTTTAGATGGAGAGGAATTTCTTAAGTGCGTACAAGACAATTTTCTGATTCAGTATGTGGATGTACCTATTGGAGAAGATGCAAAACCTGACCTACTCTTGGGAAATAAGGCAGGGCAGGTGACTGAGGTGTCAGTGAGAGAGCACCTTGGGGCCAGCGACCAGAATTCTATTAGATTTTAAAGAGTGATGGAAAAGGATAGACCAGATCTAAAAGTTGAAGTTCTAAATTGGAGAGTGTCCAATTTTGACGGTATTAGGCAAGAACTTTCAAAAGCTGATTGGGGGCAGATGTTCGCAGGTAAAGGGACGGCTGGAAAATGGGAAGCCTTCAGAAATCAGATAATTAGAATCCAGAGAAAGTATATTCCTGTTAGGGTGAAAGGAAAGGCTAGTAGGTATAGGGAATGCTGGATGACTAAAGAAATTGAGGGTTTGGTTAAGAAAAAGAAGGAAGCATATGTCAGGTATAGACAGTATAAAGGCAGTATGAGTATATTTAAAAGGGAATTCAGGAGGGCAAAAAGGGGACATGAGATAGCTTTGGCAAATAGAATTAAGGAGAATCCGAAGAGTTTTTACAAATATATTAAAGACAAAAGGGTAACTAGGGAGAGAATAGGGCCCCTCAAAGATCAGCAAGGCGGCCTATGAGCTGCAGAAAATGGGGGAGTTACTGAACAAAGTACTTTACATCATTATTTACTGTGGAAAAGGACATGGAAGATATAGAACGTCTGGAAATAGTTGGTGACATCTTGAAAAATGTCCATATTACAGAAGACGAAGTGCTGGATGTCTTGAAACGCATAAAAGTGGATAAATCCCCAGGATCTGATCAGGTGTACCCGAGAACTCTGTGGGAAGCTAGGGAAGTGATCGCTGGACCTCTTGCTGAGATATTTGTATCATTGATAGTCACAGGTGAGATGCCGGAAGACTGGAAGGTGGCTAACGTGGAGGCATTGTTTAAGAAGGGTGGTAAGGACAAGCCAGGGAACTTATAGACCAGTGAGCCTGATGTCAGTGATGGGCAAATTGTTGGAGGAAGTCCTGAGGGATAGTCAACATGGCTTTGTACGTGGGAAATCATGTCTCACAAACTTGATTGAGTTTTTTGAAGAAGTAACAAAGAGGATTGATGAAGGTAGAGCAGTAGATGTGATCTATATGGATTTCAGTAAGGCATTCGACAAGGTTTTCCATGGGAGACTTGTTAGCAAGGTTAGATCTCACGAAATACAGGGAGAACTAGCCATTTGGATACAGAACTGGCTCAAAGGTAGAAGACAGAGGGTGATGGTGGTGGAGGGTTGTTTTTCAGACTGGAGGCCTGTGACCAGTGGAGTGCCACAAGGATCGGTGCTAGGTCCTCTACTTTTTGTCATTTATATAAATAATTTGGATGTGAGCATAAGAGATATAGTGAGTAAGTTTGCAGATGATGCCAAAATTGGAGGTGTAGTGAACAGCAAAGAAGGTTTCCTCAGATGGCATTGGGAACTTGATCAGATGTGCCAATGGGCTGAGAAGTGGCAGATGGAGTTTAATTCAGATAAATGCAAGGTGCTGCATTTTGGGAAAGCATTTTAGCAGGACTTATACACTTAAGATAAGATTGTTGGACAAAGGGACCATGGAGTACAGAGTTATAGCTCCTTGAAAGTGGAGTCGTAGGTAGATAGGATAGTGAAGAATGCGTTTGGTATGTTATCCTTTATCAGTCAGAATATTGAGTACAGGGCTTGGGAAATCATGTTGCAGCTGTACAGGATTTTGGTTAGGCCACTGTTGGAATATTGCGTGCAATTCTGATCTGCTTCCTATCGGAAAGATGTTGTGAGACTTGAAAGGGTTCAGAAAAGATTTACAAGGATGTTGCCAAGGTTGGAGGATTTGAGTTACAGGGAGAGGCTGAACAGGCTGGGGCTGTTTTCCCTGGAGCGTCGGAGGCTGGGGTGACCTTATAGAGGTTTACAAAATTATGAGGGGCATGGATAGGATAAATAGACTAAGTCTTTTTCCTGGTGTCGGGGAGTCCAGAACTAGAGGGCTTAGGTTTAGGGTGAGAGGGGAAAGATATAAAAGAGACCTAAGGGACAACCTTTTCATGCAGAGGGTGGTACGTATATGGAATGAGCTGCCAGAGGATGTGGTGGAGGCTGGTACAATTGCAACATTTAAGAGGCATTTGGATGGGTATATGAATAGGAAGGGTTTGGAGGGATATGGGCCGGGCGCTGGCAGGTGGAACTAGATTGGGTTGGGATATCTGGTCAGCATGGACGGGTTGGACCGAAGGGTCTGTTTCCATGCTGTACATCTTTATGACTCTAAGTGCATAACCTCACATATTCCTACATTATATTCCATGTGCCAACTGTTTGGAATATGAACAGAGGTATAATAGATCCAACTGAATGGTGGAATAGTTTGAGGGACTGAATGGCCTCATCCTGACCATAATATGTCAGAATGGTCTGTTGGTCCTGCTGTTTACTTCTCCATCTCCCCCAAATTTAAGAGTAGCCAGGAGGCACTCCCAAATTCCAGTGGCTTCACATCTGGTGTGACCAACCACAAATAATATCAATACAAAACAAACAACTGTAGGCTCTGGAGAACTGAAACAGAAGCAGAAAATGCTGGTGAAATTCAGCAGGTCTTGCCACATGCAGAAAGCAGAACCAATATTTTGACATTCAGGTTTGAACAGTCAGTTTGGATGAAGATTCCCTGGGCTCGAAATGTCAATTCTGCTTGATCAGAAATATCAATATAACCCAGTCCTAGTACAGGTTCATGGCTGGGGAAAAGGTTCTTGCGACAGTTCAGCAAAGTACCCCTGCTAACAGTGCAAGGACACACCTGCAATTCATACTTCAAGCATATTTCTTCTTTTGTACAGTGGGACAGAGAAGAAACAATCAAAAGACTTTAATCTCTCCTGTCTACATCATGTCAGAATATGAATGTCTTAATGCACAGGATGTTTGTTATTTTCTGCACAATGCACTGCCTGTAAACATTGTTTTATTTGGAATCCATTTACACAGTGGGAGTGATGGTGACACTGTATACATTGTCAAGGTCTCCAGAGACAAGGCACGTCTCAATGCACGTCAGTGGCCTGATTTCCCTGAGCTCAATCACGTTGCTGTCCTCAGCTGCTCTCCACTTTCCACCAAACTTCATACAAATACCAAATTTCATACATTTTACCCCATTTTCCATTTCCTGTTGTGATCTTGCTGGCCAACAATACCAGATGCTCAACAGCTGGAACCTTACGCCAGTAGCTGTCCTTTGAACGTGGGTCAGCAGTAGCACTATGAAAGTTGGTGCAACTACCAGCATTTCTTGGTTTATGTTTCCCTCTCTAACTCTGGACACTTCTACATGCCCAAATCTTTCTAATTTTAACAAAGAGTTCTTTCTTATAACTGTGCTCCTTTCTGCCTACTGCACTTAAATAGGTCCATTGGGGTGATCATAGGTTCAGATCTTCTCTATTATCTCCAGCTAAAATGTAAGAAGTCGAGAGGTTAAACAACAATAACAACTTGCATTAATATTGTACCTTTAATGCAATAACATGTTCCAAGGCAATTCATAGTGGCATCAACAAACAAAACTTGACACCGAGTCCCATAAGGAGATATTACAATGCACCAACAACTTATTCAAAGTGATAGATTTATAGAAGAGAGGGAAGTGGAGAACTGGAGAGGATTAGGGAAGGAATTCCAGAGCTTGGACCCAGCCATCTGAAAGCACGATTTGGTGATGCCAGTGATGGACTGGGGTGTGCAAAGTTAAAAATCACACAACTCCAGGTTATAGTCCAACAGGTTTAATTGGAAGCACTAGCTTTCAGAGCGCCGCTCCTTCATGTGGTTGTGGAGGACACAATTGTAAGGCACAGAATTTATAGCAAAAGTTTACAGTGTGATATAACTGAAATTATACATTAAAAAATACCTTGATTGTCTGTTGAATCTTTCATCTGTTAGAATGACCATGATAGTTTCACTTCTTTCGTGTGTAAATCACAAAACATTTTTAAAAAGTTACATTCTCAGGTTAACTGTAACAATTGGTGTCAGCGCACAGGGGGCTAACACCTTCAACATATTGTCTAGCTAACACTAATTGTTACAGTTAACCTGAGAATGCAACTTTTTAAAAAAATGTTTGGTGATTTACACATGAAAGAAGTGAAACTATCATGGTATTCGAACAGAAGAAAGACTCACATTGAAAAATACCTTGATTGTTTGTTGAGTCTTTCTTCTGTTCGAATACCATGATAGTTTCACTTCTTTCATGTGTAAATCACCAAACCTTTTTTAAAAAAGTTGCATTCTCAGGTTAACTGTAACAATTAGTGTTAGCTAGACAATATGTTGAAGGTGTTAGCCCCCTGTGCGCTGACACCAATTGTTACAGTTAACCTGAGAATGTAACTTTTTAAAAACGTTTTGTGATTTACACACGAAAGAAGTGAAACTATCATGGTAATTCTAACAGATGAAAGATTCAACAGACAATCAAGGTATTTTTTAATGTATAATTTCAGTTATATCACACTGTAAACTTTTGCTATAAATTCTGTGCCTTACAATTGTGTCCTCCACAACCACCTGATGAAGGAGCAGCGTTCCGAAAATTAGTGCTTCCAATTAAACTGGTTGGACTATAACCTGGTGTGTGTGATTTTTTAACTCTGAAAGCACAACTACCAATGGCAGAGTGATTAGAACATATGATTTAAAAAAAAATCGATGGCATACGGATGTCGCTGTGTGGGCCAGCAATTAATACCCATTTCTAATTGACTTTGAGAAGGTGTGGATGATTGCAGATGAATCATTGCAATCCATGTGGTGCAGACACATCTACAGTACTGTTAGGAAAGGAATTCCAGGATGTTGACCCAGCAGCAATGAAGGAATCATAATATTTTTCCAAGTCAGGATGGTGAATAACTTGAAGGTGAACTTGCAGATGGAGGTGTTCTCATATAATAGCCACACTTGCCCTTCTGGATGGTAGCGGTCACGGGCCTGGAAGATGCTGTCGAAGGAGACTTGGTGAGTTGATGTAGATTGTACAACCTGCTACCATGATGCATCAGTGGTGAAGGGAGCAACCCTTGAAGGTGATGGATGGAGTGCAGTTTCCTTGTCCTGTGGCTGATACCTCCAAGAGATATAATCATTTTCCTTTGTTTCAGCTGTGACCCCAGCCAGCAGACCTTTCCCACTGATTCCCTTTAATGTTAGCTTTGCTCGGAATCCTTGATACCACATTCAGTCAAATGTGCCTTTATGTCAACGGAATTGACTCTCCTGCACCTCTGGGATTCAGCCATTTTGTTCAATTTTGGACCAAGGCTGTAATCACTCTGGCAGAACCCAAAGTGAGCACTAGCGAGCTAGTTCTTGTTGAGTAATTGCTGGTTGGTGGTACTTCTGATGAGACTTTCCACAATTTTGCTGATGCTGAAGAGTAGATGGCAAGCAACCTATCACAGGTTCATTGTTGAGTTCAAATAGAGGTCCTGACATCAGAAAGTTTCAGGAGCAGATACCCAATTAGTAGCCAGAGGTCAAGAACACTGTCCAAAGCTAATGAGACAATGGGAAGAAGATGAAGTCCACCTTGCAGGTCAGGGAAGGAAAGGCACTTGTAAAACTTGTATGAATGAAACACTCCTCCACAGTTGTGGTCTTCAAGCCATTGCCAGATTAGTAAGCTTGTCAGTCTATGTTGAAAACCCATACCTCCAACCCTGAGTCTGTTCACACTGTGCCTTTACATAGTTTTCACACATCAGTTAGTGGTTGTTATTATCAGATAGTGCACCACTTATGTCTGGTTACCTCGAGAATGCCTCTCCTCTCATTGTCAGATCAGACAATGATTTCAGATTTAAAGCTGTACACTGGTAAATTGCTGTGTTTGACGCAGGCCAGGTTCTGGGATCTGAGAGTCAGGAAGAAAGGGCTTATACAGTACCTTTCATATCTCAAGAACATCCCAAAACACTTTGCATTTGATGAATTGCTTTGAAATACAGTCAGTGCTGTTTTTGTGCATTGAAATGGCAGCCACGTTATACACTGTAAGGTTCCCTGAGCAGTGAATGAGGTACTTAATCTGATGATATTGACTGAGGGATAAATGTGGACTAGGACAGGAACAGAACTCTGAAAAATTGACATAGGATCTTTTACAACCATCCAAATAGGCAGACTGGGTCTCATATTGACATCTCATTTGAAAGATAGTGCAGCATTCCCTTAGTAATGCAGTGGAACATTAGGCTAAGCTATGGATAGAAGAGGACTTTAGTTCCAGATTTTGTGTTCCAGAGCAAGAATGATTGACTCAAGATAATACTGATCCAGTTGTTACTTAGGCATGGTATGTTTATATGGACTTGGAGCTGATCCAGCTTCACTTGCAAAAGTGGGGAGCTTGTTAGCCGTGATGTGAGTGGGCTTTCTGGCATGTCTCTGTCAATGGAATGTTTGTGGAACAGAAACAGAGTAGATTCCATTGGCCACAGTTGTGCAAATTTGCCATAGTACCAGACTGCTTTTATATTGGTTTAGATTGCAACAAGCCCCTGGCTGCTGACTTCATCCAGCTGTTGGCAGCAACAAAGGTAAATTTACAACATCCTGCCAAGTTTAGGAGGGACATCATCCCCCTTCACTTCACTTTCTTGAAGTCTTCCCAGCTGCTGGCCTTACGGTCAGGGCCAAAAGGAAAATGACTTGGAGGATAAAAGAAAAAAAAACAAAAAAAGGGAGCTCTAGAATGTGAACAGTCCTTGCAAATCTGGAGGAAGAAGTGGCAATGGATCAAAGAGTAGGGATAACAGAGATAACAGCAAGCACTAGGAATCAGGATCAATAGAAAGAAACACTGCCTGTTGGAATTAGACTGCACATTTGTCAACATTTTAAAAAGGTTAATGAACAATGTTTCCTCTTAAGCAGAAGAGCACAACTGAGAGGCCTTGGCGTAAAATATCCAGTAGAGAACTCAGATGGACCTTCTTGAACTCATTGTTCTCTGCATTTACTGCAAGATTGATTTGCCCTAAAGCAGCTGTCCAGGTGAGCTTTAAGGGTACTGCACCAAGGTTAAATTTGATGCAACAGTATTCTTCCTCTCGCTCCTCTGCAGGCTGTTGACTCACACTATCTGGCTATTGCTTCATAAACATACACCTGGTCATCAACCATGTATTCCTTCAACTACCCCCTCCAACCATAAACCCTTCAAATCCATTCCTTCAGTGAGCCTGCATTCTAGTCCAACCCGTTCCCAGAAGTGTGGTGGGAGCAAATTCTCTACCTGCTGCCATAAAGGAATTGGACAAACACTTGAACATGGAAAACATTACAGGGGTTTGGAGAAAGGGCAAGATACTGAGACTAATGCATATTCATTTCAAAGAGTCAGCAGAATTACAGTGGTACTCCGTGGCTTCTTTCTGTACTGCAAGATTTGGAACGTGTCCATTTTTAATAATCTACAGATTAAAATTCTCTTCCCTCTTTACTGTTCCCACATAGTTATGAAATAGCACTCTGTTTGCACCATTCATAAAGTTTTGTAGGTATAGAACCAATGGCTGTAGACCTGGCAAGAACTGAAACCCTAAAGAGAAGTGGATGAGAGAGGGAAAGAGAAAGTAGGAGAGTGGAAGAAATTGAAAGGAGGAAGATAATGAGGTGTAGAACATAATGTAGGAAAGTCCTATTAGAAGTGGTCAGAGTTGTATTGATGTGAAAGTATGTAGCCTTCCCATGACTGGAGCAAAGCAATTAAGAAAGTCTACATTATGCTGAAGGTTTACTTTTTTTTCAATTGAGAAACTTTGTTGAAAGTAAAACTTTGTATTTTTACGGCACCTTTCACAAATTCAGGAAATCCTGATGTACTTCACAACCAACACAGTACTTTTGATGTATTGTCTCTGTTGAACTTTAGACAAATGGGACTACCACATTTGGAAGTACTAGGTTCAGCTGTGGCAATTCACCTGGAAAATGTGTTGGATGTTATCGGGATAAACAACATTTGGACTTAAGACAAGAGTAAAAGTGATGAACTTTGAGTCAAATGCTACAGTTGAAAGAGAATGTGCTTAAGAAGGGAAACTCCATAGAGGGGTTTTAAATGTCTTAAGGTGGACTGATGAGGTATATTAAAAATAAAGCAGATACTAGAAAGGATGTCTTTGGTCAAGAAGTGAGAAATGTTTGGACTGCTGAGTAGGCAAGGGTAGTGGAGAAAAAGATAAATGCTCTGAAAGAAACTTCCAGATAGTAAAAACTGAGCCATTCAATGGGCCAAAGGGCTGTTTCTCATCTTTGACACATGTTTTTATGCATGCTAGCCTGTTGATATGCTGCCAATGATCCATTACTGGATAAACCACAATTCAGTACCAAAGCCTAAAACAAGCAATGCCGAGCAGATGTCTTTAAAATAAGCCTTGACCATCTGTTTTTTATCTACTATGGACATCAGTTTCATAATGACCTCTTTTCTGAAGAGGCCACATCACCTCACAAGAGTTTCAAAGAGAAGAGAACTGTGTAATTAAAGGTACTTTGTAGAAGACTTAAAATGATAGACTTACAGAGATAGATATGTTAGTGTTGAGTGTAACCTAACAAGGATTTTATTTTAAGAAGTTTAGTCTGTGTCATGTATCAGACTCCATGTAAAGCTGCAGTAACCACAGGCCTCCCACACTTTTATGTTTTGAAAGTGATTCTCAACATAATTTACACGCGACTCTTCCTGAGCTTTAGGCCAGCACTCTTTTCCCTGACTGACATTACTGTGGAGTTCCTAGTGACAAAAAGACTAGCTCAGACACACACTTCAGGTCATTGACTGGACCCACACCCAGATTCAGCCCACCAAGTGTTCCACATTTTGCAGCATCCAGGTGCCTTTGTAGTGCGATGAACTGTATTGGATTTTTGCTTTGAGTATAAACTTGGGAAAACACTCCCTGTGATTTTGCATTGATTCGTGTCAACTATTAGGAAAATCAGGCCTTGTTTACTCAGTCGACTGGATGTCAAGACTAATCTCAGCAATTAGAAACATTAGTACCCATTCAGATAATTCCAAGTGGGAATTTAAGCGCAGAGTGGGCTATGTTAGCTGACTTCAGGCCATTCTTGTACAGAAGCTTACAGCCAATGGAGATCCAAGGTCTGTCCCTGGTAAACACTGTGATGCTTGACTTCAGCCAATACTTATCCCATTGAATTTCCTGCACCGTGTGCTATGAGCAGTCGCAAAGCAAATGATATACTGAGCTATGCAACCACAAAGAGAACCCACAAATAGCAATGTGATAATGACCAGATCATCTCATTCTTAGTGGCGTTTGTTGAGAGATAAATATTAGAGCTCTCCTGCTGATCATCAAAGTAGTCACTTAAGACTTTTTACATTCTTCTATAAAGGCAGAATGGGCCTTAGACCACAAGATTTAAGAACAGAAGTAGACCATTCAGCTCATCGATGAGATTCAATGAGATCGTGGCTGATCTGATAAACCTCAACTCCATTTTTGTGTCTTCCCTAAAACCCTTGATGATTGTTCTCAGTCTTAAATATTCCTAATGACCCAGCATCTGGAGCCCTCTTTGGTAAAGAAGTCCACAGATTTATCACACTTTGAGAGAAGAAATTCCTCCTTATCAATGCCCTAACTAACTCTGCCCTTCCTCTGAGATTATGCCCTCTGGTTCTAGACTGTCCCACAAGGAGAAACAATTCTCCAAATCACTCCATTCCAAACCCCCTCAGAATCTTTTATGTTTCAATATGATCTCCTGCCATTCTTCTAAACACCAATACGTACAGGCCTAATCTACTCAACACCTCCTCTATACCTAAGATCAACCTAGTGAGCCTTCTCTGCACTGCTGCCAGCTCCAGTATAGCCTTCCAGATCCCATATCTTATCCTGATAGTGTAGTGCAGGAGTGTCAGCTTAGGTTTTTGTGTTCAGTTTTGTGGAGTGAGCCTTGAACCCACAAGCTTCTGACTCTGGGGCAAGTGAGCCACAGCAGTGGAAAAAGAAGTGGTGAAGTCACAAGTAAGGAATGCTGTGGTGCCCCTACCTGTGGTCAGACCCCATAAATGAGACGCTGCATGTATTGCAGCTTCATTCGTTCCCTCCAGGGTTAACCATCATCCACTGTATAATAATTAGTGCTCAGAAATGGATACATGTTAATCTTTATTTAAATAACACAGTGTATGGTTTCCAGATAGTAACCAAATTATCATGTTTGGCAGTTTGTTGCTGTGCTGAGAAACAACTCAAGCAATGTTGTAGAAATGGTTGGCATACTGTTTTGATGATGACTGCAGTAATTCTATAAAAACATTATCCTGGTTTGTGTTTCCAACTGTGTGGATTGGGCTTGTGAGACTGATTCTCTGAGCTCCAGTTGGGGTGCAGGTTTTGGTTAGTTTATTGCTATTCTGACAGTCATATACTAAAACTACAAGGGTGGTCCATCAGAATAACCATGGATCTTCAGCTTTTAAGTTGCTTCCCCTCCCTGGGCAATATAAAAAGGAAGTGCTATTTCACTGTCTGAACTTGGTTGCCATTATAGAAGCTGTTAAGAAGGAAGGTTGATTAGCAGTGAGGGCAAGAAAATGAGACTTTGCTAGACAGAAAAGGACCAGAAAAGATTCAGTTCAATATATTGTACCTTTCCAATGGGATAGAATGTCTGCATTGCCAAGTGTAATTTTGGTGGAGATCAGCAAAGCTCAGTTTAAATGCCTATTAACACAGTCTCTCCAATACTTCCACTACTGAAGTGAGGAGAGATTGGGACAACTCCTGTGGAATTCCAGAAGTAGATCTCTCAGTTAAGAATGTAGGAACACAGGATCAGCATGGTGGCTCAGTGGTTAGCATTGTTACCTCACAGGGAACTGTGTCTGATTCCAGCCTTGGGCAACTGTCTGTGTGGAATTTACGCGTTCTCACTGAGTGTGCATGAATTTCTTCCGGGTGCTCCGGTTTTCTCCAATAGTCCAAATATGTGCACATTAGGTGGATTGGTCATGCTAGATTTCCCATTGTGTCCAGGGATATGAAGGCTAGATCGATTAGCCATGGAAATTTCAGAACTACAGGGATTGGAGTGGGTCTGTGTGGAATGCTCCACAAAGGATTGGTATGGGCTGAATGGTCTGTTTCCACATTGTAGGGATTTTATCTCAGCTTTAAGACCATTCTGTATTCATTGTAATCACAGCTGCTCTGCAAATGAACTTTATATGCCTGCCAAATCCCCATTTTCCTTAATATCTTTGGTCAACAAAACTCTCACAATCTAGGAGTTAAAATTAACAGTTAATGTAGCATCGTCATTTGATAAAGAGAATTTGAAATTTCTACCATCCTTTGTCGTAGAGTCATAGACAGTCAGAATTTTTATAGGACTGATAAAAGCCCTTTGGCCCATTGTGTCCATACCAGTCATTAAAAATCTACTTATTCTTATCTTTTTTTCAGCACTTGGCTTGTACCCTTGCCTTCTATAGAATTTCAAATGCTCATCCAGATACTACTTAAATTTCTTGAGGATTCCTGCCTCTATCATGTGTTCCAGATTCCCACCATCCTCTGGGTGAAAATTCTTTTCCTCAAATTCTGTCAATCTCTTGCTCCTTATCTTGAAACAATGCCCCTTAGTTATAGAACATAGAACATAGAACAATACAGCTCAGAACAGGCCCTTCAGCCCTTGATGTTGTGCCGACCTATGAACTCTTCTCAGCTTGTCCCCCTACACTATCCCAAAATCATCCAGATGCTTATCTAAGGATTTTTAAAATCTCCCTAATGTGGCTGAGTTGACTACGTTAGCAGGTAGGGCATTCCATGCCCTTAATACTTTCTGCATTATTGGTCTCTTTACAGGAAAAGTGTCTTCCTGTCTATTTGACTCAGAGGCAAGTGTAGTACTTTGTCTCTAGAGTGTTTCCTAATCTTACTCCTGAAAAGGTGCATTTCTTGCTTTCAGATGATGACTTACACTCTCCAATGAGTAGAAATAGTCTCCCTCAATGTACTTTACCAGTTCACTGAATGTCTTGTAAGACCTAAACAGATCAGCCCTTAAAGTTTTAATTTCCAAAGAACACAACATTGGTTTTTGTAATCTCACCTTGTAATTTAAAGTTTGAAGTTCAGGTAAAATTATATTAAATCTATACTGCCCTCCCTTGAAGACTAATATATCTTTTTGACTATGTGGTGACCAGAGCTACTTTTCTCCCTCCCTTCCTTTCCTTTCTTATGTAATATCTAAGAAAACACTCTGAAACAGATGAGTTGACTACCTTACACCTTGTCCTACTAATCTGCCCGATAACTTTAGTACATCTTTTGTATAAAAATTTACTTCTCTTCTTTTTACCTCGTTCTTAACCTCTGGGTGTCCTCTGGGATTTGAAAATGTCCTCATCATGATAAAAGTTGTTTGGCTCAACTTCAATGAGATTTTCCCAAAGGCTCTTCTACATTTGAAAAAAAATGCCTAAATTCCATATCCTTTCTTCAGGATTTCAGTACCCAATACTTGGAAACACGCATGTTGTTCCTGCTGTTCCCTTTGGAGGGCGCCAATACCTTATTTCTGCATTGAAATACTATGCCCAAAATTTTTCAAAGCTTAAAGATTGTTCAAGAGGAAACATTTTTCTTCATTAGTTGATAATTGTGAAAGAGACTGTGACTGGGCAATTCTCCAAGACTGATATTAGGGACAATATTTTAGCAGGCACTTTGTGCTCATTGCTGAGGTGTTGTGGTTAGTAGAGGGTCTTGGAGGTGGTGATGGGAAGAAGGAGGATATGGGAATAAAGGGTGGGTTCTATGTGCAGTGCTCCCCTATATAGAGGAGCTTCACATGCATCACATACAGTTGCAAGTTATGAAAGATAAAAAGAAAGACTGATATTTGGTGATGGCACACCTGTACAAATCATTCATCTGTTCACTAGAGAATTCTGTTCAATTCTGGGCACTTTATTGAAAGGAAGTATATTAAGGCCCTGGAGGGAGTCGAAAGGAGATTTACTAGAATGATACCCGGAATGAAGGATTTTAGATACAGGGAAAGAATAGAGAAATTGGGCTTAGTCTCCTTGGAACAGAGAACATTAAGACCTTATTGAGGTGTTCAAAATTATCATCAACTTTGAAAGAGTAAAGAAGGATATTCTATTTACACTAGTTGATATGTCATTAACTAGGGGTTACAATTTCAAGATTGTCAGCAGGAGATCTGGGAGTAAGATGAAGAGAAACGTCTTTACTCAGAGAGCTGTTAGGATCATGAATGAACTGAAGGTTCCAAAAGAGAGCTAGATATATACTTGAAAGTGATGAATTTAGAAGGCTACAGAGATAAGGCTGGAGAGTGGGGAAAGCTTGGTAGCTATTTTGGGAGATGGTACAGACACGATAGATCGAATGGGCTCCTTCCTGTACTGTAAAATTCTATGATTCTATATAGTACCTTATTCCATCTGTTAGAAATGACCCACAGTGATTTTCATGCAGAGATCAAGGAGTATAATTAAACGGAGAAACTGGTTTTGTTCTTCTTAGAACAGAGTCAGCCAAGAGGAGTTTTGATTGGCATGCTTAAAATCATGAAACATTTAGATTAATAAGTAGAATTGTTTCCAAAGCCCGAAAAGTTGTAAATGAAAGCGATTAGCATAAGAACCAAGGCTTAGGGAAGTATTTGTATGTTTCAAGTGATAAGGATTTGGAATGTACTGCCTGAAAGGGCAATGGAGACAGATTCAATTGTAGTTTTCAACATGGAACTCAAGAAATACTTGAAAGAGCAAACATTATAGGACTTTGGGAAAAGACCAGGGAAGGGGATCAAGTGGATCAACTGGATTGTTCTTTGGAAGTGCCAGCACTGACCTTGATGGGCTGAGTGGTTGTACAATATTATGCTTTTGTGAGTTATTTTGAAGTACAGCCATGCTAGTTATGTAGATGAATGTGCCAGACATTTTGCACTCAAAAATGATCCCACTACTCTGAAATATATCAGCAGTTGAGGAGGAATATTGGCCAAGTTGAACATCAGGACAAGGGACATTTTCACAATAATAATTTGACTCTATATAACATCTTTAATGTAAAAGTGTCCTAAAGGATCATGGTCAAACAAAATTTGGTTAACCCATATAATAGAGATGCCAGAATAGGTAGCTAAAACTTAGTCCAAGAAAGTTTAGGGCCTAAGCAGTTGAATGCATGGATACCGATGGTGGATAGATGCACAAAGGACTCGAATTAGAGCACAGAGATCTTGGATGTTTAGCAGGTTGGGGAGGTTGCAGAGGTAGGGCAGTGAAAGGACAAGGAGTGATTTAAATATGAGATGAGAGTTAACCAGAAAATTAATCTACAGATACAGCAAGCAATCAGCAAAATACTGCAGATGTCAGGGACCTGAAATAAAAACAAAAAATGCTGGAGAAACTCAGTAGGTGTGGCAGCCCCTGTGTAGAAAGAAACTGAATCCTTAGTTTTCAATTCATTGACTCTTTCGGACAGATGTTGCCAGACCTGTTGCATTTCTCCATCACTTTCTACTTTTAACTTTGGTTGCTGTAGACATCTCCCCTTAATATTTTAAGAATGAATAACTGAAACTGGGTAAATGCCTTGCTATATGACGTGGGACTGCTCAATAGTTGGGCAGAATGAGGGGTTTAGTTTTGGGCCTGATACCAGAGCTAGAGATTACAAACTCGTTAGCAATGTGTGAAGACTCAATGCATAAAGATTGGAAGGAGAAACATAGGATTGTTCAACTTATCCAACTCTTGCTCCTTAATCTGTTAATTTATGATTCTCGATCTTTCGCTTCTACTATCCTACCTGGACACAAAATGCCTCCTGATATCTGTCACAATTCTGTTTTACTCATCTTGATAGTACGCTCATTTTTAGATTAGATTAGATTCCCTACAGTGTGAAAACAGGCCCTTCAGCCCAACAAGTCCACACTGCCCCTCTGAAGAGAAACCCATCCTAACCCATTCCCCTACCCTATATTTACCCCTGACTAACGCACCTAACACAGTGGGTAATTTAGCATGGCCAATTCACCTGACCTACACATCTTTGGACTGTGGGAGGAAACCAGAGCACCCGGAGGAAAGCCACGCAGACACAGGGAGAATGTGCAAACTCCACAGGCGGGAATCGAATTCAGGACCCTGGTGCTGTGAGGCCACCGTGCTACCAATATCATCTCTGATATTGAAGGCTCTGGGTTCTAAACTCCAGGATTGAGATTTGGAAATGCAATATGTTGAGGTACTGAGGAGCAATATTCCCCTAAACTATATACCCCCACCAGTCACAAAAGTCAGTTTGGTGCTTACCTGTTGACATGCCAAAATATTTAAAGGGACTGTGTGTCACCCACACCATTAAACCAGAACTATAAAAGGGAATGTTGCTGAAGAGCTGACTTGTGGATTGGACAATGACCTTGTCTGGCCTCTGAAGTGGAGATATGAGTCCTGGTACTCTTCATAGAGAAATGGGAGGGTTTGTCCTAATGTTCTGGATCAATGTGTCTCCATTAACCAACATTACATAAAATATTTATCTGGCCAATTACTTCCTTGATATTTGAAGCTGTGTGTAAATTGTCCATTGTATTTTCTACAGTGCAACAAGGCCTATCCTTCAAAAGCACTCCTTTGACTGTGTCATTCTTTGGGTTGATCTAAGGGAGTAAAAAGCATTGTAGGATAAATATAAATTCTTTCTTACGTCCCTTTGTCGTGGCTTAGCTTGGACTTGTACTCAAAACAAGCCTTTTCTATTCCACCCAGTAAAAGCTGTTAATACTATCAGGGGAACACAAAGGGTTAAAGAGAAAAACAACTCCTTTGAGTAAAAAAGTAGTCATGAAGTGTTGGGAGATCAGTGTATGATATATTCCAGCAAGAAAGTAATGAATGAGATGATGATGAATAATTAATCAAGCCACGATGAATAATGAATGGAGCTGAGCAGCTGAATGAGGGTGAGAGCAATATTGTGAAAACGGCTGACTTTACAGCTACTCAGCGCACTCTCTCTCTCTCTCTCTCTCTGAAGTAATTTTGAACAGCCTCTGCTTTCCTGCACTACATGTCAGATTGCACGTTGGCTCCTATTGACTCTGTTAGTCATTCACTTGTGGGAAGCGAGCCACCTCAAGTCAGCTGCTTATTGGATCTAGGTATATATAGGTCAAGGTCACCCAGGCTGAGGAAAGGGATAATATGTGTACTGTATACAGCATGCCTGAATGAAGTAGCCATTAAGGGCCCCCTCCCAACCCTTTTCCCCGCCGCCACCACCACCACCACCTCCTTCACCCCTCCCGGACCTGCTTGATCACAAACCTCATTAATTCTGCTCCCCTATTATAGGCATCCTTTTGCTTCTAATTCATTTACCGCCATCTCCCTTTCTCAATTGAACTCCCTCCTCCCCTCCTGAGTATACATGGGATTTTTTGAATGCCAGCTATTTTTTTTTCCCCTTAGTCCTGTGAGCTGGAAGATATTTTAAATGGACAGACATGGATTTGACTGTCTCGTGAGCTGGGGAAAGCTTGAAATCATTAAAAAAAAATTGACCTGTGCCAAATTTTGTTTGATAATGTTCTTGCAAAACACCTTTGGAGGCTATATTACGGTTAAATGTGCTATATAATTATTGACCTTCTATTATGCTTCCTGAACTTTCTATTTTGGAATATGAATCCGCCCCCATGTTATCTCTCAGACTTGCTGTGCTGTACCTCCATTACAACTACCTGCTTCTGTTCTGCATCCTTCAGTACACAGACTCTCTTTGTTTTTCATGATTTGAACACTTCTTTCTCATCGCAAGTTCCAAGTTATGTTTCCCACTTTTTTTTATTGTTTCGAAAGGACAGCAGTGCTCAGACAACAGAGCCTAGCAGCTGCTGTATGAGGTTGCTGCTGTTGTCACATCTTGCTTTAGGGGCTGCTCTTTTTATTTATCTGCATCCCTCTTAAATGCCAGGACTATCTGTTAGCCAGTACATAACCAATAGATTAGGAGGTGCCATTGCTCAGTGAGAAAGGCACGACAGCTTGCAAATAGCTGGCTGTTTCCATTCCACACAAGAGCTGACTTGGTTAGCAGTTGAAGGTAGGGGGTGGGGAGAAAATGCTTTCTCTTGGTGCTTGCTATTTATTGAAATGCAACTTTCACCATTAAAATTCAATCCAGTGATTGAAACAAAGTAATTCCATTGTGCACTGCTGGATGTAGCTGGTGAAGCCATTGCCTCTCTGATCGCATCAGTATGGTCTCCGTTGTCTGTTGTCATGGCAACACACACCCCTTTTTAAAATAATACAAGCCCTCTTTAAAAGAACAGGGCTTTTTTCATTGACAAAAATGGTATTTTATTAACAGGAATTCTGTGCCCAGCACTTGTACAGCTTTAGATGCCATATTAGTGACAACATCTACTTAACTGCAGCAAAAAATACCCTTTGTTGAATATTCCTTTGTCAGCTGTCGAGTCTCATGACTGGCTTTGGACAGAAGCCAACACTGACTACGTGTGGAATTGGAGTAAAGTGGAGGCTTGCCAATACTGCAATTCTCAATGTTGCACAAAAGAGGGCAATCTTGGTCAACAAACAACCTTGCAGTTTAAATCTCACAGCACCAACATAGGTTATGTAGAAAATACAGTACAGAAACATCACCATTTGGCCCAGACAATTCATATCAACATGTAAGCACTATTCGAGCCTCTGGCTGTTCTTCCTGATCAGCAGAATCCTTTATTCCCTTCTCCCTCACAACATCAAAGCGGTCTACAGCACAGAAAAAGGCCCTTCAGCCCATTGTTTTTGACTGGCGCAGACTCAATCACCTAACTATTTTAATCCTATTTTCTAGCACTTGGCCCATAGCCTTGTACGTCTTAACACTAATAGCACACATTTAAATACTCCTTAAATGTTATGAGGGTTTCTGTCTCTACTACCCTTTCAGGCAGTGATTCCCACTTCCCTCTGAATGAAAAACCTTTTTTCCTCATAGTCCCTCTAACCCTCTTGTCCCTTACCTTAAATTTATGCCCCCTGTCACTTCCACCAGGGGGAAAGGTTTCCTCCTGTCTGCCCTGTCTATGCCTCTCATAATGTTATACATCTTAATTATGTTCCCCTCAGTCTCTTGTCCTCCTTGGAAATCCATCCCAATCTATCCCATCCCTGTTTATAACCAGGTGAGATTCATATTATTTATGTAACTTGTAAATAGTTACTGTGGCAACATCAATCACCACTCCCTAGATAATGGGCTTCTTCTCTTTAGTTTCTTGGTGACTATATTGTTTTGATTATCTCAAGATTTGATCTTCCATCCAGTGGTAATATGTTGTATTGAAATACTGCATCTATCGAAACATTTCATAAACTTGAAAACTCCTATTAGGTATGAGTTTATTGTAGAGTAAAAATCATTTCCCACAGGTGCAATATAAAAATAGTCATTCTCATATAAAAGGCCAAACTTTGACCGAGGATCTTTTTCTATTATTGCCCTATCACTCCCCTGTCATACAAGGCTGTCATGAGATAACTGTTCAGGAGAGCTGATATTCCTTCAGCACTTTAGTAGAATGAATGGAACTGGGTCTTAAGAAGTTAAACTAGGAAGTAGCACAAGTTTGGTTTGCGTTTTCATGAGTTTAGAGGATTGGGGTGATTTACTCCTAGAAATAAAAAGAAACCATTCATCATCTTGAGATGTTCCCTCATTCAATTAGACCACAGCTGATCTGTATTGTAACTCCACGTACACACTCTAACTCTTAATATGGCTGTCCAACAAAAATATATCATTCTCAGTTTTGAAGCTTTCAACTGAACCTCAGCCTTCACAGCTTTCTGAGCTAGAGAAAGTTCCCAATTTCCACTACCCTTTGTGAGAAGGGATGCTTCTTGACATTACTTGGCTCTGATGTGAAGGTTACATCTCAATAGTCTTCCAATTGCCCGCATCTATCTACTCTATTAACTTATTAATCACCTTAAAGATCAAAATTACATCATCTCTTAATCTTCTCCATTTATATTGAATTCAAGCCAAAATCTGTGCAACCTGGCTCCATAATTTCACCACTTGTGAGGTGGTAATATTCTGACAAATCTGTACTATAGTCCTTCCAAGGACAAGGCATCCTGCCTGTGGAGCAATGTGTAGAACTGAATGCAGTACTCTAAATATTTTGAAAGCTAGTGAGTCTGTAGCCCCTTCCAAATTACACGCTGGAAAAGGAAATCTGAGTGCATCTGTTGCTTGGATTAACTGAGACAGGCGGAATGAAAGATTTTATTGGAACCTGAAATTTTTTGAATGCTGGTGATTAATGCACTCGATTAGGAATGATTTTGTTTTGCTGGAAAGAAAGAAAGTGATTTGTTTAGTAAAAAAAAACTATTTTCACATTGCCAGTTTACCTCAAGATGCTTTACAACCAGTGAAGCACTTTTGAAGGGTGATCACACTTATAATTTACGGAATTATAGCAAATAGCAAAACAAATCAGCCACTGAATGGAGACCAGTAATCTTTTTCTGTGAGCTATTGATTGAGGAATAACTATTGGTTGTGAACTCATGCTATTGTTCAAAATAATGCCACTGGACCTTTTTACATTCACCTGAAAAGGAACCGGGTCCTTGGTTTAACAAATTGGCCAATACAACTTTGGATTTGCTGTTGGCTGATTGTGACAATGTAATCAATGAAGCACATGTTGTCTGTCCTGGCTCCTTGGTAGAGTTAAGAATGAACACTGCTTTATGTTCTCCCTCCATATCTTTGTCAATTGTCCCCTTTCAGGTATTTATCCAAGTTTATTTTAGTATTCCGATTGAATATTCTTTGGAACCCTTTCAAGAGGACATTCCAAATCACAGCTCATCATTTAAAGAAAAATAACTATGTAAGTTAGTTCGCTGAGCTTGAAGGTTTGTTTTCAGACGTTTCGTCAACATACTTGGTAACATCATCAGTGAGAGTCTCCGGTGAAGCACTAGTGGTCTCTTTTTATAGGTCTTGGTTTCTTAAGGTGGGTGATGTCATTTCCAGTTTTTTTTCCAAGGGAAGGTAGATAGGATCTAAATTGATGTGTTTATTGATGGAGTTCTGGTTAGAATGGCGTGCCTCTAACAATTTTCGTGCGTGTCTTTGTTTCACCTGTCCTAGGATGTGTGTGTTATCCCAGTCAAAGTGGTGTCCTTATTTGTCTGTATGTATAGAAACTAGTGACAGTGGGTCGTGTCTTTTGGTGGCCAGTTGGTGTTCATGTATCCTGGTGGCAAGTTTTCTGCTAGTTTGTCCGATGTAGTGTTTTTTACAGTTCTTGCATGGTATCTTGTAAATGATGTTAGTTTTGCAGGTAGTGTGTGATGGATCCTTTAGGTTCATTTGTCGCTGTTTAAGTGTGTTGGTAGGTTTGTGGGCTACCATGATGTCAAGGGGCCTGAGTAGTCTGGAAGCCATTTCTGATACACCTTTGATGTAAGGTAACGTGGCTATAGTTTTTGGTTGTGTTGTATCTTGTTTGGGTTTGTTTCTGAGGAATTGGTGGATTGTGTTCATTGGGTACCCGTTTTTCTGGAAAACATTTCATAGATAATTTTCTTCTGCTTTTTATAGTTCTTCGGTGCTGCAGACAACCTGCCAACAGGATACCTGAACACCAAAACCTTGCAGTCCTTTACTCTGATACCATCTCTTCAACTACAGGAGTAGTCTGGGGGGCCAACTCCTTCAGACTAGGCTTAGCCTGATTTTCCCAAATTTGGGGGGCAAGGTTGAATTAAAATGAGAAACCCAAAAAAAAGGGCCACAATGGGTGTCGGCTTCCCGGGACTACTCCTGTCGTCCCCTGCAATGTTGTTTTGCGGTTGAAGAGGAAACAAGCTTCATTTCCAAAGATCCTGCTTTCTCATGCTACTTTTGGGGTTTTCTGAGAAGCAGGGTATGGCATTCTCAATTAGCAAATCTTTCTAATGCATTGTCATGGAACAGCTTTGTTTCCAAAGATCCTGCGGTTTGCTTTCTCATGCTACGTTTGAACACCTGGACCACTGCATAGCCAGATTGGGTGGTAGTGTGCCGTGTGGATGCGCAGTACCCTGTTTGTTGTCATAAACGCCGAAACCCACCCGCTGGGAAACGGGCTCCCACTATCTCTTACAAGAACCTCGTATACCATGCATGCTAAAATATTTCAGAGTTTTGCTGTCGTGTTGTAACAAGTTATAAAGGCCATTCTAAGCCTAGCCCAAAGGTATTGGCACCCCAGGACTACTCCTGTTGTTCCCAAATCTTTCTATTGCATTGTCATGGAACAGCACAGGATAAGGCAGCATTTTAAAAAGTTGTGGATATTGCCCCTCCTTCACTGCCCAGAAAGATAATACTTGAGGCATAGAGCCTGAGCGGATCTTACCAACAAAAAAAATCAAAATATTTCAGCTGTTGGAAACCAAAAAGAAAGTAGAAAATGCTGTTCAGGAAGAGCAATAACTCAGGAAGCCTGACTGGAAAGGAGCATCATTAGCTGTTGAAACCTTGAACAGTCCCACCAGCATACAAAGGCTAGTCCTGGCCAGTACAGACAGTTCTGCAGACCAATCCCTGAATCTGTTTTATAAGGGGCTCAGGTGATGAGTTCCAGTTGGGCACGTCATTGCCTGTTATTAAGAGAACTCATTCTCAATGAGTTCCACGAGGAGATGTAATTAAACCCCATGGGGTTATCACACACCACCAACCCAAGTCCGTGGCTCCCCTCTACCCCAGTTCTGCATTACCTTGCACATGGTCCCATTTCTGTCCTCCGGGTCTGAATGAGGGGTGTATAATATGTAGGTGATTGTTTCTTATGTGAAGACCATTGCAGAGTCACTGCAGGGAGCTCTTCCTTGGTGGTGACCTCCAACTGAGCTTCCACTGCCTCTGTCTCCAGCTCTGAGTCCAAGGCCAGTGGACAGAGTTTCCCATTTGCAGGATGCCAATGGTAGCATGTCTGTGGAGGATTCCCACTGACAGAGGTCGATGTGATTTTTGTGGCCTTCTCCTCCGATTTTGCCATGTGTGTGAGCTAATATATTTGTCAATATTAATTGTTATTTGATGTTTGAAAAGGCTTTCTTTTGTGGCATTTTCCACAACCACTCCTTTTTTTTAACAGGACATGAGGTGCTTTCAGGGTCACCAGGTTGGGTAGAATTTCCCACAGTAATTTATGAGACTTAGAAAAGACTTCAACTCTGTTGTGTTCTTTGGAGTTGGAGCCCTTTTTATTGCCTTCACTCTCTCTTCAACAGGGTGTAATCCGTTCTTGTCAATCCTGTATCCGAGGTACATTAACGTACATGCCTGGATCATACATTTTTCCCTTTTTAGCTGGATGGCAACCACAGAAAATTGCTGTAAGATCTCCTGCAGCTCTCCAACTGTTCCTTCGTAGTAGCTCCTGAGATTACAACATCATCCAGATAGACCACCACTCTGGGCACCCCTTGGAGGATGTTCTCTATCACCATTTGAAAAGTGACACAAACTAAAGACATCCCAAAGGACAAGCGAGTGTACTCATACAGTCCTTTGAAAGTAATTATGGTAACATACTTCCTGGATGACCCTCAAGCTCCAGATGGAGGTAGGCATGGCTTAATTTAGAGGATATGTGACCCTCAGTCAACTTTTCATATAAGTCTTCTGTGCTTGTCTAAGTGGGAAAGTCTGTTGACTATCAACTCATAATATCCATAGGGATGGATGGAATTGTCAGATTTCTAAACCTAGTGCCTTCCCAAAAGTTTGGGATCTACCCTTTGTAAGGGAAGTTGAACTGTCTTGTCCAGACATAATTGGCGTTGCAGTGCTCCTAATAATACGTAAGGGCTCTCCAGTGCATGTGGCCAATCTAGCCTTGGTGTCTTGCATGCTTAAAGGCAAGATGGCCCATCAGAGCTTCCTGGAGGTTTCCTCCCCAACAATAGATTCAGAGCTATCTGTGTCTACCTCCATGTTAAAAGGATGGCTATTTACCCAAAGTTTTCTCTTAACTGGGGCCACTTTGGGAACAGTGATGTAATTTAGCTGTGTTAATTCCTCATCGTTGGGCTGATTTATTTACAAAGCCCTGCCTTAAGGTGGCTTTGCCCTTCAGTGCTATCCATCAACCGCTGAAATTCCTGATCCCCATCTTCCACATTTTTGTGGGACAGGATCAGTTCTGTGGATTCCTTAAGGTCCAAATCTGGTTCAGTCAGTAGCTTCCTTTGGGTCACAATATTACTAATTCCACAGAGTAACCGATTCCTTAACATTTCCTGGAGTGCTGATGGAACTCAATGTTCCGTAAATTTCCACAGTCTCATCAAGAATTCAGTAACTGGTTCCACAGGAAGTCTATTGGTCTTGCTAAACCTGCAACACTCAATACAACAGATGGCTTGGTGTCAGTTTGTCAAAAGGTTTTGATTCTGGCACAGGTGGATACTGAGTGTCGTCATCCATAAGCAGTCGGGTGGATGACTTTTTATCGATGATCCCCCTCTATTCCATTTGCCTGAAAAAAGTATCTAATTCTTTTGGCATACTGGGGCCAATCCTTCACACTCACACCATACGGTTCCAGTTTCACAAACAGCAGTATTTTCAATATTTTCCCATCATGGTCGTACCAGGTTTAATGAAAGGCAAGGCTGTACAAACCTTTTCTTGATTTTGTTGCCAGTGTAATACTCAGGAAGCCCAACTGAAAAGAAACTTCATTTATTATTGAACACCAAAATAGAGCCAGTACTCATGACATATCAAGGCTAGTCTCAGCCCGGGATGGACAGTTCTTTGACATTACCTCTGCGCCACAAGTGGTCCCCTCCTTTTTATGTAATTATTATTTAGAGTCTACTTTATAAAGGGCTCAGATGATAAACTCCAGCTCGGCAGTTTCGGGGACTGGGGTAGAAATTATGCCATGTCAGAATGAATTTGTATTCAATGCAAAAAAAGAGTCTAATGTTGGAACTATTGTTGATTGTCAGCAAAATACATCTGGTTCATTAGTATCCTTGAGGGAAGGATATCCTCCCTCCTTACCTGGTTTGGCCTACATTTACCCCAGACCCACAGCAATGGGTCTTTACCGCTCTCTGGGGCAATAAATACCGGCCTAGCCTGTGACACCCACATCATATGAATGAATTTTAAAAAACGGTTGGGGGATTCTTGTATGAAATTATCGGTGATAAGGATAATTACTGTTGGAGATGTTTGGTTGGGATTACCAGTTATAAGGATAATTGTAGTCGGTATTATTGAATGGGATTACTGGTCATAAGGATAATTAAGTTGGAGATTATTTATTTGGATTTTTGGTTATAAGGATGGTTATAGTTGGAGATTATTGAATAGGGTTATTGATAATAACGATAGTTATAATTGGAGATAACTTAATTGGATTACCAGTTATAAGGATGGTTGTAGTTCAAGATTATTGAATGGGTTTGTTGGTTAGAAGGGTGAATACAGATTAGGATTGATAAATGTGATCATGTATAATAAAGGTTAACACAGTTGGAGATTAGTGGGGAGGGTAAATTTGATTATGTTGTACTTCACAATGAAGCATTTACCTACTTTCTATGTTTCCCTATTAAATTTCCATTCACTCTTAATCTCAATACTTAGACATCATTATTCTTCAGAAAACCTTTTTATAATAGAGGAGTGTATTTATAAATATACATAGTCTGCCGTGTACTTGAAGACCTATAAACCTGCTTGATAACTTCTCAGTTTGGCTGATTTAATCTGGATCTCTTCTTATCTTGTTGAACTTTGCCAGAAGCTTTATCTCAGACTCTACCTATCTTTCTATTTTTATACTGTATTTATTTTATAGTTGCTATTTTCCAATGCTTCAGAACAGAAAATTGTGCTGAAGAAGTTGTTAGAGTTATTTGAGAAAGTGGTAGACATAGTGGATAGGAGAAATGCAGGGATGTAGTGTATATGGATCGACAGAAACCCTTTGATGAGATACCAATAACATCAACTATAACTCTTAATTACATAGTGTCTTTAATGTAATAAAACAACCCAAGGTCTTCACAGGAATATCATAAAACAATGTTTGGCACAGCGCCTCACAGACAATGGTTAGGGCAAATGGCAGTGATAGGGTTTACAAATCATCTTAAAGAAGGGAAGATGGAGAAAGAGGCAGATGTTAATAACATATTCCAAAATTTAGGGCCCAGGTAAGTAAAGCCATGACCACCAATCAGCAATGATTAAAATCAGTGATACTTAAGAGGCAACATTAGGGGAGGTTCAGATAAATAACTCAGAGGTTTGGGGCTGGGGGAAATTACAAAGATAGGGAAACTGAGGACAAGGGTAGATTTGAAAGCAAGGGTGAAATTGCACAGGAGATGTATTAAAGAAGATTAATTAAGGACAATTTGGTTAAAGTCCTGGTTAGAAGGAGGTACCGAAGATAATGCGAGGTTAAGGTTGACTCCTTAGCGCAATTACAAGTGGATAATTATGTTCCTCAGGGTTTTGTATTGGGCTTCTTTCTATTCATTGTTTACATTAGTAGTATGGGTATAAGCCATGGTGTTCAAATGGCAGACAATGCTATAACAATATAGAGTTCAGAGGACTGAAGGAAGAGGCAAGGGGATATTAACACACTGATGGTATGAGCAAAAAGCTGGTCACTGGAAATCAATGTAAATATGAAGTGGTACATCTTGGTTTAAAAATTAAAATTGATAGTTATATTTTAATGAAGTGATGGGCTTTTGAGGGTCTTTAGTTTCACAAAATATTAAAATCAGCACCTCAGTTGGAGAAAGTACTAAGAAAGTTAAAAGTAAGTTTATACAGGATATGTTTTAGAATATCAAATTAAACATAATGGGGAATCTATGTAAAACCTTGTTAAGACCACAGTTGGACCACTGTATACATTTTTGGGTTCTATAGTACAGGAAGGATATTGAGGCTTTAGAGAGAGTACTCAGATGCTGCTGGTATGATGGAAAATAAATATAGAGAAATTGGGACTGTTTTCCTCAGAGATATGGAAATTAGAGATTTGAAAGAAGTATTTAAATTTATCATTGGATGAGACTGAATGTATAGGATTAGATTCTTTCTAGCGATGCTGTCTAGAATAAGGAATTAGAGTTGAAGTAAGGATTTAGGATAGAGAATAGAAGAAACATTTTTGTTTTTTATGTGTCATTTTTCATTACCAGCTAGTGACAGAAACAGGCTGAAGAATCAAAGTTGTTATTTGCAAGCTAGTGTTTATGTCGATTTCAAAATGACTCGAGGTAAGTTGAAACAATGTGATGCATTTTCACATGTTTGAGATAACAAAAAAGTAAGCTAAGACATCACAAATAATGACATTACTGAGTGACACCTCCTACTGTGTAGTTTGTTTCCTATAATAATCATGAATATGTGAACTGATGTTAAATGGGCTTTACAGTGCTCAGAATGCTTTTTGTGGATAAGTGAGTTCAAGAATAATAGATGTAAACAGTAGGATTTTACTGTATTTCCACTTGTGTAGATCACAAAATCAGATAGTTATTAGTAAATCTAACTATAAATTCACTAGAAACTTTTTTACCCAGAGAGTGCTTAGAATGTGGAACTCACTGCAACAAGAAATAGCTGAGGTGACCAGCTAGATGCATGTAAGTGGAAGCTGGATTTTAAAGCCAAGTACATGGCATGGAAGGAAATAGAAGATTATGCTGATAGGATTGGATGAAGACAGATAGATAGATAGCACTTTATTGTTACTTGTATTTGTGAAAATACAATAAAATGTGTATAAGTTGGACTGTCCAATTGCTGAGGATCGGGGCCTATCCAACTGCCGAGTTCCGGGGCCAGTCCAACTGCTGAGGACTGCTGCCTTGTTGAAACCGCTGATGACCTGGGGCTGTCCAACCAAAACTGCTGCACCTCAGCCGCAGAACAAAGAAAAGATGAATTTGATACAAACGATGAAATTAATAAATAATGATAATAAAAAGAATAAAGAATAAAAGAAGGGAGGGATGCGACCCCTTAGCCAAAGAGGAGTGGAGTGGCCAGCAGCCTGAACACTACCTAATCTTCTGTCTCCACCACCTTGCATGATGGAGGAAGATGGAGATGGAGGAAGCTCTTGCGAAACATAAACATCTCATAGCTCGGTTGATTCAAACAGCCTGCTTCCTATCCATTAATTCAGTGGTTATCTAATTTCTTCTCCAGGTGCATTTGACAAATGATAAATCAAATCAAATCAAATCACATAGATTATGATTGTGGTTATTGGAGATGAAATAATTCAGCTCCAGGACATCCCTGCAGGACTTCCACAGGGTAATATCCTATACCCAACCATCTTCACCTGCTTCAATAATGACCACCTATTCATCATAGGATCAGAAATTAGGATATTTTCTGATGTTGTGATCTGCACTTCAATGTGTCGCTGTTAAGCTATAGGTTTGATGTGGAGGTGCCAGTGTTGGACTTGGGTGGACAAAGTTCAAAATCACACAGCACCATGTTATAGTCCAACAGGTTTATTTGGAAGTACTAGCTTTTGGAGTGCTGGCTACCTGATGAAGGAGCAGTGCTCCGAAAGCTAGTACTTCCAAATAAACCTATTGGACTATAACCTGGTGTTGTGATTTTAATAGAATGTTTTATTTACATTTACTGTTCTGCAGTTCTCTACAAATGACCTTTTAATCATCTATTTTCATTTTTTAGAAGAAACCAAGATACTCTAGATGTTCCCTGTTGTTCTGAATATCAGTCTCCTGATTATTCTCTGTGCAATCTCAGACTGAACAGTACTGAATTGTAATATGCTTGCATATTATTAATTGAACACTGGACGGTTCATCCACAAACATCTACTCCCTTCACCACCGATGCTCAGTAGCAGCAGTGTGTACTATCTATAAGATCCTCAGACAGCACCTTCCAAACCCATGAATTCTTCCATCTAGAAGGACAAGGGCAGCAGATACATGGGCACATCACCACTTTCAAGTCCTTTACCCCACCAAGGCACTCACCATCCTGACTTGGAAATACATTGCCGTTCCTTCACTGTCGTTGGGTCAAAATCCTGGAATTCCGTCCCTAATGGCATTGTGAGTCAACCCACAGTAGGTGGACTGCAGCAGTTCAAGAAGGCAGCTCACCCCCATATTTTCAAGGGGCAACTAGGGACATGCAATAAATGCTGGCCCAGCCAGCAATGCTCACATCGCATAAAAATGAATAAACAAAAAGTTGAATGATCAGCCATGATCATGTATAGTTGGTATAGTTAATAAATTGCAGATGACAAAACTGGTGACGTCATGGACAGCAAAGAAGGTTACCTCAGAGTACAAAGTTAAAAATCACACAACACCAGATTATAGTCCAACAGGTTTAATTGGAAGCACACTAGCTTTTGGAGTGCCGCTCCTTCATCGCAATCACCTGATGAAGGAGCGGTGCTCTGAAAGCTAGTGTGCTTCCAGTTAAACCTGTTGGACTATAACCTGGTGTTGTGTGATTTTTAACTTTGTATACCCCAGTCCAACACTGGCAGCTCCAAATCATACCTTAGAGTACAATGGGATCTTGATCAGATGGGCCGATGGGCTGAGGAGTGGCAGATGGAATTTAATTTAGATAAATGTGAGATACTGCATTTTGGAAAAGTAAATCAGAAAAGTAAACCTATACACTGAATGGTAAGGGCCTGGGTAGTGTTGCTGAACAGAGACCTTGCAGTGTAGGTTCATAGTTGCTTGAAAGTGGAGTAACAGGTAGATAGGATAGTGAAGCAGGCATTTGGTATGTTTTCCTTTATAGGTCAGATTATTGACTACAGGAGTTGGGGGGTCATGTTGCAGCTGTACTGGACATTGGTTAGGCCACTTTTGGAATATTGCGTGCCATTCTGGTCTCCTTCCTATTGGAAGGATGGTGTGAAACTTGAAAGGGTTCAGGAAAGATTCACAAGGATGTTGCCAGGGTTGGAGGGTTTGAACTATAGGGAGAGGCTGAACAGGCTGGGGCTGTTTTCCCTGGAGTGTCAGAGGCTGAGGGGTGGCCTTATAGAGGCTTATAAAATCATGAGGGGCATGGATAGGATAAATAGACAAGGTCTTTTCCTTGGAATGGGGATGTCCAGAACTAGAGGGCATAGATTTAGGGTGAGAGGGGAAAGATATAAAAGGGACCTCAGGGGCAACCTTTTCATGTAGACGGTGGTACATGTATGGAATGAGCTGCCAGAGGAAGTGGTGGAGGCTGGTACAATTGCAGCATTTAAAAGACATCTGGATGGGTATATGAATAGGAAGGGTTTGGAGGGATAGGACCCCATTGCTGGCAAAGGGGACTAGATTAGGTTAGGATATCTGGTTGGCATGAATGAGTTGGACCAAAGGGTCTGTTTCCATGCTGTACATCCCTATGACTCTGTTGAATGGCAGAACAAACACGAAGGGCTGAATGGCATACAGATACTCCTATTTTTTCTTTCAAAGTACTGCGATGCTCTGGCATTGCCAGGACTGTTGCAGCTACCAATCAGTTTGGCAGGCAGCTTCAGAGGGTGGGACTTCCTCAGCTGTACACCAATTGAGCCCACATGCAGTGCTGATGGGCAGATCTGTTCGAAGTTGGTTGCCTGTACACTGACCTTTCTTCCCAGAGTAGGGTGGTGGGTTGATCTTATGCTTTTCTATAGTGTTCTGTCCAAATTCTATGCCTTCTAATCCTGACTGTCTTCGTGGTTGCGTTCATTCCAAGCACTGGGGGACTGAGGGGAGTACCACCAACCCTCAGGTCCCCCACCCATGTGGTCATGTAAAAACCAACACTGAGGGTTATCATGCTTTGTGACTGTGATGGGCGGGTGAGGCATCTGAGCATCATTAACTAAGCCTGAGAATTGAATGGCAGCCAAACACAAATTAACCTTACAAAGGAGTCTTTGTAAAACTTTCATCCTCTCAGTCTCAGCTGGAATTGAACACAAGGCCCACAGATGAAAAGGCAGTGTACTAACCTACAACACCACCCAGCTCTCTTCTGTCATACGTCGTAAAATCTTTCCCAGGCATTTCCCTTAGTAGCAAGCTGGCTAAGCTTCCACTGATCCACAGCCCATTTAATGTGGTAATGCCAGCTAGACAGACTGGTGTAATTTAAAACGTCTTGCAGTTTTAATGTGCAATCTTTGTGAATCCAGTTCCATGTGGCCATTGACCGGGAGTTTTCATAGAGTGTTCTACATGGCTGCAGTATATGGACTCGCCCTCAGTTTCATACTTTGTCACTGTAGCCCCTACTGTGAAGCAGCAGAGACTGATGGAAGGCTTGGTCCAGATTGAATCACAGTTTAAGGCTGCCTCCTTGTCCTCATTTTAATATATTTCACCTTTACTCTGCCATTTGACTTAAAGTGCTAGCTTTTGCTTAAGGTCCTTCCTTGGGATATTAGCGTTATGCCCTTCTTTCAAGTGCAAGGTAATGGAACAGGTGACTGATTAACCACAAGCAGCATCTCAGCTCTTGAACTCATGGAACCTGGTTACCTGTGCACTCTGCATCAGGAGTACTGTCAAACCATCCAACAGTTTGATGATTAAATAATATGTAAATAGAGATGGCATCATTTCACTTGACTGGACTAACCATGTAAATACTGAACCTGCAAGAGCAATAGTGATATGACAAAACAGTTTCATAGAATGAGTTTTTAGCATATAAAATGTTAGATGGAGGTAGGTTCAACTGAAGCATTGGGGAAAAGCAAGAGATTAGCATTAAATAATAGACTAGCTAATATAGACAGTGCAGGAATGAGGGGCTCAATGGCTTCCTTCAGTAACATTATGATTCTGTGATTCATGTCAGAAGCTGAGGATTATGTGGTGAGTAACTCACTTTTTGTCTCTTCATCTGCCTACCATCGACAAGACACAGGTCAGGAATGTAAGGGAATCAATACAGCTTGAATAATACTTGAGAAGCTTGACACCATCCAAGACAGAGCAGTCTGCTTGATTGGCAAGCTTTTCAGCATCTTATACATTCAAGCACTCCGTGAATGCAGAATGCCAGCTGCATGGTCCATCTACAAGCTGCATTGGCTCACCCAGGGCCCTTAGAAAGCACCTTCCAAACCCAAAACCTCTAACAACTGGAAGGACAAGAACATCAGATACATGGGAACACCAACACCTGCAAGTTCCTTTCCAAGCCACTCACCATCCCAACTTGGAAATATATTGCTGTTCCTTCACTGTCGTTAGTTCAAAACCCTGGAATTTCCTACTTAAAAAGCACCAGGTGGACTGTAGCATTTCAAGAAGGCAATTTGGAACGAGGAACAAATGCTGGCCTTGTTCACACCTGAAAAAGTTAAAAATGACACCAATGATTCTGGGACCAATTTAAAGAAATGCTTTATCCTGGCTAATAGAAGCATTTTGGGTGAATGATGCTGAATACAGTTATTGCAATTCTAATAATGGCACAATTAACAAGGCAAGAGACTTCTGTTCCTAGTTTCTATGTTTCAGTCTCTTATCAGGGTTGCATGTATCCAACAAGCCATGGGGGAGCTATATTCCCATTCCAAACATTTTTCATTAATTTATTCAACATCTGGATGTGGGTGCTATTGGGAAAACTGATATTTATTGCCTTAGTCACACCTCAGAAGCTTTCTGCAACTTATTTGGCCACATGAATGGTAGTTGGTGTTACAAGAAACTGCAGAAATTCACCAAGATCCATAGACAGCATCTTCCAAACCCACAACCATTTCTATCTGAAAGGACAAGGGCAGCAGATACATGGGAGTTCCCCTCCAAGCCTCTCACTATCCTGACTTGGGAATATAATTGCTGTTCCTTCAATGGGTCAAAATCCTGGATTTCCCTCCCGAATGGCATTGTGGGTCCACCTACAAGATACGCACTGCAGCAGTTCAAGAGAGCAGCTCACCATCACCTTCTCAAGGGCAACTAGGAATGGGTAATAAATGCTTGCCAGTCGGCAATGCCAATGTCCAATGAGTCAATAAAAAAGAATGCTATGTGAGAGAGACTGGATACTAGATGAATGAGCCTTGCTGAGAGAGAAAAGGTGAATTATGCTATGAGAATTATTATATCCAAGTAATGTATACAAAAATGAATGTTTGGCTCTGAGAGAGAGAATGTCTTCAATGGGAGATGCTAGCTAATTGAAATATAGCCTTCAGTGAGAGATTTAAGCACAAGCCAAATGGGCATCAAGTCGAAAGTTACAAGAGTAGACGGAGAACAGAGAGAGATTGATATGAGAGGGATGGACTTCAATGAGTGATCTTAGATGCTGCAGATGGGTTTAAATGAGAGTTCACGTACTAATGAGCTAAACCCTGATGACCTTTACACATCCTTAAATGTGTTATGAATATTGTTACTGCAGTTTTAAATAAAGTGTTCCATATAAAGAAATCCAAATTGTAATTGGCAAGTTGAGCAAAGCAACCTTGAATCAGGTTCCTTGTGGTTCAGTAACTTACAACTGAATGTTAGCAGAAATCAGGTAAAAGAGATCTCTGGTAGGTATTAAAATGAACTGGGTTAGCTCATTTCTGGCACACCTTAGTAAAGACATAATGCTGATCTTGCTACCTCAGTTGGATTTTGCATCATGATTGTCTAACTTAATGGGCTAGCACAGTGACTCAGAAGTTAGCACTGCTCCTTCACAGCACCAGGAACGTGGGTTTGATCCCAGCCTCAAGTGACTGGCTGTATGGCGTTTGCATTTCCTCCCACAGTCCAAAGATGTGCACGTTTGGTGGATTGGCCATACTAAATTGCCCATAATGTCGAGGGATGTGCAGGCTAGGTGGATTAGCCCTGGGAAATGTAGGATCCCAGGCATTGGGTGGTTATGGGTGGAATCCTCTTCAGAGGGTTGATGGGCTGAATGGCCTGCTTCCATACTGCAGAAATTCTAATATTATCATACACCTAGCTTATTCTATTTAAATCCTGTTTAATAGTATAAGGTTGATGTTAAGAAGGACTAATAATTATATTCATGGCAGCTGTTGCCAGCAGTTACATACCGACCTCTTGGCTAGTTTTTCAAGTAAAATTATGTTGGATAAGAATTTTAAAGAAAATGTTTGCCTTGAGGATGTAGAAAAATCTGATCTGGCCACGTTTGTTGCTCTTTCCAAACTTTCTGGTGAGCTATAAGATTCAACGATTTGTGTGGGACTGAAGTCAGACCAGGTAAGAGTAGTAAGATGCTTTCTTTAAGAGCATTTGTGAACCAGTTGAGCTTATAACTTCATTCTGCAGCTTTCTTGGTTACGCTTCTGAAATCTTAACAACAAATTACTAAATTCAGTTTGCAACTTTACCTAATAGGATTCAAATTCACAATCTCCAAGGATTAATTCATCCAGTCTCATATCTTCTAGGCTGTCATATTCAGTCAGACACTGGTATTTTTCTAGATATTGAATTGTAATGATAGTTTAAACCCGCCTGAATGGCACCAGCAAATTTCCCACCCAGGATATTAGTACCCCTCTGGTTCAAGTGAAGACAGTCCTGTTTGTAGAGGTCCCACCTCCCCAAACTGAGTCCCAATTATCTATATATCTCTGCATCCCTGCAGCCACATGTTCAGCTGATATCTCTCCCTGCTCCTCACCTCGCTATCGCAAGGGATGAGTAACAAACCACAGATAACAACTCTGTTCTAGCTCTCAGCTTCCTCCCTAGCTCTCTGAAATCCTGCCTTACACCCTCTTTTTACCTATGTTGGTACCTATGTGGCCCATGACTTGGGGCTGGTCACCCTCTACTTTCAGGACCCCAAAGACATGATCTGAGACATCACTGACCCTGGCACCTGGGAGGCAATACACCAACTGTGAGTCTCTTTCGTTCCCAACAAACCTTCCATCTGACATAATTAGTAAGCTTTGCATGGTCAGGAAGAAGAGATGGCATCCAGACTGAGACACAGCTTGAGTGATTATACGGTTCAGGGAATTTAAAGGCAATGTGGGAAGCCAGTGCAGCGAGGAAGACGTACTTTTTGCTTGTTTTTTTTGGCTCATAGTTTTAAGGTTTCTTTAACAGGATAAATTAAGGCCCATGATCAGGGTCCAGCACAAATGAGTGACATCACAGGTAAACCATAGTTCATAGTCTTAGCAGATAGCTATTAATTCAATTATCTATTGTAGGTTACTTTCAGATTGAAGGTAAGTAGGAGAAAAATGGCTACAAAGTAAAAGACCAGTAGGAAATTTTTAAAAATCAAATTAAGAATTAAGTAAGCAGCACGATGGCTCAGTGGTTAGCACTGCTGCCTCACAGCACCAGGATCCCAGGTTTGATTCCAACCTCGGACGACTGTGTGGGTTTCCTCTGGGTGCTCCGGTTTCCTCCCACAGTCCAAAGATATACAGGTCAAGTGAATTGGCTATGCTAAATTGACCGTAGTGTTAGGTGCATTTGTCAGAGGGAAATGAGTCTGAGTGGGTTACTCTTTGGAGGGTCGGTGTGGGCCGAAGGGCCTGTTTCCACACTGTAAGGAATCTAATCTAATTATAATAGAGACACTGAGCTACATGATGTGTTGTAACAATATGATGAAATAGATTCTGTTCTCTGTGGTCTGGGTTGAGAGTCTGAAAGGCTGAGTTGTCTGTCTGGTACCTGGATTCAGGATATCTTATCTGGGCTGCAGAGGAACTTGGAGTGGGAGGGGAAAGATCCACATTGGTACCAACAATATAGATAGGAAGAGGAAATAGGTTCTGCTGAAGTAATATAATTAGCTAGGGGCTAAATTTAAAAGCAGAACTGAAAAGGTAATGATCTCTCAATTACTACCTGAGCAATAAGCAAATTGGCACAGGGTCAACAAGATTAAAGAGAGAAATGTGTGGTTCAAAGTTTGGTGTGGGAGAAACAGGTTTGAATTCGTGGGACATTGGCATCAGTACTGAGGAAGGAGGGAACTGTTCTGATAGGATGGAACCATGTTGGGATTAGAGTCCTGGTGAATCACATAACTGGGGCTGTGGATAGGGCTTTAAATTGAATAATGGGGAGAGGTGGATTTAATTGCATGGAAAGTTATCAAAAATGTTAAACGGCATGCTCAGCAGAGATTATGAAGTTTTCCAGAACATGTAATAGGAGAGTGAGAATGGGAAGGGATAGGAATCTAACTTTAGGTACAGCAGATGAGGAGATAATAATGAGAAGGGGTGTGGTGGGAGGGCAGTCAACACATGACTCAGGATGTTGTACTTAATTTTGCAGATTGAAATTGGCAGATACAATGGTTGTGAGTATCTCAGACATGGCTACAGGTGGATCAGGAGTGGGAACTAATTATCCAAGGATATATATGTCCCATCGAAAGGACAGACAGATGGGTACAGGGTGCTGGATTGACTTGGGGAGGATGAGGCAACCATGGCTGACGAGGGAAAAGCACAAGTAAAAGCATACAATGTGGCAATGATTAGCGGGAAGCTAGAGGATTGGGAAGCATTTAGAAATCAACAGAGGATAACTAAAAAAGTATTGGTGGGTGGAGAAGAAGAAATATATCAGTAACCTAGCAAGTAATATTAAAGAAGATTGCAAGTGTTGTTTTAGGAACCTGGAAGGTAAGAAAGGCTAGCATGTATGTTGGACAACTGAAAAATGAGGCTGGAGAAATAGTCATGTGAATAAAGAAAAGGTGGGAGAACTGAATAGGTTTTCATAATGGAAGACACCAGCAGCATACCAGAAGTTCATGAGAGTCAGAGAACAGGCTTAAATATGGTGGCCATCACTAAGAAGGTGGTGCTGGCCAAGCTGAAAGGTCTGAAGGAGGATAGATCACTTGGACCAAATGGAATATATCCTAGAGTTCTGAAGGAGGTCACTGAGAAGATTGTAGAGAATTTACAAGAATTATCCCAGGGAAGAAGGGCTTGTCATAGGAGGAGTGGTTGGGTATTCTGGGTCCGTACACAATGGAGTTTAGAAGGTTGGGGAGCAGAATCTGAAATTTATAGAATACTGAGAGGCTTAGATAGATCGGACTTGGAGAAAATCTTTTCACTAGTAGCAGAGACTAAGTCCACGAGGGCACAATGTTGGAATGAAGGGATAACCTTTGAGAACTGAGTTGAGGAAGAGTTTTTTTCAGCCAGAGGGTGGTGACTCTGTGGAACGTATTGCCGCAGAGGGCTGTGGAGGACGAATCACTGTGTATTTACGACAGAGATAGATAGGTTATTGATTGGTAAGAGATCAAGGATTATGGGGAGAAGGCAGGAGAATGGGATTGAGAAACCTATCAGCCATAATCGAATGGCAAAGCAAACTCAGTGGACTGATGGCCTAATTCTGCTCCTATGTCTTATAATCTTATGGTCTATAATATGATCAAGCATAGTCAGCATGGCTTCATGAAGGGAAATCCTAAATGTATTAAAATTATTTAAGGAGGTAGTAAGCAAGATAAGTAAAAGGGAAGCAGTGGGTTTCATATATGTTTGGATTTCCAGAAGGCATTTAATGAGGTCCCATATAGTGTTAAAGGTTTAGATGGAGAGGAATTTCTTAAGTGCGTACAAGACAATTTTCTGATTCAGTATGTGGATGTACCTACTAGAGAAGGTGCAAAACTTGACCTACTCTTGGGAAATAAGGCAGGGCAGGTGACTGAGGTGTCAGTGGGGGAGCACCTTGGGGCCAGTGACCATAATTCTATTTGTTTTAAAATCATGATGGAAAAGGATAGACCAGATCTAAAAGTTGAAATTCTAAATTGGAGAAAGGCCAATTTTGACGGTATTAGGCAAGAACTTTTGAAAGCTGATTGGAGGCAGATGTTCGCAGGTAAAGGGATGGCTGGAAAATGGGAAGCCTTCAGAAATGAGAGAACAAGAATCCAGAGAAAGTATATTCCTGTCAAGGTGAAAGGGAATGCTGGTAGGCATAGGGAATGCTGGATGATTAAAGAAATTGAGGGTTTGGTTAAGAAAAAAAAGGAAACATATGTAAGGTATAGACAGGATAGATCGAGTGAATCCCGAGAAGAGTATAAAGGAAGTAGGAGTATACTTAAGAGGGAAATCAGGAGGGCAAAACGGGGACATGAGATAGCTTTGGCAAATAGAATTAAGGATTTTCCAAAGGGTTTTTACCAATATATTAAGGACAAAAGGACAACTAGGGAGAGCATAGAGCCCCTCAAAGATCAGCAGGCGAAGCCACAGAAAATGGGGGAGATACTAAATGAATATTTTGCACCAGTATTTACTGTGGTAAAGGATATGGAAGATATAGGCTGTAGGGAAATAGATGGTGACATCTTGCAAAATGTCCAGATTACAGAGGAGGAAGTGCTGGATGTCTTGAAATGGTTAAAGGTGGATAAATCCCCAAGACCTGATCAGGTGTACCCTAGAACTCTGTGGGAAGCTAGAGAAGTGATTGCTGGGCCTCTTGCTGAGATATTTGTATCATCGATAGTCACAGGTGAGGTGCTGGAAGACTGGAGGTTGGCAAACGTGGTGCCCCTGTTTAAGAAGGGCGGTAAAGACAAGCCAGGGAACTATAGACCGGTGAGCCTGACCTCAATGTTGGGCAATTTGTTGGAGGGAATCCTGAGGGACAGAATGTACATGTATTTGAAAAGGCAAGGACTGATTCGGGATAGTCAACATGGCTTTGTGGGTGGGAAATCATGTCTCACAAACTTGATTGAGTTTTTTGAAGAAGTAACAAAGAAGATTGATGAGGGCAGAGCAGTAGATGTGATCTATATGGACTTCAGTAAGGCGTTCAACAAGGTTCCCCATGGGAGACTGATTAGCAAGGTTAGATCTCATGGAATAAAGGGAGAACTAGCCATTTGGATACAGAACTGGCTCAAAGGTAGAAGACAGAGGGTGGTAGTGGAGGGTTGTTTTTCAGACTGGAGGCCTGTGACCAGTGCAGTGCCACAAGGATCGGTGCTGGGTCCTCTACTTTTTGTCATTTACGTAAATGATTTGGATGCGAGCACAAGAGGTACAGTTAGTAATTTTGCAGATGACACCAAAATTGGAGGTGTAGTGGACAGCGAAGAGGGTTACCTGAGATTACAACAGGATCTGGACCAGATAGGCCAATGGGCTGAGATGTGGCAGATGGAGTTTAGTTCAGATAAATGTGAGGTGCTGCATTTTGGGAAAGCAAATCTTAGCAGGACTTCTACATTTAATGGTTAGGTCCTAGGGAGTGTTGCTGAACAAAGAGACCTTGGAGTACAGGTTCATAGCTCCTTGAAAGTGGAGTCGCAGGTAGATAGGATAGTGAAGAAGGCGTTTGGTATGCTTTCCTTTATTGGTCAGAGTAATGAATACAGGAGTTGGGAGGTCATGTTGCGGCTGTACAGGACTTTGGTTAGGCCACTGTTGGAATATTGTGTGCAATTCTGGTCTCCTTCCTATTGGAAAGATGTTGTGAAACTTGAAAGGGTTCAGAAAAGATTTACAAGGATGTTGCCAGAGTTGGAGGATTTGAGCTATAGGGAGAGGCTGAACAGGCTGGGGCTGTTTTCCCTGGAGTGTCGGAGGCTGAGGGGTGACCTTATAGAGGTTTACAAAATTATGAGGGGCATGGATAGGATAAATAGACAAAGTCTTTTCCCTGGGGTTGGGGAGACCAGAACTAGAGGGCATAGATTTAGGGTGAGAGGGGAAAGATATAAAAGAGACCTAAGGGGCAACTTTTTCACACAGAGGGTGGTACATGTATGGAATGAGCTGCCAGAGGATGTGGTGGAGGCTGGTACAATTGCAACATTTAAGAGGCATTTGGATGGGTATATGAATAGGAAGGGTTTGGAGGGATATGGGCCGGGTGCTGGCAGGTGGGACTAGATTGGGTTGGGATATCTAGTCGGCATGGACAGGTTAGACCGAAGGGTCTGTTTCCATGTTGTACATCTCTATGACTCTATGGCTCTATATTAGGCTAGTTAATAAGGTAAGAGCCCATGGTGTTGAATATATTGTATTGTATTATTATGGATAGAGGATTGGCTAACTCACAGAAGACAGAGTTGGGATAAGAGAGCACTTTCAGGATAGCAACTGAGGCGATGTTTCATCCTCACAGGAGCATGCTGAGCCTGATCTCTGATTAATTGGCCTTTAAGATATTCCCACATGTCAGATGAGGATTTAACCTCAAACAGCCACCCCAATTTAATTTCTCCAATTGCTGCCTAATACTGTTGTAATTAGCCTTCTCCTAGTTTAGCATTTTTACCCAAGGACCAGTCTTATCATTTATCCAATACTATCTTAAAACTTACGGAATTATGATCACTGTTCCCAAAATATTCCTCCCATTGACACTTTGATTACTTGGCCTGGCTCTTCCCTAGTTGGACAATCAACATATTGTTTCAAGAAACCCTCCTGGATGCAATTAACAAATTCTGCCCTATCTAAGTCCCTGGAACTCAATGACTTGTCCTCCACAGTCAGTATTGGGGAAGCTAAAGTCACACATTGCAACTACTCTGTTGTTGTGGTTCTGTTTGCCAAGCTGGGAATTTGTGTTGCAGACGTTTTGTCCCCTGTCTAGGTGACATCCTCAGTGCTTGGGAGCCTCCTGTGAAGCGCTTCTGTATGTTTCCTCCTGCATTTGTAATGGTTTGAATCTGCTGCTTCCGGTTGTCAGTTCCAGCTATCCGCTGCAGTGGCCGGTATATTGGGTCCAGGTCGATGTGTTTGTTGATAGAATCTGTGGATGAGTGCCATGCCTCTAGGAATTCCCTGGCTGTTCTCTGTTGGATTGTCCTATAATAGTAGTATTGTCCCAGTCGAACTCATGTTGCCTGTCATCTGCGTGTGTGGCTACTAAGGATAGCTGGTCGTGTCGTTTCGTGGCTAATTGGTGTTCATGGATACGGATCGTTAGCTGTCTTCCTGTTGTCCTATGTAGTGCTTTGTGCAGTCCTTGCATGGGATTTTATACACTACGTTGGTTTTGTCCTGGTGAGTTGTTGTCTGAGAGTGGCTGTTGGTTTGTGTGCTGTTATGAGTCCTAGTGGTCGTAGCAGTCTGGCTGTCAGTTCAGAAATGTTCTTGATGTATGGTAGTGTGGCTAGTCCTTTGGGTTGTGGCATGTCCTCATTCCGTTGTCTTTCCCTTAGGTATCTGTTGATGAAATTGCAGTGGTATCCGTTTTTGGCGAATACATTGTAGAGATGTTCTTCTTCCTCGTTCTGGTGTACTGCAGTGTGTTGTGGCCCTTTTGAACAGTGTCTTGATGCAACTTCTTTTGTGTGTGTTCACTGCAGCGGACAGCTGGAACTGACAACCGGAAGTGGCAGAGACAAACCACTATAAACATCACAGAAGCGCTTCACAGGAGGCTCCCAAGCACGGAGGATGTCACCTAGACAGGGGATGAAACGTCTGCAACACAAATTCCCAGCTCGGCGAACAGAACCACAACAACGAGCACCCGAGCTACAAATCTTCTCACAAACTTTGAACTACTCTGTTGTTTTTACACCTTTCCACGATCTGCTTACATATATATTCCTCTATTTTCCTCCGGTTATTGGGAGGCCTATAGTTTAACCCCATCATAGTGATTGGAATGCTGAGCTGCCAGTCCTGCCCTCTCAACCAAGTTTTTGTAATGGCTCCATCATCATAGTCCCATGTACAAATCCGGGCTTTATGCTCATCTGCCTTATTTGTCATATTTCTTGTATTTAAATTTCTTGTATTACATTCAGACTGTCAGTCCCACTGTGTTCATTCACCTGCCCTGGTGTGTTCTTCCTCTTTGACATACTTGACTTAACCTCAACCTTCTCTTCAATCATACCACATCCTGTTCTGGTTCTGGTTCCTAACTCCCTGCCACATTAGTTCATGTCCATGATGTCCTTTTGGAGAGCCAGTGCAAAACAAATGGGCTGAAAGGCATCCTTTTATACTATTTCAAATCTGTAATCATGTGATATACTACCTGAATTCCTCAATTAGATTTTAGTCTGTAAAAAAATCCCAGGCATCCCTTATTTATTATATAAACTGTCTGAACCCTTCGATTTATTCCAGTCTATAATCACTCCCAGGGATCCATTATTCTATATATAAACCATCTGAACCCCTCGATTAGATTCCAGTCTGTAATCGCTCCCAGGGATCCATTATTCTGTATATAAACCATCTGACCCCCTCGATTAGATTCCAGTCTGTAATCACTCCCAGATATCCATTATTCTATATATAAACCATCTGAACCCCTCGATTAGATTCCAGTCTGTAATCACTCCCAGGGATCCATTATTCTATATATATACCATCTGAACCCCTCGATTAGATTCCAGTCTGTAATCACTCCCAGGGATCCATTATTCTATATATATATATACCATCTGAACCCCTCGATTAGATCCCAGTCTGTAATCACTCCCAGGGATCCATTATTCTATATATAAACCATCTAAACCCCTCGATTAGATCCCAGTCTGTAATCACTCCCAGGGATCCATTATTCTATATATATATATACCATCTGAACCCCTCGATTAGATCCCAGTCTGTAATCACTCCCAGGGATCCATTATTCTATATATAAACCATCTGAACCCCTCGATTAGATCCCAGTCTATAATCACTCCCAGGGATCCATTATTCTATATTTAAACCATCTGAACCCCTCGATTAGATCCCAGTCTGTAATCACTCCCAGGGATTCATTATTCTATATATAAACCATCTGAACCCCTCGATTAGATCCCAGTCTGTAATCACTCCCAGGGATTCATTATTCTATATATAAACCATCTGAACCCCTCGATTAGATCCCAGTCTGTAATCACTCCCAGGGATTCATTATTCTATATATAAACCATCTGAACCCCTCGATTAGATCCCAGTCTGTAATCACTCCCAGGGATTCATTATTCTATATATAAACCATCTGAACCCCTCGATTAGATCCCAGTCTGTAATTCACTCCCAGGGATCCATTATTCTATATATAAACCATCTGAACCCCTCAGCTGGATTTCAGTCTGTAATCACTCTCTGCTATCTATTATTCATGGCAGAGGGTAAGATCTGGAATAAATGGCTGGCCTGAAGGTGATCATGAAACTATTGTTGTAAAAACCCATCTGGTTCACTAATATCTTTATAATTATAAAATCATACAGTGCAGAAGATTTCGCCAAAAGTGTATTACTACCTACATTCTTCCCACTTTCCTGCACTTGGTCCGTAGCTGTAATGTTGTGACACATTGTTCATCTAAGTAATTCTTAAAGTTGTGAGATTTCCCACCTTAACTACCCTCCCAGAGTCCCATCACCCTGTGGGTGATAAAGGCTTTCCTCAAATCCCTTGTAAACCTCCTGCTTTTCACTTTAAAATTATGACTCCCTTATTATTGAACTGTCAACTAAGGGGAACAGCTGCTTTCCATTCACCCTGTACATACTGCTCAATCTTTTACTTCAATCATTCTCTGCTCCAAAGAAAACAACCTGAGCTTATCAAATGTCTTCTTTTTTGAAATGGTGAATCTCCTTTCCAACCTTTCCAGCATAATCACATTCTTCTTGTAGTGTGGTGACCAGAACTGCATATAGTTCTCTAGCTGTGGTCTAACCTAAGTTCCATATAGCTCCAGCATATCCTCCCTTCTCTTATAATTTCTGCCATAATTGATAATGTGATTGTTAATGTTACTGTTATTTTGTCCTGTTGTTTTCAGGGATCTGGGATCATGCAAGATTCCTCTCTTCCTTTGAATTTCCCAGTATCTTTCATCCTTGTCTTGTTCCTTCTTCCAAAGCGCATCATCTCACATTTATCAGGATTTAATCCATCTACCATTGATCTGCACATCTGACCAATCCGTTTATATCCTTCTGTAACCTAACATCTTCCTCCTCACTGTCAACCAATCTTTGTGTCATTCGCAAACCTATTTATCATTCCCCATTACCAACCTGAAAATCTCAAATACATAATGTATGAATATTACAACAGTAAGGGACTGAGCACAGCACTCTGTGGTACATCACTGTACACCAGACCCCAGTCACACAAACAGTCTTCTACCCAACCCTCTGTCACCTGCCACTAAGCCAATTTGGATCCAATTTGCCAACTTACCCTGGGTCCCAGGTGCTTTTACTTTCTTTATCAGTTTCCCATGTGGGACCTTGTCAAAGGCCTTGCTGAAAGGAAGGGAAGGAAATCCCTATCCATGCTGGTCTGGTGTACATGTGATTCCAGACCCATAAGACTGTGGTTGGAGATTAAATGTCTTCTGGACAATTAGAGACAAGTAATAAATGTGGGCTGAGGCAGTGACATCCACATTCCATTAACAAATTAAAAACAAAATCCCTGACATTTACACATTCTCCTGCAAATTTTTCCTTTTTAAGGATTGATCCAATTTCCTTTTTAAAGTTATGATTGAACCTGTTTTCATTGCCTTTAGTAACAACATACTGTCTAAAAATAGCTCCTTTTCTTCGTTTGTTTTTGCCAATTATTGACAGGTATTTGGCCTCTAGTGGCAAAACTGTCTGCCAGTAGAAACAACTTCTTCTGAGCCACCCTATCAATACCCCTCATAACTGTGGTCTATCCAGATTTGCTCAATTACAGTCTGATATTCATATACTGACAGGCAATTGCTTTAAATAGCATTCACATCCAAAACAATGGAAACCAGGATAAAAATACAAACAACGGAGATAATTTGAACAGATGATAGTAGCGAAGGTCAGTATGGTAAGTGAAGGACAGCTCAGTGCAGTGTAGGTGCACAGGTTTACTCAAGCTGAACTCAGCTACATTGGGTGTGTTTACAGCAAGCTTAGTCTCTATATTTGGATCTGGCTCTCTCTGCATCTTGTGCAATGTTAGACCCAATTAGACTGGGCAGGTAGTGCAGATTCAGCAGGATGGTGAGAGATAGCAGCTGCTATCAGCCTTATAGACTGCTTTAGACAGGGCAAAGTGACTGGAAACTACAGTGGAGAGTTTCATAGTACAGGGTGCGACCTCAAATAGCTCTGAGCTCTCACCTGACTGAGAGCTCAGAGAAGCATGGCCTCATTCTTTCCTCACAGTCATCAGGCTGGCATTTCACGGTGGGACATTTAGAATTAAATACATCAGACTGGAGTCAGGTGTCAGTCTAAACTTGGCAGGGGAGCAGCAGGTTCTCTGCCTTTGCATTAGCTGGATTTTTAGCAAGAGTTTTGTCAGCTTGAAGGCTAGTTAGGCAACAGATTGCAAGATCTATTGATTTTCATGTCACAACATTCCACAATGGGATTTGAACTTATTTTCTCTGGGTTGTTTGTTCCAAGTGATATTGTTTTTGAGCTAATTATCCACAGGATGAGTGATCTGGGAAGATGAGCTCAACTTTTGGCGTGGAAATTTGTATTCAGTTAAATAAATCCAGGATAAATCTGCTCCTACATATCAGCTTGATTTTATTTTTGCATGCACCTTATGTAAATGGGCCAAGATGGTAACTGCTCTCCTTATGTGTGTATTGAGTTCTGCATCAAGTCACAGATTGTCTGTCATTTGTGGTAGGAATAAATCCAGCAAGAGGAAATTTGCTGTCCCTGGCTATAAGTGTCAAGAAAGTCAGGTCATGGGACAAGGTGTCTCATCTCACCACTGAACACACAAAATAACACGCATTCTGTAGCAATGATGAACACAAGATTGAAAAATTCCATTGAGATCACTAATTTCCTTTTGGGAAAGACATCCTCACCCAGTCTGGTCTGCACGTGGCTCTAGCTGGCAGCCCTCTGAAATGTGCTAAAAAGGCACATAATTGAATAGGAATGAGCAGTAAATCCTGGATTTACCCATAGTATGAGGATGAAATTTAAAAAAAAAATGCCAAAACCAATAGGTCATTGTACTCTCAAAAGGTGAATTGTAACTGACCCCTAGGGTGTTGATAATGGGAGATTCAGTAATTAAATTGAATACTAGGGGGTGATGGTTAGATTCTCTTATTGAAGATGGTCATTGCTTGGCACGTATGTGCTGTGAAGCTTACTTGACACATATTGATTCAAACCTGGGTATTGTCCAGGTCTTGCTGCGTAAGGACACAGACTACTTCAGTATCTGAGGAGTCACGAATGATCCTGAACATTTTACAATCATTTGTGAACATTGCCAATTCTCAATTTATAATGGAAGGAAGGTCATTGATGAAGCAGCTGAAGATAGTTGGGCCTAGGATACTCCTTACGGAACTCCTGCAGCAACATCCTTGGGCTGCACTGGTTAACTTCCAACATCTGCAGCTATATTCCTTTGTGGTAGGAATAAATCCAGCAAGAGGAAAATTCTGTTCCTGATTCTAATTGAATGCAGTCTAGCTCCAGTAGCAGATGTCATCTCACTGATGCCCTGTACAGCAGCAGTAAAATGTCCATGCTTTTATGTTCATTCCCCTAGTAAGACACAGAAACATTTCATTTGCCTTTTGTGATTTATTTATCAGGGCACGCTGATCACTTTGTACAACCAAGTTCTACAAGCCGTTGTATTTGCACCAGAGAAGAAAAATAGTTTCCTAACATGCTGATAGAGTAAAGATAATTGACTTTAACTCCAAGGCTGGAATCACAGAACCTGTCTATATTCCTTTGCAGACTATCACCCACCTCACCTCTGTGATAGAGTACACACAAGTCTTCATTCTATTTCAGACAGGGCTCTAACAAGCCAATTTGGAGACAACTTGATGATCTCATGATTTTTTTTGGAAAGAAAGCCATAGATTTTACAAATCTACTGTTTTAGAGCACTGACCACAAAACCTGGGCTGATACGCAGCATGTTACTGAAAAAGTGCTGTCGTGTAATAATGTCAGCCTGGCTTGCACGTGGTACAGAATTGAACCCACATTCTGGAGTGTGGCTGGAACCCAAGTGAAACAGAAATAGCAGAATATTTGGTCTGTGACATAATGATGGCACCTTCATTTCATTCGCAAGGTAAACGGCCAAAAATATTTGGAAATGCTTCTTAAGATTGTTGGGATTGACAGAGGAAAATGTGATAGTTAGGAAAATGGGCAATGATCCAGCAGAATGTAAGAATATAAAGAAAAGAAACCAGAGTAGGCTGCACTGCACCTTGAGCCTGCTCCTTCTATCTAATAAAATCATGACAGATCTGATCTTAATCTTACCTATATTTTCCTACCTGTTCCTGCAAGACTCTGTGCCAGTTGTGGCTGACTGGGTACTACCTCACCTTAGTCTCTGGGCTACAGTCCTGCTTCTGGCCTTGAATGCTAACGATCAGGACTGACACTTCAGTGTAGTTCTGAGGGAGTGCTGCACTGTTGGTTCGTGCCATCTTTTGATTGCAATGATCATGGTTCCAATAAACTTGCTCACATTGATGCAGAAGATTCCAAGGCATTGTTTCTTCCAAGAGCAGGGAATTTCCTCCTGGTGTCCCCTTTTGTTTGAAGTGTTGACTCTCCTGCTCCTCGGATGCTGCCTGACCTGCTGTGCTTCTCCGGCACCACACTCTCGACTCTAATCTCCAGCATCTGCAGTCCTCACTTTCATCATTGCCAAAACATATCCTACCTGGGCATTATCATACTGCTATTTGTGGGAGTTTGCTGTGAGCCTATTGGCTATTGTTCACCTGCATCACAACAGTAACGACATTTCAAAATTACTTAACTGGCTTTGAAATTCAGAATTAATTAGTTGTGAAAAGTACTGCATTGACCCAAATCTTTCTTCCATAACCCATGAGTAAATTCAATGACTCAGCTTCCACTACCCTCTATGAAAGAGAATTCCACAGCTCATGAGAAGTAATTCCTCCTCATCTCCATTTTAAAAGGACTATCCCTTATATTAAAGCTGCTTCCTCTAATTCTAGATTTCCAGGATTCTAGAATTCACTAAACAAGTAGTATTAGACAAATTAATTTGGTAAAGGCAGATAGATCCCTGGCCTTGATGGCTTGCCTCAAAAAATCCTAAAAGAAGGAGCTACTGAGATAATGGATGCATTGGTTGTAATTTTCCAAGATTTATTGGAAGTACCTGAGGATTGGAAAATTAGTAATATGACATCCCTCTTCAAAAAGGAGAGAAGCAAAAAGCAGGTAACTATTGGCAAATTAGCCGAAAAGCTATTGTTGGAAAAATGTTAGAATTAATTATTGAGGAAATAACAGCAGCACATTTGGGAACATTAGCAGCACACTAATTGTATCAGACAGAGTCAGCGTGGCTTCATGAAAAGGAAATCATATCTAACTAATTTATTAGAGTTTTTCAAGTGCCAACCAGAATGGTTAGAGGAGAACCAGTTAATGTGTTGTATTTGGACTTCAAGAAGGCATTTGTCAAGGTATCTTACAAAAGATTAACTTATAAGAGCCTATGGTTTTGGAGGTAGTATATAGACATCTATAGAGAATTAGCTCATAGGCTGGAAACTGCGAGTGAGGATAAGGGCTTCTTTTTCATGCTGGTGATCCATAACTAGTGGAGTTCCACAGGGATCAGTGCTGCGACTGTAACTGTTTCCAATAGATGTTGGTGACTTGGAGGAAGGAAGTGAATGTATTGTTGCCAAACTTGCAAATGCCACAAAAAAATTTGGAAAGGCAAGTTGTGAGAGGAATACAAGCAGTTTACAGAGAGCTTTTGATGGGTTAAGTAAGTGGGCAAAAAGTTGGCAAATGGAGTAAAGTATGGGAAAATCTGAAGTTCATTTTGGAAAGGAGAATTAAAGAACAGTATTATTTAAATGGAGAAAAACTGCAGAAAACTGCAACATAAAGGTACTTGAGGGTACATGTGCATGGAACACGAAAACTAGCACACTGATGCAGCAGGTAATCGGGAAGGCTAATGGAATGTTGGCCCTTATTTCAAGGGAGATGCAATATAAGAGTAGGGAAGTCTTGTTGCAAGTGTACAAGGTGCTGGTGAGACCACATCTGGAGTACTGAGAGCAGTTTTGGTCACCTTATTTAAGGAAAAATATTGTTTCATTACAGACAGGTCAAGGAAGGAGAACTAGATGATCCTTGGTATGGAAGGATTGTCTTATGAGCAGAGGCTAGACAGGTTGGGACTCTGTTCACTGAAGTATAGATGAATGAGAGGTGATCCCATTGAAACATGCAGGACTCTTAAGGGACTTGACAGGGAAAATGCTGAGAGGATGTTACCCTCGTGGGAAAGTTTGGGACCATTGGGCAAAATCTCAAAATAAAGAGCACCAATTTAAGTCTGAGATAAGGAGGACTTCCTTCCCTCAGAGGGTTTGTAAGTATTTGTATTTCCTTGCCACAGAGAGCTGTGGAGGTAGAGTCCTTGTGTATATTTAAGGCTGAGAGAGATAGATACTTGATCAGTCGAGAGTCAAGGATTACGGGGAAAAGACACGAAAGTGGATGCGAGGAATGCTGGATCAGGCACGATCCTATTTAATGGTGGAACAGGTATAAGGGGCTGAATGGCCTACCTCCTGTTCTAATTTCTCGTGGTCTTGTTGTCCCATGAAAGGAAACATTTTCTCAGCATCTGCAGTGTCAGGCCTCCCACCCCGTATATGTTTTGATAAGTCCACCTTCCATTCTCCTAAATTCTGATGAGTGTGGGCCAAACTTGCTTAACCTTTCCTCATAAGACAACCCTTTCATACCAAGTCAGCACAGTGAATCTTTTCACTGAACTGCCTCCATTGCAAGCATATCAATCCTTAAACAAGGTGATGAAAACTGTGCAATACTCTAGGTGTGGCCTTAACAACGCCCTGTACAGTTTTAGCAAGACTTCCCCACTTTTGTAATTTTACAGCACAGAGTTGTGCCAATTTCTTCCAGTTGAGTGAGCTCAATTCATGCCTGTCAGTGAGGTGGACCTGATCCAAAAAAAAAACAGGCCAACTGCCTTTATTTTACTATTAAAAATATCTGACTCAGCCAAGGAATGAAAGTTTTGGCTTAATAGGTGGAATTATAGCGCACCTCAAAATGTAGATAAAATAACCAAATTAAGTGTCAAGAATGTAAATATTCTGTAGAGGTGGGGTTAGAGAAATGGCTTCAGTGCCTCATTCCCTGATTAATCTTGAACAGTCTTTTCTAATGTGGTCAATGTTTGGTCCTACTAACTGCCGCCCTTTCAGTCATTTCTTTCAAGTCACAAGTCAGCACAGAAGTACTGTGTACGACATGGTGGCACAATGATTGAGGGATTGGCAGTGCTGTCTCGCAGTGCCAGGGACTTGGGTTGCTTGCACATTCTCCCTGTGTCTGCATGAGCCTCCTCTGGGTGCTCTGGTTTCCTCCCATAGTCCAAGGATGCTCAGGTTAGGTAGATTAGTCATGGGAAATGCAGGGTTACAGGTTTAGGAAAGGGGATGGGTCTGGGTGGCATGTTCTTTTGAGGATGATTGTGGACTCGATGGGCTGAATGGCCTGCTTCCATACTGTAGGGATCCTATGCCACTGTGATTATATGTGCCTTTAAGTTCTGAATGAGACAGCAAAGCACAAAAAGGCAGAGACGCTGCAAGTGTTCAAGAAGGCACAACACGCAAGAGTACTCAGAAAGCAAGTGAAGAGCACTGAGGTACACCCTGCTCCAATGAATTAGACGGGTTCCTGTCCCTGTCCACAGACTGACATGGCAGCAGCATTTACAAGATCAGTGTTGGTCTGCTGCAAAGTGCAGCAATGAAATGGAGAACTGTATTCTAAGTAAGTAGCAGATGCACCACGATGATGGTGTGTGGCCAACAGTGTCCAGATGCTGACCTCAAGGACTGGGAGCTGCAATCAGTCATTCACCACGGCGAGTACTGTAAGTTGTTGGGGACTGTGATAAGGTTAAATGGGCCAGGGTGGAAGACCAGAGGAACATGTGACCAGCTGGATTTGCCAGGCATTGCTCTGACTTTCATGCAGGAATTGTTGTTGTCTAGTTTCTATCCATCACATGGGAAAACAGGAAAGTGTATATAAATGATGCATGTTTTTTCATCCATTATGGGATGTGGCTGTTGCTGGCTAGGCCAGCGTTTATTGCCCTTCTGTAGTTACTGTTGAAAATCTGGTGGTGAGCTGCCTTCTTGAACCGCTGCACTCCATGTGTTGTAAATAGCCCCACAATTCCATTAGGGAGGGAATTCCAATATTTTGACCCAGCAACACTAAAGGAATGGTGATATATTTCCAAGTCAGAAAGGTCTGTGGTTTGGAGGGGACCTTGCAAGTGGTGGTGTTCATCTGATGCTCTTGTCTTTTTAGATGGTAGAAGTCGTGACTTTGGAATGTCAATGGAGAATTAGCTAACTTCTGCAATGCATCTTATAGATGGTAGGTACATACAGATGCTGCTGGGTATCAGTGATGGAGGGAGTGGATGTTGATATGGTGTCAATCTGTAGGCTCCTTAATGTAGGATTGAGCAAAAATTCACCATATTCCACAAAACTGGACCAAGACTCTGGACTTTTCTAACATCTATAATACTGGACAAAAGCCTCAGCTCAGGCTGCAACAAATACACACAGAGCCAGAATGATTAGTCAAACTGAAAATCCAATTTGCACCTTCACTTTAAGAGAACAATCAACCAGACTTAACATTCTAGACTGAAATTAACTTTTACATTTCAGGCTACCCATCCAAATTTTATGGAACCTGTACAGATACCAGATATTCAACGTCAATCATTACACATTCATGATGCGGAGATGCTGGTGTTGGACTGGGTTGGACAAGGTCAAAACTCACACAACATCAGGTTATAGTCCAACAGTTTAATTTGAAAATACAAGATTTCAGAGCCTCAAGAGATATCGGACATTCAACCTAATCAAAATACATTTGCACATACTCGTTAACTACCGGGAAGGCAATTGGCTTCGCCAGGAACACAATGGCAAGCGCAGATTGGTTGCGAAGATAAGAGGTCCATAATTAGTATAACTGCAGATTGATCTCATCTTGAAGAGCTATCTCCCAAGAGTTATCCCTCAGCTATCTCCAGAAGAGGGATCCCAAACAGTTATCTCTCCGAAAGTGATACCCTAGCAGCTATTCCCGAGGAAGCATTCTGAACAGTGATTCCCAGAAGAATAATTCCAACAGCTAATTCCAGGGACTTGCTTGGACATTGTCAGTTCATCACTTGGATTGGTCAGGGTGAAGGGTTCAGAATCACAACAGTCTGGGAAGTAGGCCGTGGTCCTTCTTGCAGAATCAATGGCCTCTGTCCACACTGTAGGGATTCTATGATTGAATGAAACTGGTCTGGATACACGAGGAGTTAGTTGGGAAGATGCACAGAGATCAATCAGAGGTCTAATCATGCATCAGTCCAAGTTGGTCAGGGGGTTAGACCACAGCCAGTCCTGGGGATTCTGTTCTCTAAGAGTCAAGGAGGTTTAACAGGGGTTGGTTCTGTAGTGGGAAAGCTGGGTAAGTCAGTTATGGGAATTGGAGGTAACATTCTGGGATGCAGAGAGGCCAGTAATTGTGAAGGGGGGATTCACAACATGTAAAGGTGGGAAATGATCATACATTGGATAAGCTGGGTTATTGCAGCATGACGGTTTGAAAACTTTTGAAACAAAATATTTTGATTGTGTTCTATGTAAATAATTTGCTTAGTTGTATCTTATGTTCATTTCTTTTTTATGTAATAATCTCCTATTTTATGTTTAAAATTAAAGCAGCCACGTTGTGTGCTTATGTTTCAGCAAAAGACCACATTGTTAACTGAATAAACAAAATATGATCTATGGAGCCAGATTTCAGTCTGATGTCTGACTTATCCCATTGTAACATCATCTGGGATACAACAGCAGTGTTATTGCAGACTGACCTGGAGCAGGACTTGTGATTCAGAAGGGATGTGAGAGTGGGCTGGTGGAGGAGGGGAAGGTGATGGAGCTTCCAGGGATCCACTGGGGACCCGTGTGGGATCTCTCAATCCTCAACCCATAACTATTTCAAGGCTGTTACTGATGCAGTTTGTACCAGATCACACCTCTTGATTTCTTTTCCCCATGAAGAACCAGTGCTGCAGATCAGGCAGTAGGTTTCACTAACATGGCTGACTTCCTGCACCCGCATGGTGCTACAGACTCTGTGTACATTTTCTTGACAATTATTAATCAAAATCTGATGCGGTCTCCTCTACATTGGGGAGAGTGGACGCTTCCCAGCAGAGCGTTTTAGGGAATATCTCTGGGACACCCGCACCAATCAATCACACCGCCCTATGGCCCAACATTTCAACTCCCCCTCCCACTCAGCTGAGGACATGGAGGTCCTGAGCCTCCTTCACTGCCGCTTGCTCACCACCTGACGCCTGGAGGAAGAATGCCTCATCTTCCGCCTTGGAACACTTCAACTCCAGGGCATCAATGTGGACTTCACCAGTTTCCTCATTTCCCCTTCCCCCACCTCACCCCAGTTCCAAACTTCCAGTTCAGCACTGTCCCCCTGACTTGTCCTAACTGCCTATCTTCCTTTCCACCTATCCACTCCACCCTCCTCTCTGACCTATCACCTTCATCCCCACCCCCATTCACCCACTGTGCTCTTTTCTACGTTCCCCCACCCTCCTCCCTGACCTATCACCTCCATCCCCACCCCCATTCACCTATTGTACTCTATGCTACTTTTTTCCCACCCCCACCCTCCTCATGTTTATCTCTCCACCCTGCAGGCTCCCTGCCTCTATTCCTGATGAAGGGCTTTTACCCGAAACGTCGATTTTCCTGCTCCTTGGATGCTGTCTGAACTGCTGTGCTTTTCCAGCACCACTCTAATCTAGAATTAAATTTATAACCCCTTATTCTGAGACTAATCTCTCTGGTCATAGACTCTCCCATAATGTTTCTGCATTTACCTTGTCAAGTCTGTAAAGGCTTTTGCATGTTTCAGTAAGGTCACCTCTCATTCTTCTATATTGCAGCGAGTAGGGGTCGTATCTAGTTAATGTCTCCTCATAAGACAGTCTCTCCATACCTGGTATCAGCCTACTGAACCTTCTCTGGACTCCCTCCAGTGCCAGTCTAGGTTTCTCTAGGTAAAGGACCCAAAATTGGTCACAGTATTCCAGCTATGGCCTGACTAGGACCTTGTATAGTTTTAACAAAACCTCCATTTTTTAAATACTCTGTTCTCTTTGAAATAAAGGCCAACATTCCATTTGCCTTATCTATTACTCACTGAACATGGATGTTAGGTTTTTATGATTTATGGACAAGGACTCCAAAATCCCTCTACTATGTAGCTTTCTGCAATCTTTCTCCATTTTAATAATATTCAACTCCTCTGTTCTTCCTGAGTTATCTCACACTACCCCACATTTTATTCCATCTGCCAAGTTTTTCCTATTTGCTTAACCTGTTTATATCCCTCAACAGATGCTTTGCATCATCCTCACCACTTGCCTTTCCACCTACTTGTGTGTCATCTGCAAACGTGGCTCCAGTACATTCACTTTCCTCATCCATGTCATTAAGGTATATTGTAAATAATAGTGGCCCCAGTATTGATCCCTATTTTATACCACTTGTTAATTTGCCATTGTGAAAATGTCTCCCACTCCCTTATTCCTAACTATCTTCTATTGGTTAGCTAATCCTTTATCCATGCTAATAAACTACCTCCAACACCATGGACTCTTATCTTATTAAGTAGCCTAATGTGTGGTACCTTATCAAATACCTTCTGAAAATTCACATATATCCATTGCTTCCCCTTTATCTATCCTGCTTGTTACTCAAAGAATTCTAGTAAATTGGTCAGGGATGAATTCCCCTCCCTGAAGCTCTGCTGACTCTGCCTCATGTATTTCTACATGCTCTGCTATTACATCCTTTATAGCAGACTCTAACATATTTCCAACAACAGATGTTAAGCAAACTGGCCTGTCATGACCCTTTTATTTTGTCTCCTTACCTTTTCAAACAACGATCTTACATTGGCAGTTTTTCAATTCTCTGGGACTTCCCTGAATCTAAAGGTCCTTGGAAGGTTACAATCAGTGCATCCACTATAACTGCAGCAACCTCCTTTCATGTCCGAGGATGGAAGACATAAGGTCTAACGTCTAAAGTTTTCACACCTTGTTTCTGTGAAATAGTTTTGCTATTATAATGAAAATATATTTTTAATTTGAATGTAGGAAATTTTATCTTGGAAAAAATTGTGAATGTTGAGTTAGTGCTTTAAGAGCTGATTGTGCTAATGAGCCAAAGACCAGGATGAAGCCAAATGACTATTGTGTTGAAACAAGCTAGCAGCAAGTTATTTACAAAGTCAATAGTAGTCTGTGCGGTTAAATAAACTTGGTTGAGACTTTGAACTAAACTCAATCCATGTCCACTTTGTTTGTTTCATATGTCAATAATATAACAAATACAAGAAATGCAGAGCTGGACCGTATAAAATGTCTGACTCAAGGCTTTGGGATTTTGTTCCGTCAGAGTGAAAACAGAGATCCTCTGGGCCCCATTCCTCACACCCTCTAATCTGTCATCAACTCTGCATGCTCTATTCATGCCACCCCTGTCCCTTCTGCCTCCTGCAATCACCCTCCCACTACCCAAGTGCACCCTTGCCAAGTTCTGCCCACTTTGCTAAAGAACCATTCATGGTCATGGAGTCATAGAGTTGTACAGCATGGAAACAGACCCTTTGGTTCAACTTGTCCATGCTGACCAGATATCCTAAATTAATCTAGTCCCATTTGCGAGCATTTGGCCCATATTCCTTCAAATCCTATTCATATACCCGTCCAGATGTCTTTTAAATGTTATAATTGTATCAGCCTCCATCACTTCCTCTAACAGCTCATTCCATACATGCACAACCCTCTGCGTGAAAACGTTGCTCCTGAGGTCCATTTTATATATTTGTCTTCTCTCCGTAAACCTATGTCTTGTAGTTTTGTACTCTCCTACCCTGGGAAAAAGACCTTGGCTATTCACCCTATCCATGCCCCTCATGATTTTATAAACCTCTGGTCTCTGTCCAAACCCTAACAGCTCCCCAAACATTAATCCTATTACTCCTCATGCCACCCTCCCCCTCAAATACCCACATGCTCGACTATGACCCTCTACAGACTCCCTTGTCCAATTATGCTTCTCCATGCCAGGCCATGATACATCCAACACATTCAGTGACTGTACCAATGTCAGAAAACAACTTTAAAATGGTAATTAATTGGTCATGTCCCACAACATTCAAAACACTGCTTTTCTCTACAGGCCAATGAAAGTGATAGTTGGTCCCAATTCTGGAGGAGGAATGTGTTTATCTAATGCCGTTCAATCGTGCCCAAGGCTACAATATGGTCACAGGTAATATGGAAGTGTCTTGGAGCGAGGTACATGTTCTGGGTTCCTTGTCAAGCTTTTCCCAACATCAAGCTTCTTCAGTGAAATAAGAGTTTGGATGTCAATGAGGTGAGCTGTGGTGTGAACAAGGTCTTGAACAAAGCAATAATCCCTGTCAACTGCCATCTTGTGAGAAGCTCACCATCTCACTTTTGAAAAATGGAAAACATGGAGTGGAATGATCTCAATGTCGAGAAGGACCCTGACCCATTTATTGCTTGATTCTTCCATACATCTGCCATAAGCCATGTTGCTCAGACCTCTAATAGGTTTTGTCCAGATCACTTACAACACAGAATGAGTCATTTGGTGTTCCACAGAGGGTTCCTCCTCGCTCCCTTTTTCTAATCCTGTCAGTAAATATTCTCATTTCTCTCTTTGGACATTTATCTAACTTTACATCCTCACCACTCTGAGTAAAGAAGGCTCTCTTGACTTCCCAGCAGGATTTATTAGTGGTTCTACTTGTGGCCCACTTTGAAACATCAGTCAAGATAAAGAGAGCAGGGTGGTGCTACGCTGAGGTCTCACCACACAGCAGTCTGGTAAACCACTCTACTTGCTGTTTATTTTATTGACTTCGCTGTCTGCTGGCAGAAGATGTGCTGCCAACAACTTGTGGTTGGTGAAGGCCGAGGAGACACTGACGTCTCTGTGGGTGTCTCAGACTAAGCACACAAGAGGCTGGTCGCTTCGGAGAAAGGAGGCTGAGGCCCTCGTGCTGTCCTGAAATGAAAGTACAGGGAGAGGCATTGCAGCACTGGAGAGAGAAACACTGAGGTCTCAGTGGCGCCTGAAAAGAACACACAGGCTTTCATGGCATCTTGGATAAGTTAATGATTCATGCCATCTTGGAGACAACATGAAGATATTGTATCTTTTGGAAGAGAATGCCAAGACTCTGAGAAAGATATCTCTTGTAATTCCAGAGACTTGAGCAGACAGACTTGCCTCACATCTCAATGCAAAGCTGAGGGAGCTTTACATTAATAGAGATGCCTTCTTTAGGAAGAGATCCAGATGAGGACCAGTGTGGCTCAGTGGTTAGCACTGCAGCCTCACAGCTCCATGGACCTGGGTTCAATTCCAGCCTCAGGTGACTGTCTGTGTGGAGTTTTGTACATTCTCCCCATGTCTGTGTGTTTTTTCCTCCAGATACTCTGGTTTCCTCCCACAGTTCAGAGATATGTGGTTAAATATCAGACAACACCAGGTTATAGTCCAACAGGTTTAATTGGAAGCACACTAGCTTTCGGAGCGATGTTCCTTCATCAGGTGATTGTCAAGGAGCATCGCTCCGAAAGCTAGTGTGCTTCCAATTAAACCTGTTGGACTATAACCTGGTGTTGTGTGATTTTTAACTTTGTACACCCCAGTCCAACACCGGCATCTCCAAATCAGAGATATGTGGGTTAGATGGATTGGTCATGCTACATTGCTCATAGTGTCCAGGGATGTGCAGGCTAGGTGGATTAGCCATGGGAAATGCAGGGTTACAGGGATAAGGTAAGGGGATGGGTCTGGGGTTGGGGGGAGTTGTTCTTCAGAGGGTTTGGGTGTGAGCCAAAAGGCCTGATTCCACACTGTAGGATTCTATTATCTCACTTGGATGCATGGACACGATAACACACAAGATTTGGGACTTCTTCCTGGTGTACCTTAAAAAAGGAATTACTGTTTTGGAAGCTATTTTGGACAATTTGTGCAAATTGTCTGCCTCATTACCTGCATTTTAACTATGGGTACATTTAAAAATTGTGTAGCAAGCTTTGGGCCATCCTGAGATTATGAAAGACACAATAGGAACGTTTGATTTTTAGCACCGTTGCTAAGTTCAGAATCACTGCCACTGCCCATCAATGATGAACTAACCCAGCACACACCTGAGGATCGAAACTGGCACCATCAAGGATTGAAACTGGCACCATCCTGTCTCATATGGTGTTTATTTAAAATATACTTCGTGTCTGCCTGTTTATTTATTAGACAATATGTTTGGTCGTGTCTTTACCAACGTCTGACTAATTTGGGTTATTTATTTACATATTTGCATATCTGTGTGCTTCTCGGTCTGAATTAGTTGATGCGTTTATTTGTAAGTTGTGTTTCCAGATCTTATTTACTTCAGTTATTTATTTTTGTACTTTGCTCCTGTATTTTGATCTTCACCTCAATGATGGATGTAAATGCTGGGGAAATGGAATCTTTTCTCATTCTTTCCATCCACGTCTAAATTGAGCATTTGGACTTGGTGCAACTAAGACGAAGGACCATAAATATAAGCTAGTCACGAATAAAATCAACAGGATATTGGAGAGAATCTTCTTTATGCAGAGTGTTTAGAATACAGAACTCACTCAAGAAGTATTTGAGGTGCGTAATATTGATTGATTTTGTTATGGTCAGATGTACCGAGGTACAGTGAAAAGTGTTGTTTTGCATGCTATGCAGGCAGATACAAAGTGCATCAGGGTAGCAGAACGGAGTACAGAATACAATGTTACAGCTGCAGAGAAGGTGCAGAGAGAGAGAGATCAGAATTAACAATTGAGAGGCCTGTTCAAAAGACTGATAACAGCAGGGAAGAAGCTGTTTTCGAATCTGTTAGTACAGGTCTTGAAACTTTTATGCTTGACAGAAGAGGGTGGAACAGAGTATAATTGGGGTGGGAGGGGTCTTTCATTATGTTGGTTGCTTTCCTAAAGCAGCGGGAAGCATGGATGGAGTCAATGGATGGAAGGCTGGTTCGTGTGATGGACTGGGATGACTCTCTGTAATTTCTTGTGGTCTTGGGAAGAGCAGTTGCCATACCATGCTGTGATGCATCCATTTAGGATGTTTTCTATACTGCACCTATAAAAATTGGCAAGAATCCTTGTGGACATGCCAAATTTCCTTAACCTCCTGAGGAAGTAGAGATGTTGCTGTGCTTTCTTGACTGTTGCATTGGCGTGAGTGGACCAAGCTATCTTGTTGGTGATCATCATTCCCAGGAACCTGACTCTCTTGACCATCTCCACCTCAGTGCCATTGATGCAGACAGGGGCATGCCCTCCACTCTGCTTCCAGAAGTCGTTGATCAGCTCCTTCATTTTGTCAATGGAGTCATTGTTAAATTTACGCTATACCGCTAAGCATTCAACCTCTTTCCTGTATTCTGTCTCATTGTTGTTTAAGATCTGACCTATAATGGTGGTATTGTCAGCAAACTTGTAAACAGAGTTGATGCATTTAAGGGGAAGCTTTATAAGAACGTCATGTAGGAAAGTTAGGCTGATAGGGTTAGATGAGGAATGGTTGGATGGAGGTTTGTGTGGAGCATGAATGTGACATGATCAGTTCAGTTAAATGGCCTGTTTATAAAGAAGAGTCATGCTGGACTCAAAATGTTTACTGTTCCTGTCTCCACAGATGATGCCAGACGTGCTGAATTTCTCCAGCACTTTACGGCTTTATTACAGATTCCCAGCACCTGCAATATTTTACTTTAAATTGATCTGTTTCTATGCTGATCATTCTATAGACTGACTGTGTCACCAAGCATAGCACAGATGGACAACTGTGTAATGAGAAATCAATGCTGTTGTTAGCATTATTTCCTCAGAGCTGGAAACTGCAGGATAAAGCCTTATTCAGGACATGTACATAACCTCTAGTCTGATGCTTAAGTGGATTACTGTTGGAATGTTGCATCAGTGATAAGCTATCAGACCAAAGCCTTTCCTATATGCTCTGGCAACGATCTCTAACTAGAAGCAAAAGGTTGCTGTGGTTAATATTTCTCCTTCATTAAATGCTTCCAAAAGCAGCACTGGATGTTGATCTGGTTGCTTTTCTGTCAGACTTCACTGAGTCCCATGCAGCAATGATTATCTACATGGCAATAACCATCTTAATATTTTGATTAGATGCCAACTTTGTGATGCTGCTGAACAATGCGAATCAATTCAGTGTTTCTTCTGTCTCAACAAAAACATGTTTTAACAATATGGGGAGCTGTGGAGACAATATTTTTAAACACATTGAACCTGCAATGATGTACGAACTGTGAGGAGACACTAATAAAGCTTACCAGAGGGGGCTCAGGTTGAACACTTTTGAAGTTTTTGGAATTCTAAATGTACTTTCCTTGACTTGACCAATGGTGACCACACCTCCAGCTACTTAGATCTAGCTCTGAACTCCCTTGCCTAAAGCCTGAATATTTTCTCCACTCCTTTAAGACTGTAACTAAAATCTACCTCTTTCACCAAACATTTGGCTAGCCTTACTTATATCACCTGACTTGGCCCAGAATCCTTTTAAACTTGTTACTTCTGTATGGTAAATCAATATTTAAGGTAGTCCCGTTTTGTCAAACCTGATAAAGATCCTATCAGTCTAGGCTGGTCTGGTCTATTTGTTGACTTTGTAAAATAATTAGTTTGAGAGTCATGTGTCTGACACTGGAATGTTTCCTATTTAGTCTTGCTGTGGTTAAATTTTTGGGTGGGAATCGCAGACATCAAAATCCTGTTTTGCGTTTTCCTCTAGCAAATAAATCTTGGTTCACAAATTGAGAGAAGTTTCCGGAAACTGTGCTCTATCTTTATCCTTTCTCTGGCAACTACCCAGCCAATGTTCACTCAGAATGGCCAGCAAACACCTACAGGATGCAATCAATTACTGGTCGGGTACCGAGTTATTACTCCAGAGGAAATGACAAGATCTCTTGATTTGTGCATTTCAATTTAATTTTAAAAAGTTGTAAGATTTTGTCAAATATCCAACTTGCTCATTAATATCCACTCAAAAGGGAGGCTTACAGTTCTTAACAGTTCAGTCCAAATGGAACATGTGTCTCCACACCAAACAGGTTGATTAGTTACTGCCTCCCAAATTGGCCTAACATCTAAAGCTCAAGAAGGAGACCTACCTACTGCCACCACCATCACTTTCTCATGACAACTTAGAAGGCACCGGTGATGCCTATATCTAAATAAATGTAAAAGATACTGATCACTGTACAGTTGGAACGCAGAAACAGTAGGAGACCACTTCTCCTTAGCAAGCACTCCTAATAGTTGAAAGTTGGAAAGTGCCTGCTTTGGCTAATGAAGCCATTGAGAATTTTAATTGGATTCAGAATTGGTCCCATGGTTATAGCTGCTTGTTTAAAGCTTCTAATCCCCTCCTTAACAATCGGATTAGAATGCAGGCTAACTCTAAAAATCGCAACACTGAGCAGGCATAAAAGTGCTTCAGTGTTGCAGGACATTGCTATGTTACACAACAACATTCCTGAGAGAGAGGATAAAACCTCCCTGGTTTCTTCCAGGGAACACATGCTTGGTTTCAGATAGAGTCCCCAGTCAAGGGCAGAGTTAAGACCTTGCCCAGTTGATCCTGAGATTTCAAGTGTTCCAGCTATTTACCGTTCACACTCACTGCATAGCTGTCCCCATGCCAACCAGTTGACTTGGATTATCTCCTTCAGTCCAAAGGTTTCCGTGAAATTAAAACTCTGGATATATATCTTTCATTTGTTTCATAGGCTGTTCGATGTTCCCCTAATCTAGGCACTACTTCCTTTTAAAACTGTGGTCTCCTGGGTGCATGGACAGTCTCTGTTAGCTCACCATTTTCCAGAAACTTTTGGCAAGATACTTTTTGGAATCATGCCCAACTGCGATTCAAAATTCACACATCTGCATGCTGGAATTTATTGCATTTCTAATTCTTGGGATGTGGTCACCACTGCCATGGCTAGCATTTATTGTCCATTTCTAAATGCCATGGAGAAGGTGATGGTGAGCTGCCTTCTGAACTGCTACAGTTCTTGGGGTGAAGGGACACCTACAGTGCTGTTTGAAAGGGAATTCCAGGACTTTAACCCAGTGACAGCGAAAAAACAGCAATATAGTTCCAATTAAGGATGGTGAATGGTTTGGAAGGGTACCTGCAGGTTCTGGCATTCCCAAGTATCTGCTGCCCTTGTCCTTCTGGATTGTGGACCTGAAGGGTTCTGTTAAAGGAGTCAGAGTTACTGCAGTGCATTTTCTAGCTGCCACTGTGCATCAGTGGTGAAGGAAATGAAGGTTAAAAGTGTGAATGAGTGCAAGCTTTGCCCTGGATAGCATCCAGCTGCATGGGGGTGATTGAAGCTGTACTCATCCAGGCAAGTGGGGAGTTTTGCATCACACTGCTGACTTGTTGTGGACAGGCTTTGGGGAGTCAGCAGGTCAGTTACTGACTGCAGTGTTTCCAGCCTCTGACCTGCTGTTCTACTCACTGTATTTATATGGTGAGTTCATTTCAGTTTCTGCTTAACGATCAGCCCAGGATGTTGATAGTGGAAGATTCTCAAATACAAAGCTATTGAGCATCAAGGGATGATGGTTTGATTCTCTCATTTTGGAGTGAGCCATTGCCTAGCAGCCATATTGGCTGGATTGGATTTGTCCTCTTTTTTGTGGATAGGACCTACCTGGATAAATTCCTATATTGTCAAGTACATGCCCAAGTTGTAGCTATATTGGAACAATATGGCTAAGGATGCTGCTAAATCTGGATCACAGGTCTTCAGTACTATTGACAGAATGTTGTCATTTCCCATAGCCGTTGCATTGTCCATTAACTTCAGTTGTTTCTTGATATTACACAGAGTAAATCCAATTGGTTGAAATGCTAATAAACATAAAGAAATTTATTAAGAGATTTCAAGTGAATATAGAGAAATTTGGATGGACACATGACAGACATAATTTGATGTATAAAAGTGTGAGATGGTACATCTTGATGGGAGAATGCAGAAAGAGCAGAGTTTTAAAGGGTGCACAGGAAGAATGGAGTTAAGGAAGCACATGGGATCCTATGCTATATCAATAAAAGTATAGAGTTAGGAAAGATAAATAAAATTATTGCAAAATTTTGGATCAATGGATCAAATTAAAATTCAGTAGTATTGTTCCACCCAGTTATAAATGAAGGTGGACAACCAATATTCCCATCCTTTGATGGCAGAACCCAACGTGTCAATACAAAAGACAAAGCTGGAATCTTCAAACATCTTTTGCAAAACATATCGAGTAGATAATCCATCTCAGCCTCCTGCAGCATCACTGAAATTAGTCTTCTGGCATAGATCAAGAAACAGCTGAATACATGAGACATAGCAAAGGCTATGGGCATTGACATCTTGGCTGTAGTACTGAAGATCTGTGTTCCAGAACAAGCTGTTCCAGTGCAGCTAAAATAAAATCGGCATCAAACCAACAATGTGGAGAACTATCCAGCTATGACATACCAATAAAAACTTGTACAAAACCAATTCAGAAGAATATTGTCTTGTCAGTCTATTCCTAATCATCAGCAAAGTGATGGTAGGTGTCATTGAGAGTGCTATCAAATGTCACTTACAATAATCTCCTCACTGTTGCTCTGTTAGGAACATAGGATCTTTGGAATAGGAATAGGCCATTCAGGCTATCAAGTCTGCTCCAACATTCAATTAGACTCTGGTTGATCTCCTATCTCAAAGCACTTTCATGTATTATTTTCAGATCCCTTATTGTCATAACTTGCCAGAAGTCTATCAGTCTGTCTTGAACTTATTTAATGGCTGAGTTTCCACAGCCTTCTGGGTAGAGAATTCCAAATAGCATCATCGTCTGAATGAAGAAATTCCTCATCTCAGTCTTAAATGGCTTACCTCTTCCCACGAGTTTCTGTTTCCTGGTTCTAGAATCATCAGCAAAGGGAAACATTCTATTTTTATCATGTACTAGTGGAATTTTATTAATTTCAATGAGATGACTTCTCATTTTTTGTGGATTACAGACCCAGTTTCCTTATTCTCTCTTCATAAGACAATCCCACCAGCTGAGGAATTAATTTGCTGAACCTCTGTTGAGCTCCATCTCTGGTAAGAATATTCTATCTTAAATAAGGAGACCGTAAGACCATAAGAAATAGGAGTGGGAGCAGGCTGTTCGGTCCCTGGAGTCTGCTCCACATCTAGTAGAATCATGACTTATCCGACATTCCTCATAACACTTGATGCCCTACTCACCAAGAATCTATCTCTCTCAGCCTTAAATACACACAAGGACTCTGCTCCCCAAGCTCACAGTGGCAAAGAGTTCCAAAGACTCATAACCCTCTGAGGGAAGATATTCCTCCTCATCTCAGTCTTAAATTGGCATCTGTTTATTCTACTATGTTCTCTGGTCCTAGACTATCCTATGAAGGGCAATAATCTTTCAGCATTTGCCCTATAAAGCCCTTTAAGAATCATGTATGTTTCAATGAGATCACTTCGCATTCTTCTAAACTTCAGTGAGTAGGGTTCCAACCAGTTTAGCCTTTGTTCATAAGACAATCCCTCCATATCGGGGCTTATCCAAATGAAATGCTCTGAATTGCTTCCAATAAAGTGATATTTTTCCTTAAATAAGGGGAGCAAAACTGCTCATTGATGTGGCCTCACCAGCACCTTGTACAGTTGCAGGAGGATTTACCTATTCTTATACTCCAATCCTCTTGAAATAAGGGTCAACATTCCATGAGCCTTCCTGATTACCTGCTTCTTCTGTGTGCTAACTTTCTTTTTTTTTGTGCACAAGAATCCCCTCTATATTGTAGCTTTTCTCCATTTAAATAACACTCCATTCTCCTTTCCAGAGTGAAGGACTTCACATTTACCAACCTATCAATATCTCCCTGTAAGTTATTTAGATCATTCTTACTACTCACCTTTTCTTGTGGATTCTGACAATTTGACTGCACTACATTTGAAACTCCCAGCCTCACACTGGACTTGAACACAGGACCTCTCAGGGAGCAATGCACTCACACTTCTGTAGGCAAGAGATATACCCATAGAGCAACAGGCCACTCACAGCATCGCTACACAGTATTTCTTGTGCTATGCCACCAACACTCTACACCACTGAAGCTAGATGCATTTTACTCTTAAATCCCCTGGAGTTAATGCGAGCATACTGTTTACCTTCCTAATTGCTTACTGCCCCTTAGTGACTCAAGGATAAGGTCACCCAGATCCCTTTGGAAACCCACATTTTCCAACCTTTCACCATTTAAGAAATATTGTGAATTTCTGTATGTTTTACTGAAGTTAACAACTTCATACATTATATGCTTTCTGTCATATTCCAGCCCATTCACCTAGCCTGTCTAAGTAATTTTGAAGTCTGTGTGCATCTTCCTCACAAACTATATTTGAAACTAGTTTGGTGTCAATAACAATTTGGAATTATTACAGTTGACCCCAACATCCAAGCCATTTATATAGGTTGTGAATAGTCGCAGGGGAGAAAGTGAGGGCTGCAGATGCTGGAGATCAGAGCTGAAAATGTATTGCTGGAAAAGCGCAGCAGGTCAGGCAGCATCCAAGGAACAGGAGAATCGATGTTTTGGGCATAAGCCCTTCTTCAGGAATCGGGCATAAGAAGGGCTTATGCACGAAACGTCGATTCTCCTGTGAATAGTCGCAGACCTTGTACTGACCCTTATTATCCAGAAGTAACAGCTTGTGATCCTGAGAATTTTATGTTTATTGTTGCTCCCTGCTTTATGTCTGTGAACCAGATAGTTCCATGAGGACCACTTGGTTTTAGACTTCTTTGCAACCTTGATTCAAAGTTTTTTTTTCATTCATTCAAAGGATGAGAGCATCACTGGCCATTTATTGCCCATCCCTAATTGCCCAGAGGGCAGTTAAGAGTCAGGGTCAACCACATTCCTGTGGGTCTTGAGTCACATTTAGGCCAGACCAAGTAAGGATGGCAGTTTCCTTCCCTAAAGAACATTAGTGACCTAAATGGATTTTTCCAGTGATCGAGGATGGATTTGTGGTCATCATTAGAAACTTAATTCCAGATTTTTATCGAATTCAAACTCCACGATCTGCTGTGGTGGGATTTGAACCCAGGTCCAGAGAACATTATCTAGGTCACTGGGTTAATAATACAGATAATACAATTAGGCCAACGCTTCCCCAAAGGTTGCTCAACAAAGGTTTAGTCCAGAAGTGAAATGAGAATGGTTGCTACTGAAATCAAGGTGAATGTGGAAAACATATGACTTGAATTTGTGCCACCAGCTTCAACCACATCTGAATAAGTGATCCATTGGGTCTCTCCCTGAGGCGCCCAGAATTACAGATGCCAGTTTTTAGTGTATTGATTTACTCAATGTGATATCAGGAACTCCTGACTCTCAAAAGCTTGTCCACCATCTGCAAGGCATATCTTAACACAAAATTACCTTGATCTTATTGGATTGGCATGTAACCAAGACTCAATTTACTTGAAAATCTCAACTGCTTAGCTTGGCAGACAAACTGATAGCTTGCTGCTGCTGGGCACCTTATGCATGCTGGATATTTGAGGAAGCAACTTCAGAGAAAAAGGGTGCCCTGGTCAAAATATTCCTGTTAGGCTTCATTGGCATGGTGAACTTGAAATCAGTCACCTATAGTCCCAGAGTCTTCACAAAAGTTAAAGTTTTTAAAAAGTATACACAATTCCTTAATTTATCTGCTTATCAGACCCAGGTTGACAGAAATAATGAACCAAGTTATAAGTAATTAGACTCCAGTTACAGATAAATAATTGTCAACCATTGACATGTAACTCTAATGGTTACAATTCCACAACGCCGGATCATCAACGCCACACTCATAGGAATCCGATTCACGAGAGAGGAAGAAAAGGACAACCAACTCCCATTCCTAGACGTGATGGTACAGAGAACACCTAACGGAGAATTCACCACAAAGGTATACAGGAAAGGCACACACACAGACCTAGTCCTGAATTACGAAAGCAACCACCCCAACACACACAAAAGAAGTTGCCACAAGACACTATTCAAAAGGGCCACAACACACTGCAGTACACCAGAACTGCAAAAAGAGGAAGAGGAACACCTATACAAGGTATTCGCCAAAAACGGATACCCGCGCAATTTCATTAACAGATGCCTAAGGGAAAGACAACGGAACGAGGACATGCCACAACCCAAAGGACTAGCCACACTACCATACATCAAGAACATTTCTGAACTGACAGCCAGACTACTGCGACCACTAGGACTCATAACAGCACACAAACCAACAGCCACTCTCAGACAACAACTCACCAGAACGAAGGACCCGATACCCAGCATGAGCAAAACCAATGGAGTGTACAAAATCCCATGCAAGGACTGCACAAAACACTACATAGGACAAATAGGAAGACAGCTAACGATCCGCATCCATGAACACCAACTAGCCACGAAACGACACGACCAGCTATCCTTAGTAGCCACACACGCAGATGACAAGCGACATGAATTCGACTGGGACAACACTACTATTATAGGACAAGCCAAACAGAGAACAGTCAGGGAATTCCTAGAGGCATGGCACTCATCCACAGATTCAATCAATAAGCACATCGACCTGGACCCAATATACTGACCACTGCAACGGACAGCTGGAACTGACAACCGGAAGCGGCAGATTCAAACCACTATAAATGCCAGAGGAAACATCACAGAAGTGCTTCACAGGAGGCTCCCAAGCACTGAGGATGTCACCTAGACAGGGGACGAAACGTCTGCAACACAAATTCCCAGCTCAGTGAACACAACCACAACAATGAGCACCCGAGCTACAAATCTTCTCACAAACTTTGTTACAACTCTCTATTTTACACACACACACACACACACACACACATGAGAAAACATGGGTATTATGGTGGAGGGAAAGACTGGGAAGACAGTTCAGTGGTTCCTGTTCACAGAGTGGCTGAGGTGATTTATTTGTTCATCAGAATGTTGCTTCTTAATCTTCCTTCTCCAGATGCTTTCACTGTTTGACAGGAGGCAAAGGGTGATTGGTTCTCACTTATAAAATTTCTCTGACTTATTGTTTGAAAGCCATAGCTTACCAAAATTGCTGAAGGTAAAATAAACTGATTTTTTTCAGGCTTGAAGTTGTTTTTACCTTAAAGAGGGAGCTCCTGAGCTGATGGCACCCTCATGGCTTCTCCCTATCTTTTCACAATCCCAAGCTGTTCAGCTCCCTGAGGACCAATCACATAGTTGTTAGCAGGCAGAGTGACTCTGTCATCGATAACTGGTCACTGGTCCACAGACCAAACTGCTACTTGTTGCTGGCTGAATGTCCAATTGTATACACTGTAGGCTCTGGCTTATGTACACCTTCTCCTACTACTGCTTGAATCAGTAGCTGTTTAAACAGTACTTACAATGAATATCAGGCTACTCACTTTTAATAACATGCAGTAATCATACAGTCATAGGGTCATAGAGGTGTACAGCACGGAAACAGCTGTCCAACTCGTCCATGCCGACCAGATATCCGAACCTAATCTAGTACTTGGCCCATATCCCTCTAAATCCTTCTTATCCATATACCTATCCAGATGCCTTTTAAATGCTGTAATCGTACTAGCCTCCACCACTTCCTCTGGCAGCTCATTCCATACATGCCCCACCCTCTGTGTGAAAATATTGCCCCTTAGGTCTCTTTTATATCTTTCCCCTCTCACCCTAAACCTATGCCCTCTAGTTCTGGACTCACCCACCCCAGGGAAAAGACTTTGTCTATTTATCCTATCCATGCCCCTCATGGCTTTATAAACCACTAACAGGTCACCCCTCAGCCTTTGATGCTCCAGGGAAAACAGCCCCAGCCTATTCAGCCTCTCCCTATAGCTCAAATGCTCCAACCCACGCTTGTAAATCATTTCTGAACCCTTTCACATTTCACAACATCCTTCCGATAGGAAGGAGACCAGAACTGCACGCAATGTTCCAAAATTGGCCTAACCAATGTCCTGTACAGCCACAACATGACTTCCCAACTCCAATACTCAGTGCTATGACTAATAAAGGAAAGCATACCAAACACCTTGTTCACTATCCTATCTACCTGTGACTCTACTTTCAAGGAACTGTGAACCTGCACTCCAAGGTCTCTTTGTTCAGCAAAACCCCTTAGGACCTGAGCATTAAGTGTATAAGTCCTGCTGTGATTTGCCTTTGCAAAATGCAGCACCTTGCATTTATCTAAATTAAACTCCACCTGCTACTCCTCAGCCCATGGCCCAACTGATCAAGATCCTGTTGTACTCTGAGGTAACCTTCTTTGTTGTCCGCTACACCTCCAATTTTGGTGTCACCTGCAAACATACTAACTATACCTTGTATGTTCACATCCAAATCATTTATATAAATTACGAAAAGCAGTGGACCCAGTACCAATCCTTGTGGCACTCCACTGGTCACAGCCCTCCAGTCTGAAAAGCAACCCTCCATCACCATTCTCTGTCTTCTACCTTTGAGCCAATTCTGTATCTAAGTGGCTGGTTCTCCCTGTATTCCATGAGATCTAACCTTGCTAATCAGTCTCCCATGAGGAACCATGTCGAATGCCTTACTGAAGTCCATATAGATCACGTTCACTACTCTGCCCTCATCAATCCTCTTTGTTACTTCTTCAAAAAACTCAATCAAGTTTGTGAGACATAATTTCCTATGTACAAAGCCATGTTGACTATTTCTAATCAGTCTGTGCCTTTCCAAGTACATGTACATCATGTCCCTCAGGATTCCCTCCAACAACTTGCCCATCACTGACATTAGGCTTACTCGTCTATATTTCCCTGGCTTCTCCTAACCACCATTCTTAAACAGTGGTACCATGTTAACCAACCTCCAGTTTTCCGGCTCCTCACCTGTGACTATCAATGATACAAATATCTCAGCAATCATTTCCCTAGCTCCCCACAGAGTTCTAGGGTACACCTGATCAGGTCCTGGGGATCTATCCACCTTTATGCATTTCAAGACATTCAGCACCACCTCCTATGTAATGTGGACATTTTTCAAGATGTCACCATCTATTTCCCTACATTATATATCTTCCATGTCTTTCTCCACAGTAAACACTGATGCAAAATACTTGTATAGTATCTCCCCCATCTCCTGCGGCTCCACAGAGGGAGAGGAGGAGGCCGCCTTACCGATCTTTGTGGGGCCCGATTCTCTTCCAAGTTACTCTTTTGTCTTTAATGTATTTATAAAATCTCTTTGGATTCCCCTTAACCCTGTTTGCCAAAGCTATCTCATGTCCACTTTTTGCCCTCCTGATTTCCTTCTTAAGTATACTACTACTGCCTTTACACTCTTCTAAGGATTCATTTGATCCCTCCTGTTTATGACTGACATTCCTTCTTTTTCTTAACCAAAACCTCAATTTCCCTTGTCATCCAGCATTCCCTACACCTACCAGCCTTTCCTTTCACCCGAACAGGAATATATTGCCTCTGGGCTCTTGTTATCTCATTTTTGAAGGCTTCCCATTTTTCCAGCCATCCCTTCCAGTGAATATCTGCCCCCAATCAGCTTTTGAAAGTTCTTGCATAATACCCTCAAAATTAGCCTTCCTTCAATTTCTAACTTCAACTTTTAAATCTGGTCTATCCTTTTTCATCACTATTTTAAAACGAGTAGAATTATGGTCGTTGGCCCCAAAGTGCTCCCCCACTGACACCTCAGTCAGCTGCCCTGCCTTATTTCCCAAGAGTAGGTCAAGTTTTGCACCTTCTCCAGTAGGTACATCCACATACTGAATCAGAAAATTGTCTTGTACACACTTAACAAATTCCTCTCCATCTAAACCCTTAACACTATGGCAGTCCCAGTCTATGTTTGGAAAGTTAAAATCCCCTACCATAACCACCCTATTATTCTTACAGATAACTGAGATCTCCTTACAAATTTGTTTTTCAATTTCTTGCTGACTATTACGGGGTCTATAATATAATCCCAGTAAAGTGATCATCCTTTTCTTATTTTTCAGTTCCACCCAAATAACTTCCCTGGAATATCCCCCCTCAGTACAGCTGTAACGCTATCCTTTATCAAAAACGCCACACCCCCTCCTCTCTTGTCCCCCTTTTTATCTTTCCTATAGCATTTGTATCTTGGAACATTAAACTACATGTCCTGTTCAACCCTGAGCCACTTTTCTGTAATTGCTATGATATCCCAGTGCCATGTTCCTAACCATACCCTGGGTTCATCAGCCTTCCCTGTTAGGCCTCTTGCCTTGAAATAAATGCAGTTTAATCTATCAGTCCTAACTTGTTCTCTGCTTTGTTCCTGCCTGCCCTGATTGTTTGACTCGCTCCTTTCCCAACTGTACCGGTCTCAGATTGGTGTCTTTCCTCACCATTGCCTTATGTCCCACCCCACCCCACCTTACTAGTTTAAATCCACCAAAGCAGCTGTAGCAAATCTCCCTGTAATCCGTCCTTCTTGTACAGGTCACTTCTACCCCAAAGAGATTCCAATGATCGCAAAATGTGAACCCTTCTCCCTTGCACCAGCTCCTGAGCCATGCATTCATTTGTTCTATTCTCTTATTCCTACCCTCACTAGTTCGTAGCACCGGGAGTAATCCAGATATGACTACCCTCGAGGACGTCCTTTTTAAATTCCTGCCTAACTTTCTATATTCTCCCTTCAGACTCTAATCCTATTCCCTTCCTATGTCGTTAGTTCCAATGTGTACAATGACCTCTGGCTGGTTCTTCTCCCCTTTGAGAACATTCCGCACTTTCTCTCAGATATTCTTGATCTTGGCACCAGGGAGGCAACACACTATTCTGATTGTTTGCTGCTGGCTGCAGAAACATCTGTCTGTTCCTCTGACCAGGGAGTCCCCAATCACAATCGATCACTTGGAACCCGACGAACCCCTCATTACATTTAAGCCAGTTTCGATACCAGCAACTTGGCTGTTCGTGCTACATTCCCCTGAGAGTCCATCACCCCCAACATTTTCCAAAACAGCATACTTGTTTGACATGGGAATAGCCATAGGAGACTCCTACACTACCTGCCTACCCCTCCTACCTTTCCTGGAGTTAACCCATCTGTGTCTGCAGTTTTTCTCCCTTTCTATAACTGCCATCCATCACAACTCCAGCTATTGTAAATTTCTTATTGCCTCTAACTGCTGCTCCAACCGATCCATGTGATCTGATAGGATTTGTAACCAACCACACTTCCTGCGACATAATCATCAGTAACATGGAAACTCTCCCTAAACTCTCACATCTGACAAGAAGAGCATATCACTCTGCTAAAGACCATCTTTGCTCCTTCACAATCTACAGACCCAGAAAATAGCACTGTCTTTTTTGCTCTAAAAACAGTGCTCCAGGCTAACTTAGTACGTATGGTTTATATTTTTTAAATTTAATCAAGAGACAGATCTCAATAAAGCATATAATCAAGAAAGAACCCACTCTACTCACTACTACTGCTGTAGATGTACAGCAAGGTTACACTTAAAAACTATGCACTTACCTGTTCCTGTGCTGTGAGCTCTCTCACACTGGTTCCTCCAAGGTCAGCTGTGAATTTCGCTGTTTGTTCATTTTTCTGTCTAGAGATGCATGAACTCAAACAGCAAAGGCAGTAACTCTGCAGATTTACTACTGTGTCAGTTAGCAATGTAGATTTCTTTTTCTCTGTCCCTCTCTGACCATGAGGTTGCTGCATTTTGACTGTCTTCTTCCTTTTAAAAGTGCCATTGAAATGATCTTTATTCCCCAAAGTTTCAAAACAATGCAACAGTAATTGTTCCTCCTGGAATTCAAAGAAATCACCGCCAACACCAAAAATACCTCAAAAAAAGAGCAGCTGTTACAGCCGCAATTTCTTTCTTGTCCTCCATCTTGGATTACCCAGAATCCTTTCCCAGTTGTCGGTTTTTCAAACAGTTCTTTTTCTATTTCAGTCCACAATTAAAAATAAAGGGAAAAAAAACCCTATCTTTATACTCCCAGAATCTTTAGATTCTGGAAAGTCCCAGAGGGTCGGAAAGCTGCCAAGATAACTCAAGCTTTCAAGATACGAAGAGGAGAAAAAAAATAAAGTGACAAGAGAGTGCAATGGAAACTGAAGACTGATAAATTCCCCAGGACCTAATGGGAATCCTAGGATATTAAAAGAAGTAGCTGCAGAGATAGATGATGCACTAATAGTAATCTTCCAAGAATCTATAGATTCTGGAAAAGTCCCAGAAGACTGAAAAACTGCCAATATAACACTTATGTTTGAAAAGAGACAAACAAAAAGGTAACTATATGCCTGTTGGCTTCATATCTGTCCTTGGGAAATTGTTAGAGTCTATTATAAAGGATGTAATAGCAGAGCTATCATACATTGCATATAATATTTAGAAACATAGAATCTGATTAAGCAGTGCTTTCACAGGGCAAACCATTTGCTTAGTGAGGTCAGGGATAAAGGTTTATACACCACTCGGTGCACAAGCCACTGAAGGGCCTGCCTGTACATTGTGGACCATTTTCTTACTGAATATAGTGGAACAGAGGGACCTTGGAGTTGGTGCATGGTTCTCTGAAAGTGGAGTCACAGGTAAACTGAACAGTGAAGAAGGCGTTTGGCATACTGGCCTTGATCAGTCAGGGCATTGAGTAGAGAATTTGAGAAGTTATGTTGCAGTTGTACAGGACGTTGGTGGAGCTGCGCTTGGAGTATTGTGTTCACTTTTGGTCACCTTGCTAAAGGGAGGATGTTATTAAACTGGAAAGAGTGCGGTAGAAATTTACAAGGACATTGCCCGGACACAATGGTCTGAGTTACAGGGAGAGGTTGGACAAGCTAGAACATTTTTCTTTAGAGCGTAGGAGGGGAGAATTTCATCAAAGTTTATAAGATCATGAGTGGCATGGATAGGATGTATGCACTTGGGCTTTTTCCCAGATTTGAGGAATCAAGGACTAGAGGGCATCGGTTTAGGATTAGAAAGAATAAAAGGGAATCTGACGAGCAATGTTTTTACACAGAGGATGGTACACATATGGAATGAGCTGCCAGCGGAAGTGGTTAAGGCGGGTATAACATTTAAAAGGCATTTGGACAAATACATGGATAGTCAAGGTTTAGAAACACATGGCAAAAGTGAGGACTGCAGATGCTGGAAACCAGAGTTTAGATCAGAGTGGTGTTGGAACAGGAAAATCGACGTTTCGGGCAAAAGCCCTTCATCAGGAATAGAGGCAGGAAGCTCCAGGGTGGAGAGATCACCTGAGAAGGACATGCCCCTGAAGGGAAATGGGGTTAGCGTAGATGGACATTTTGGTTGGCATGGACCAGTGTGGGCCAAAGGGCCTGTCTGTGTGCTGTAGGACCCTGTGACTCTATGACTATGATTCTATGAATTATTCAGATTTATGGAACAAACTGAATACTGCACTCAAGTTGCCTGCAAGGGATGCACTTGAAGTGTCTGACAATTGGCAGTTTGGAAAAAGGTTCAGTTACCAGGTGTAAATCATTATTGTGTACGGCCAATTAATCTATTACAGTTTTGGACCAAGGGGCTGATTGAACCTCTTGAGACTGTAGAGGTTCTTTGTGTTCCTTTGGTTGGTGAGTCAAGCATGCCTTGCACATCTTCACTGACCTCTTAATGTCACTGTTAATCCCTGTGTCAAATCACATATCCTGCGTTGTTCACTCTGTGCTTACTGGTTCCCGATCAATCTGTGACAATATGTCATGGTGAAGAACATCCTGTACAAACACTTGTTTTTCTTTAAAAACTATCCCTCATGAGTTACCTAGTTTATCCTTGTGTGGCCAAAAATATCTGAGTGTCTGACTCATCTTGTATCACGCCAGATCATCCTTCCAGGAGACCCTTCCATCATGTCTTCAGTTGTGGATTATTACTGTTTCTTCCTGAAGTTGAATACATTTGAACAGACCAAGTTACAGCAAATTGACCATGAGCTCATCTTACTTGTTGATGCACATACTGTGCATTTGTAAATTTTGTTGAACTTCTGCATTGTAATTCAGGTTTGGTAGTATGAGGTAGCTATTTTGGCATTAGAATTGTAACAAGCATCAAAGGCATAATCCTGTACTTTTAGTAGAATTCATTGTAGTCCAAGTTGGTTTTGTATCAGTGGTTTACACCAAATCATTCCCATACTTTGTGGATGGTTTCCACAGGGAGTTGCTTACTGAACAGTTATGTATGGAATGTTGTGATATTGAATACCAGAGGTAGTGGTACACACTCTATGTGGGGATCTTTGGATTGTGCTTGCATTAGATGTTTGAGTTCAAAGGCAATTGGTTTGCCCTCTTGGATTATGCATGCTCCTAGTCATAGAGCCATAGAGAAATACAGCACAGAAACAGACCTTTCAGTCCAACTCATCTATGCCGACCAGATATCCGACGTAAATCTAGTCCCATTTGCCAGCATTTGGCCCATATCCCTCTAAACCCTTCCTACTCATCCAATTGCCTTTTTAATGTTGTAATTGTACCACCACTTCTTCTAGCAGCTCATTCCATACACACACAATCCTCCGCGTGGAAAGTTCCCTTAGGTCCTTTTTATATCTTTCCCCTCTCACCTTAAATCTATGCCCCCCTAGTTTTGGACATCTGCCAACCAGGGGAAACAACCTTTATGCCCCTGATGATTTTATAAATTTCTATAATGTCACCCCTTTTCTGAGATGCACTGACTTCCATGATTGGCCTCATCATTGTCTTATAGTTTGCGTGTTTCTGCTGACAGTGCTTCTTTGAGTGATTGGGACATGCGTTGATGGTCTTCCTACCAGCCATGTAGAGCATCTTACCTTAAGAGTTTTCTTAATGATGATTTGTTAGAAAAGTATATATTAGGCTAGCATGTTATAAATATGAGACATCTTTGCAGGTCTTCTTTGTCTTGAGGAATAGGCACATGTTGTAAGTAAATCTTTGACCTTGCTTGTGTCGCAATGGATACCATAACCTGAACGTGTAGAACTAGAAAAGTTGATCAGTGTTACATTCACCTGGCACTTCTTGTTGTCAAGGCCCCTCATAATGAGCTGCGACCAGTGAGTGCAGATTTTGGTTGTGATCATCTTTGGTTTTGCTATTTTTTATTTTCTCATGCAACTTGGGCATCACTGGTTATGCCAACATTTATTGCTTGGAGGGAAATCTGAAGGTTTCCACGCATCTGCTGTCCTTGTCCTTCTAGATGGAAGTTGTCATGGATTTGGAAGTTGCTGTCTAAGAATCTTTGGTGAATTTTCAGCAGTGCATCTTGTACATAGTACACACTACTGCCACTGAGTGTCTGTGGTGGAGGGAGTGGATGCTTGTGGATGTGGTGCCAATCAAACGGGCTGTTTTGGCCTGGATGGTGTCAAGATGCTTAAGTATTGTTGGAGTTGCACCCATCCAAGCAAGTGGGGAGTATTCCATCACACTCCTGACTTGTGCCTTGTAGATGATGGGCACGCTTGGAGGAACCAGCATATATTACTCATTGCAGTATTCCTAGCCTCTGACCTGCTCTTGTACCAACCGTATTCATATAGCAAGTCCAGTTGAGTTTCTGAACAGGATGTTGAAAGTGAAGAAATTCAGTGCTGGCAACACCATTGAATGTCAAGGGGGAGTGTTTAGATGATCTCTTGTTGAGAAGGTCATTGCCTGGCATTTGTGTGGTATGAATATTACCTGCCACTTTTTAGCCCAGGCCTTGATATTGTTCAGGTCTTGTTGGATTTGAGCATGGGTTGCTTCAGTGTCTGAGGTGTCATCAATCGTACTGAACATTGTGCAATCATCAGTGAACATCCCTACATCTGACCGTACGATGTTCCCTCACTGCCACTGGGTCAAAACCCTGGAACTCTCTTCCTAACAAGTTAAATATGAAGAGGAAATTAAGGTAAGATAATCCAAACTATTTACATACGTTATAGTTTGAAAGATTTTGCAACATGCAGTAAAATACAAATCCATTTATTCCCAAAACAATGATTTTACAGAACTCAAATACCCATTTCTATCACATCTATAGGTTTAACTTCCAAATCACAGTCTTGACAGCTGGGATTGCCTTTCTCTTGATTTATATTGAAACTGAGTTTAGATTTTCACAACTTCAAATTACTGCTTTAGAATTATAACTAAACACTTCTGGTCTGGAGCTTTTAACTAAAAGCCTAACACTGAGGCAACATATGTCCATGCATTTGGAGAAGCATGGCTTTGTATGTGGGAAATCATGTCTCACAAACTTGATTGAGTTTTTTGAGGATGTGACCTAAGAGATTGACGAGGGCAGGGTGTTCCAGACACCTACTATCCTCTGTGTGAAGTAATTGCCACATGTATCCCCCTTAAAGTTTTCACCTCTCACCTGAAAAGTGTGACCTCTCGTTATTGAACCCTTCATGATTTTGTAAACCTCAATCAGGTCCCCCCTTAATCTCCTTTATTCTAATGAAAACAAACCTAACCTACTCAACCTCTCTTCATAGCTAGCACCTTCCATACCAGGCAACATCCTCGTAAATCTTCTCTGCACCCTCTCCAAAGCGTCCTTTTGGTAATGTGGTGACCAGAACTGTACACAGTATTCTAAATGCGGCCGAACCAATGTTTTGTGCAATTTTAACATGATTTGCCAGCTCTTATACTCAATACCCCATCCAATGAAGGCAAGCATACTATATGCTTTCTTGACCACTCCACCTGTGCAGCAACCTTCAGAGTACAATGGACCTGCACTCCCAGATCTCTCTGCCCATCAACATTTCCCAAGGCTCTTCGCTCATTGAATAATTCACTCTAGAATTAGTCTTGCCTAAATGCATCACCTCACATTTGTCTGGATTGAACTCCATCTGCCACTTTTCCGCCCAACTCTCCAGTCTATCTATATCCTCCTGTATTCTTTGACAGTCCCCATGCTTTCTGCTACTCCACCAATCTTCGTGTCATCTGCAAACTTGCTGATCATACCAAGAGTGCCCTCTTCCAGATCATTTATGTACATTACAAACAACAGTGGCCCCAACACTGACCCTTGTGGAACACCACTGGTCACCTTTCTCCATTTTGAGAAACTCCCTTCAACTCCCTTTTTTGTAGCTTTGACAAAGGGTCAGTTAGACTCGAAACATCAGCTCTTTTGTCTCCTTACAGATGCTGCCAGACCTGCTGAGATTTTCTAGCATTTTGTCTTTTGGTTCCCTTCAACTACTACTCTCTGTCTCCTGTTGCTCAACCAGTTCTTTATCCACTTAACTAGAACACCCTGCACACCATGTGACTTCACTTTCTCTATTAGTTTACCAAGGGGAACCTTATCAAAAGCCTTACTAAAGTCCATGTATATGACATCAACAGCCCTTCCTTCATTTATCAATTGGTCACTTCTTCAAAGAGCTCTATTAAGTTGGTAAGGCATGATCTTCCCCGCACAAAACCATGTTGCCTATCATTGATAAGCCCATTCTTTCCTAAATATAAATAGATCCTATCCCTCAGTACCTTCTCCAGCAACTTTCCCACCAATGACGTCTGGCTCACTGGTCTGTAGTTACCCGGAATATCCCTTCTTGTACAGGGGGAACAACATGAGCAACCTTCCAGTCCTCCAGCACCTCACCTGTATTTAAGGATGCCACAAAGATATCTGTCAGGGCCCCTGCTATGTCCTATCTCCCCTCCCTCAGCAACCTGGGATAGATCCCATCCGGTCCTGGGGATTTGTCCACCTTAATAACCTCTAACCTACCCAACACATCTTCCCTACTTATGTCAACGTGATCCAGACTAATCAAACATCTATCTCTAATCTCAACATTCATCATGTTCCTCTCCTCAGTGAACACTGATGCAAAGTAATCATTCAGAATCTCACATATTCTCTCAGGTTCGACACACAGCCTTCCTTTGTTATCCCTTCATGGACCAACCCTTTCTCTAGTTACCCGCTTGCTTCTTATATAAGAATAAAAGGCTTTGGGATTTTCCTTAATTCTTCTCGCTAAAGCTACTTAATGACCCCTTTTAGCCTGTTTGATTCCTCATTTTAGACTTGTCCTACTCTTCCGATATTCCTCCAGTGCCCATTCTCTTCTTAGCTGCCTAGACCTTATGTACGCTTCCCTTTTCCTCTTGGCTAGTCGTACAATTTCTCCTGTCATCCATGGTTCACGAATCTTGAATTTCCTATCCTTTGCCTTCAATGGGACATTCCTATCCTGCTGTATCTTTAACCTATCTTTGAAAGCCTCCGTCATATCAAATATGGACTTTCCTTCAAATAGCTGTGTCCAATCCACATTTCCCAGCTTCTGCCTGATTTTGGTATAATTGGCCTTGGCCCAGTTTAGTACTCTTCCTTTCGGACCACTCTCTTCTTTATCTACGAGTATTCTAAAACTTGCAGAATTGTGGTCACTGTTCCCAAAGAAATCCCCCATGCAACTTCTACCACTTGTCCTGGCTCATTCCCCAGTACCAGGTCCAATATGGCCCCTTCCCTTGTCGGACTATTGACATACTGTGCTATCAAACTCTCCTGGATGCTTCTTACAAATTCTACCCCATCCAGACCTCTGATGCTAAGTGTATCCCAGTCAATGTTGGGAAAATTAAAATCTCCCATCACCACCACCCTATTGCCTCTACGTCTTTCCATAATCTGTTTCCCTATTTGTTTTTTGACCTCACGCTCACTGTTGGGAGGCCTGTAATACAGCCCCAACAATCTAACTGCACCCTTTTATTTCTCAGCTCCACCCATAACGCCTCACTACCAAAGACCTCCATACTGTCCTCCTTTAGCACAACTGTGATATCATCTCTGACCAGTAATGCAACTCCCCCCCCCCCCCCACCATTTTACTTCCCTCCCTGTCCTGTCTGAAGCATCTATATCCTGGAACATTTAGTTGCCAATCATCATGCCCTTCCTTCAACAAAGTCTCTGCAATGGCAATAATGTCATACACCCAAGCACAAATCCAAGCCCTGAGTTCATCTGCCTTACACACTCTACTCCTTGCATTAAAGTAGATGCATTCCAGACCACCAGTTCTTTTGCACTCACCTGCTCTGCCTATTCTTCCCTTCATTAATGTTATCTTCATAATTCTTATAGTCTCCACCTCGCTGCCTACTTGTTTTCTCTTCTGGTTCCCAGCCCCCTGCCACATTAGTTTAAAACCTCCCCAACAGCAGTAGCAAGAACTCCCCCAAGGACATTGGTTCCAGTCTGATTCTGATGTAGACCGTCCATTTTGTAATAGTCCACCTTCCCCAGAACTGGTCCCAATGTCCAACAAATCTGAACCCCTCCTTCCTGCACCATCCCTCAAGCCACGTGTTCATCCTGCCTATTTCTTCATTTCTATGCTGGCTAGCCCGTGGCACTATGAGTAATCCTGAGATGACTACCTTTGAGGTCCTCCTCTTTAACTTCTCTCATAGCTCCCTGAATTCTTCTTTCAGGAACTCATCTCATTTTTTTTACTTACATCGTTGGTGCCTATATGCACCAAGACAACTGGCTGTTCACCCTCCCCGTTTAGAATGTTCTGCAGCTGATCGATGACATCGAGTACCTGGGAGGCAAGATACCATCAGGGAGTCTTGTTTTTGGCCACAGAACTGCCTATCTACTCCCCTTACAATAGAATCCCCATGACTATGGCCCTACGATTCTTTTTCCCGCCCTTCTGAACATCAGTGCCCACAATGGTGCCATGATCTTGACAACTGCTGCCCTCTCCTGGTGAGCCATCTCCCACAACAGTATCCAAAACAGTATACCTGTTTTGGAGGGAGATGACTGCAGGGGACACCTGCACTGCCTTCCTACTCTTTTTCTGCCTTTTGGTCACCCATTCACAGTCTCTCTCAGCAATTCTAAACTGCGGTGTGACCAATTCACTAAACGTGCTATCCGCGACCTCCTCAGCATCGCGAATGTTCCACAGTGAGTCCATCCACATCATGCAGTCAAACAAGAGCTGCAGCTGGACACACTTCTTGCAAGTGTAAGAGTCAGGAACATCAGCCATGTCCCTGAACTCCCACATCAAGCAAAAGGCACATGCCATGGGTCTGAGGTCCCCTGCCATTGTAAGCTTAGCTTTATATCAACTAACTAAAACCAAACAATGCACTTAAATATATGAAAAAGAAATATAAAGAAAAAATAAAAGCCTTAACTTACAGAGTCTTTTTCTTCCGGTTAGAGAAGGGGAGACGGGTAGTATCTTAGGTTTAGCTGCTGCCCAAATATATATTAAAGCCTTACGTCCCCAGCAGCCCTTGCTTCACTCCAGCTTCTCTCCTCGCCGCTCTGTCAAAATGGAGGCCCGATTCCCGAAGTAAGTCCCTCTTTAAGTGGGAAAACTTATCCTTCCCGACAGCCTTCGCTTCACTCCACCTTCTCTCCTCGCCGCTCTGTCAAAATAGGCTGGGACTTTTTTCTCTGGAGTGTAGGAGGTTGAGGGGTCACCTTATAAAGGTTTATAAAATCATGAGGGACGCAGATAAGGTAAATAGCAAAGGCTTTTACTCTAGCGTGAGGGAGTTCAAAACTAGGGGGCATATGTTTAAGATGAAAGGAGAAAGTTTTAAAAGGGACCTGAGGGGCAACTTTTTCATACAGAGGATGGTTTGTTTGTGGAATGATCTGCCAGAAGTGGTAGATGCGGATACAGTTACAGCATTTAAAATTCATTTGGACAAGTACATGACTAGGAAAGGTTTAGAGGGATATGGGCAAATTGCTGGCAGGTGGGATTAGTTTACTTTGGGAATGTCATGGACAAGTTGACTGAAGAGTCTGTTTCTGTGATGTATGACTATTATTATTAACTGATTGTTAAAGGTGCTGTTTGGAGAATGCATCAGAGTCCACCAATCAGCACTCTCCTTTTATATAGTGTAAATTTTATCTTCTCTTTGGATTGGTATTTCTTATGAATTGTCTTGCTGATTACAAGACGAAAAGATACTATAAAATGTGTCTTTTCAGTAGTGATCAAGTTCTATACCATCAAACAGCTATTCATAGGTCTACTTGACTTAAGTAGTAGCCCTGCATTAGAGATTGGATAAATAGTTGAAGGAGAAACTTTTGCAGGAATATGAGAAAGAGCAGGAGAGTGAGACCAACTAAATTGCTGTTCAAAAAAGTGGACACAGACTCACTGGAGTGGATGATTCCTCTGCTCTGTACTGTTCTGTGATTTGATAATAATCTGGCAATCATTATTCTGTGAAAACCACAAATGAACAAAATTAATATTGAATTTAATGGCACAATGTTGACTTGTACTCTGTATTTCCGAGTTGTTAGTCCAATACGAACTATGAGGTTAATATACATATCCATCCCTATTTGAATGCATTCCTTTAAATTGTGTGGATGGGTTCTGGTGGAAGGGCTCGTTTAACCAATCCTTTCAGTGATAATGTGACTCACTAAAAACAACTTGTGTGGCCTACAGAAAGTGTCCAGAAACAGGGAAGAGTTGTCTCTGTCTATGAGGGTGCTGAGAAAGCGCATAGATTTAGTATGATCTATGCAAACTATGCTTTCTCTTGTGGGGCATTCTAGGAAGAGAGGTCATTGTCTTAGGATAAGTGGTAGCAAACTTAAAGCAGAGTTGAAGAGAAACTATTTCTCCCAAAGGGTAATGGATTTGTGGAATTCTCTCACCCCAGCTGCAGTGAATGCTGTGACAGTGAATAAATTTAAGGAGGAGTTGGACAAACCTTTACTTGGTAGTGGGTTGAAGGGTTATGGGGAGAAGGCAGGAAAAAGGGGGCAAGAAGCATATCAGCCAAGTTTGAATGGCGGAGCAGGCTCAATGGGCTGAATGGTCTAATTCTGCTCCTATGTCTTATGAAGTTATGAACTATAACAATTGGCATTCCCCCTGATACCACTCCAAAAAGCCTGGACAGGAGGGAAGCTCCATGATCTTGACCTCTGAGGCTCCGCAGTGTAGGTCACACAACCATCTCTGTCAGTAGATATTTGATGCATTGACACCATTTCTGACAATACCAGGTCAAACTTCTTTTCATGCAAGCACACTTTAAATCATACCCAGAACTGGTTTTTCCCTGTAATAGAGAGTGGTAGACCTTTCACCGAGTTGCTGGCATGAGTGAATTGTTACTCTCCAGTGAGTCAATCACCCTACGGACAAATTCCTTGGCCTTTTTTTACCCAGAGTTGCAGGAAACCTGTTAACACAAAGAGGAGGCTAATTGTGAGAAATTATGGTGAATCTGTCCCTCCTGATTGGTGAGAAGATGCTTACCAGAGCTGCACAATGTGGACCTAGCTTTGACTTGGCTGCAAATCAACTTTGAGGCTCCTGTCTCTAGATCTTTGTGCAGTTACAGAAACAGCCCACAGGTTGCTCAGTGCTGTAATACCATGTTGGGAGGGCTGGGGCCCTGTACAGGATGTAGATCCTGAAGATTAACCATGCATTAAAGGGCTAACTGGCCTATTCCCAGGGCAGGCTGTGATACTTACCGGAACAAAGCCACCTGTTACACTGAACAGATAGTTCCAAAGAGATGGAGTGGTCTCCCTTGCCTGAATAAAATCTCATCAAAAGCAGAAAGCAGCACAGTCAAGGTAAGAAAGAAAGTAGTTGCATTAATAGAGTGACTTTCACAATCCCAGACATTCAAAAAATGCATCACACCCAAAAGAATGTGTTCAAGGGCAGTCATAAATGAAGGAAAGACAGCAGATAATTGGCACAAAGTGAGCAATCCCAAACAACAATAAATTAATAACTAGATGATTTGCTTTTGTTGATGTTGACTTAGGGTTAAATATTGGTCAGGAGAAACTCTTCTGCTCAACATTCAAGTACTGCGGCGGAATTTCTTTGCACCCACACAAAAAACACTGATGAGGCTTTTGGTTAACATTGACTGTTCTCTGGAATGGAGCTTGAACCCATGAACAACTGTCTCAGTCAATGATAGGGCCACCTTGGGGTGAGGCTGCCCTTTAAAGGGGATATAAGTACTCTGGGTCTGTAATCACTCCCAGGTATCCCTTATTCTCTATATAAACCATCTGAACCCCTCGATTAGATTCCAGTCTGTAATCACTCCCAGGGATCCATTATTCTATATATAAACCATCTGAACCCCTCGATTAGATTCCAGTCTGTAATCACTCCCAGGGATCCATTATTCTATATATAAACCATCTGAACCCCTCGATTAGATTCCAGTCTGTAATCACTCCCAGGGATCCATTATTCTATATATAAACCATCTGAACCCCTCGATTAGATTCCAGTCTGTAATCACTCCCAGGTATCCATTATTCTATATATAAACCATCTGAACCCCTCGATTAGATTCCAGTCTGTAATCCCTCCCAGGATCCATTATTCTATATATAAACCATCTGAACCCCTCGATTAGATTCCAGTCTGTAATCACTCCCAGGGATCCATTATTCTATATATAAACCATCTGAACCCCTCGATTAGATTCCAGTCTGTAATCACTCCCAGGGCTCCATTATTCTGTACATAAACCATCTGAACTCCTCGATTAGATTCCAGTCTGTAATCACTCCCAGGTATCCATTATTCTATATATAAACCATCTGAACCCCTCGATTAGATTCCAGTCTGTAATCACTCCCAGGGATCCATTATTCTATATATAAACCATCTGAACCCCTCGATTAGATTCCAGTCTGTAATCACTCCCAGGGCTCCATTATTCTGTACATAAACCATCTGAACTCCTCGATTAGATTCCAGTCTGTAATCACTCCCAGGTATCCATTATTCTATATATAAACCATCTGAACCCCTCGATTAGATTCCAGTCTGTAATCACTCCCAGGGATCCATTATTCTATATATAAACCATCTGAACCCCTTGATTAGATTCCAGTCTGTAATCACTCCCAGGAATCCATTATTCTATATAAAAACCATCTGAACCCCTCGATTAGACTCCAGTCTGTAATCACACCCAGGGATCCATTATTCTATATATAAACCATCTGAACCCCTTGATTAGATTCTAGTCTGTAATCACTCCCAGGGATCCATTTTTCTATATTTAAACCATCTGAACCCCTCGATTAGATTCCAGTCTGTAATCACTCCCAGGGATCCATTATTCTATATATAAATCATCTGTACCCCTTAATTAGATTCCAGTCTGTAATTACTCCCAGGAATCCATTATTCTATATATAAACCATCTGAACCCCTTTATTAGATTCCAGTCTGTAATCACTCCCAGGGATCCATTATTCTATATATAAACCATCTGAACTCCTCGATTAGATTCCAGTCTATAATCACTCCCAGGGATCCATTATTCTATATATAAACCATCTGAACTCCTCGATTCGATTCCAGTCTGTAATCACTCCCAGGTATCCATTATTCTATATATAAACCATCTGAATCCCTCGATTAGACTCCAATCTGTAATCACTCCCAGGGATCCATTATTCTATATATAAACCATCTGAACGTCTCGATTAGATTCCAGTCTGTAATCACTCCCAGGGATTCATTATTCTACATATAAACCATCTGAACCCCCTTGATTAGTTCCCAGTCTGTAATCACTCCCAGGGATCCATTATTCTGTATATAAACCATCTGAACCCCTTGATTAGATTCCAGTCTGTAATTGCTCCCAGGGATCCATTATTCTATATATAAACCATCTGAACCCATCGATTAGATCCCAGTCTGTAATCTGGCCCAGGGATCCAATATTCTATATATAAACCATCCGAATCCCTCAATTCGATTCCAGTCTGTAATCACTCCCAGGGATCCATTATTCTACATATAAACCATCTGAACCCCTTGATTAGATTTCAGTCTGTAATCACTCCCAGGTGTTTTTTATTTCCATCAATTTTTAGTTACTCTGATTTTGAGTTATTTTATTCATTTAATAAATAATTATGAATGATTTTTGTCCCTCTTTGACTTCTGAAGTCACTTAACATATAAAAATATGAATGTTTTATTCCAACTGTCTGCCGCCATGAACTACGTGTGTGATGGTCCGTCGAGTGCATGCAGTCTGTTAGAAGTTGTGCTTTCCTGGATGAGTTCCATGGGGATAAATGTCTAGTAATACATTTCCTGCCACTTGGCATGTAATTTGAACTTCTTAATTCATGGTTTCTTTTAAATCTCTTCGGGGAATCCTACACATTTTCTTGGCTCCTTTAATTTCTGTAGGTTAAAATTACTGAGGAAAATTTCCAGCTTTTGAAATTAAATAAATAAATTGTAAATGCCTGTGCTGGGAATTGAATCAGTGGTCGAGCTGTTCTCTTGCATGTTATACCTGTAATAATCCAGAGAATGAACTATAACTGGGTTTTTAATAATCTGTATTGCCCTCGCCAAAAGACCGAATCCATAATAACTTCCTAAAGGATAGGTATTTGAAAAGGGCAATGGGGAAAGAGGAAGAGAATATGAAATTGAATGGATCTTTCAAAGAGTCGTCACAGACATATAACAGACTGAATCTTATTTCTTTCAGTGAAGTCTGAATTGTGTCAAGGTTTTGGAGGGTTTCTCACTGCAAGGCCTTGAAAGCTTTTTGTCTGCAACTTACCAAACCTGCCTCGTTAATTGTCATAAATTCCCGACAAATGTGGAAGCAGTCCATTTGGCCAATCCTCTTACCCAAACCTAAACACTGCAACTTATCCCTGCAACCCTACATTTCCCATCGCTATTCCACCAAGCATGCATGTCTTTGGAAACCGGAGCACCTGGAGGAAACCCATGCAGACGTGCGGAGAATGTGCAAACTCCACACAGGCAGTCACCTGAGGGTGTAATCATAACCGGCTCCATCGCACTGGAAGACAGCAGTGCTAACCTCTGAATAACCATGTCATCCCCCCATCTACCATGCCCCAAGGTATCAGTCACATTTGCTTTTAGCCCCATGTTACTACTCACAGTTCCTGGAACAATTCGCCATTCAGTGGATATCCCCCCAAAAAAACTCCATTATCCCTTGTACCCAATTTGGCCTAATGCTTCTTGAATGCCGCTGTTATGTCTGCTTCCACCACCTCCTCTGGCAATGCTTTCTGGGCACTCACTATCCTTTGTGTGAAAAAATATGCCTCACCCATCTCTTTTAAACTTCAGTCCTCGCACCTTGAACCAGTGTCTCCTCGTAATTGACTCCTCCACCTGGGAAAAAGCTTCATACTTTCCACACTGTCCATGCTGTTCACAATCTTATTAACTTCTATCAGGTCATTCCCAAACCTCCTGCGTTCCAGTGAAAACAAACCTAGTCTATCCAACCTTTCTTCAGTCAACATCTTAGTAAATCTTTTCTGTACCCTCTCCAAAGCATCCACATCCTTCTGGTAGTGTGGTGACCAGACCTGTATTCAATATTCCAAGTGTAGCCTAACTAAAGTTCAATAACGCTGCAGCATAACTTGCCTACCCTTACACTCAATGCCCCTTCCAATGAAGACAAGCATGCCAGAGGCCTTTTTTACTACCTTATCCACCTGCGCTGCCACCTTCAGTGATCTGTGGACCTGCACACTCAGATCCCTTTGCATATCAATACTCCTAAGGGTTCTGCCATTCACTGTATAATTTCCACCTGTACTTGACCTCCCAACATGCATCACCTCACGTTTGTCCGGATTAGTCCATGCCTCCAACTGATCTATATCGTAAACCTTCTCTACACCTTCTCCAAAGTGTCCACATCCTTTTGGTAATGTGGTAACTGGAACTGTACACAGTATTCTAAATGCAGCTGAACCAATATCTTGTACGATTTTAACATGACCTGCCAGCTCTTATACTCAATACCCCATCCGATGAAGGCAAGCACGCCATATGCCTTCTTGCCCACTCTATCCACCTTTGGGGAACAATGGACCTGAACTCCTGGATCTCTCTGCTCATCAACTTTTCCCAAGGCTTTTCCATTTATAGTTTAGTTCGCTCTAGAATTAGACCTTCCAAAATGCATCACCTCACATTTGCTCAGATTGAACCCCATCTGCCACTTCTCCCCCCAACTCACAAGTCTATCTATATTCTCCAGTATTCTTTGACAGTCCCCTGTGCTTTCTGCTACTCCAGCAATCTTCGTGTCATCTGCAAACTTGCTGATCATACCAGCAGTGCCCTCTTCCAGATCATTTATGTATATCACAAACAACAGTGGCCCCAGCACTGACCCCTGTGGAACACTACTGGTCACCGTTCTCCATTTTGAGAAACGCCCTTCAACTACTACTCTCTGTCTCCTGTTGCTCAGCTAGTTCTTTATCCACCTAGCTAGAACACCCTGCAAACCATGTGACTTCACTTTCTCCATCAGTTTACCATGGGGAGCCTTATCAAAAGCCTTATACAGTTCATGTATATGACATCCAAAGCCCTTCCTTCATCTATCAACTTGGTCACTTCCTCAAAAAATTCTATTATGTTGGTAAGGCACGATCTGCCCCACACAAAACCATGTTGTCTGTCACTGATAAACCCATTCTCGTGCAAATATAAATATTTTATCCCTCAGTACCTTCTTCAGCAACTTTCACACCACTGATGTCAGGCTCAATCGTCTGTAGCTACCTGGAATATCCCTAATACCCTTCTTGTACAGGGGGACAACATTAGCAACTCTCCAGTCCTCCAGCACTTCACTGTGTTTGAGGATGCTACAAAGATATCTGTCAGGGCCCCAGCTATTTCCTCTCTCGCCTCCCTCAGTAACCTGGGATAGATCCCATCGGTCCTGGGATTTGTCCACCTTAATTATCCTTTAGCCTACCCAACGCATCCTCCCTCCTTATGTCAACATGATTCAGAGTAAACAAACTTCTATCTCTAATCTTAACATTCACATCATGTCCCTCTCCTCAGAGAATACTGATGCAAAGTAATCATTGAGAATCTCACCCATGTTCTCAAGTTCGACATGCAACCTTCCTTCCTTAACCCTTTCTCGAGTTACCCTCCTGCTTCTTATATATGAATAAAAGGCCTTGGGATGCTCCTTAATTCTGCTCGCTAAAGTTATTTCATTACCCCTTTTAGCCCGCTTGATTTCTCCGTTAAGATTGGTCTTACTCTCCCAATGTTCCTCCAAAGCTTGTTCTGTTCTTAGCTGCCTGGATCTTTTGTACACTTCCCTTTTCCTCTTGGCTAGTTGCACAATTTCTCCTGTCATCTCCTGTCAAAACTAATCTTGTTTTTCCTCTCCCTTGTTTTCAAAGGGACATTCCTATCCTGCACTATCTTCAATCTATCTTGGAAAGCCTCCCACATATCAAACGAGGACTTCCCTTCAAGTAGCTGTGTCCAATCCACAATTCCTGAAGAAGGGCCTGTGTCCGAAACGTCGAATCTCCTGTTCCCTGGATGCTGCCTGACCTGCTGTGCTGTTCCAGCAATAAAGTTTCAACTCCAATCCACATTTCCCAGCTCCCGCCTAATTTTGATATAATTGGCCTTGGCCCAGTTTAGTACTCTTCCCTTAGGACCACTCTCATCTTTGTCTATGAGTATTCTAAAACTTACAGAATTGTGGTCACTATTCCCAAAGAAATCCCCCATGCAACCTCTACCACCTATCCTGGCTCATTCTCCAACACCAGATCCAATATGACCCCTTCCCAAGCTGAACTATTGACATACTCTCACAAATTCTGCCACATCCAGACCTCTAACACTAAGTGTATTCCAATGTTGGGAAAATTAAAATCTCCCATCACAACCACCCTTTAACCGCTACATCTTTCCATAATTTGTTCTTCTACCTCATGCTCACTGTTGGAGGCCAGTAGTCCAGCCCCAACAATGTAACTGCATTGTTCTTATTTCTCAGCTCTACCCATAATGCCTCACTGCTCAAGCCCTCCATCATATCCTCCTTCAGCACAGCCGTGATATCATCCCTGACAAGCAATGCAACTCCTTCCCCCCGATACTTCCCTCCCTGTCCTGTCTGAAGCATATATATCCTTGAACATTTAGTTGCCAATCATGCCCACCAATCCCACCAATCTTTGTATCACCCAGAAACTTACTGATTCGACCAGCTACATTTTCCTGCAATATCTTACCTCACTCACTCCAGTCGCTAATACCACCAACCCTGCATGGCCTCTGTGCTGCCGACACACTCACTTGGAAAATCTCCCCACCTGCACTACCAGTGATAGCTGTGTCACCCTGTTCCCATAATATTTGCCACATCCTCATTCTTGGAGAAAAACAGCCCACAATAGGGCATGCACAGTAAAGGCAGGTTATGGGATGCCTGACTTTCAATTCCTTGCTCCTTATGTGGAGAGAACCCTGACTCTGACTGTCCTGAGCAGGCCTTTGACTGGTATTGGAGGCTACCCTTGACTTACCGTGCCCAAATTGCCTGAGCGAAGGATCCTTGACTTGAGTGAGCGCTGCTGATGCCAATATCAAGCTTCCTGACTTTAGGTCAGTACAAAGCAGCAAAGTAGGAGCCTGGCTGAGGGAGAAACGAGACAGCAAGGGAAGGATGCTGCGATCATCAAGGTTTGCTCAGAGTGATTGTTTGGAGCATAAGTGAAGAGTCTTGAGATGCAGCCTGGGACAGTGCATGGCATGCCCATGTGTTGCTGAGCACTCAGTGAAACCTGATGGTGCCGTCCCCGCATTATTACTGTGATAGCTGCTGGTGCCCTCCCTGCAGTATTACAGTGATTGCTGCTGGTGTCCTCCCTGCAGTCTTACAGTGATAGCTGCTGGTGCCCTCCCTGCAGTATTACAGTGATTGCTGCTGGTGTCCTCCCTGCAGTATTACAGTGATAGCTGCTGGTGCCCTCCCTGAAGTATTACAGTGCTAGCTGCTGCTGCCTTCCCTGAAGTATTACAGTAATAGCTGCTGGTGCCCTCCCTGCTGTATTGCAGCAATAGCTGCTGGTGTCCTCCCTGCAGTATGACAGTGATAGCTGCTGGTGCCCTCCCTGCAGCATTACAGTGATAGCTGCTGGTGCCCTCCCTGCAGTATTACAGCAATAGCTGCTGGTGTCCTCCCTGCAGTATTACAGTGATAGTTGCTGGTGTCCTCCCTGAAGTATTACAGTGATAGCTGCTGGTGCCGTCCCCGCAGTATCACAGTGATAGCTGCTGGTGTCCTCCCTGCAGTATTACAGTGATAGTTGCTGGTGTCCTCCCTGAAGTATTACAGTGATAGCTGCTGGTGCCCTCCCTGCAGTAGTTGCTGGTGTCCTCCCTGAAGTATTACAGTGATAGCTGCTGGTGCCCTCCCTGCAGTATCATACTGATAGCTGCTGGTGCCGTCCCTGCAGTATTACAGTGATAGCTGCTGGTGCCCTCCCTGCAGTAGCTGCTGGTGCCCTCGCTGCAGTATTGCAGTGATAACTGCTGGTGTCCTCCCTGAAGTATTACAGTGATAGCTGCTGGTGTCCTCCCTGAAGTATTACAGTGATAGCTGCTGGTGCTGTCCCTGCAGTATTACAGTGATAGCTGCTGGTGCCCTCCCTGCAGTAGTACAGCAATAGCTGCTGGTGTCCTCCCTGCAGTATTACAGTGATAGCTGCTGGTGTCCTCCCTGCAGTCTTACAGTGATAGCTGCTGGTGTCCTCCCTGAAGTATTACAGTGATAGCTGCTGGTGCCCTCCCTGCAGTATTACAGTGATAGCTGCTGGTGCCCTCTCTGCAGTATTACAGTGATAGCTGCTGGTGCCCCTCCTGCAGTATTACAGTGTTAGCTGTCGGTGTCCTCCCTGCAGTATTACAGTGATAGCTGCTGGTGCCCCTCCTGCAGTATTACAGTGTTAGCTGTCGGTGTCCTCCCTGCAGTATCACAGTGATAGCTGCTGGTGCCCCTCCTGCAGTATTACAGTGATAGCTGCTGGTGTCCTCCCTGAAGTATTACAGTGACTGCTGCTGGTGTCCACCCTGCAGTATTACAGTGATAGCTGCTGGTGTCCTCCCTGAAGTATTACAGTGACAGCTGCTGGTGTCCACCCTGCGGTATGACAGTGATAACTGCTGGTATCATTGCTGCAGTATTTCAGTGATAGCTGCTGGTGTGTGTGCTGCAGTATTACAGTGATAGCTGCTGGTATATTCCCTGCAGTGTTACAGTGATTATCTGCTGGTGTCCTCCCTGCAGTATTATCGTGTTAGCTGCTGGTTTCTCCCCTGCAGTATTACAGTGACATCTGCTGGCATCCTCCCTGCAGTATTACAGTGAAGTCTGCTGGTGCCCTCCCTGCAGTATTACAGTGATAGCTGCTGGTGTCTTCGCTGTGGTATCACAGTGATAGCTGCTGGTGTCCTCCCTGCAGTATTACAGTGATAACTGCTGAGGCCCTCCTGCATTAATGCAGTGGTAGCTGCTCGTGCCCTTGCTTCAGTATTACAGTGATAGCAGGTCATGAGCTCCCTGCTGTCCCTGCAATGTTACAGTGATAGCTGCTGGTGCCCTCCCTGCAGTATTACAGTTATAGCTGCTGGTGTCCTCCCTGCAGTATTATGGTATTAGCTGCTGGTTTCTCCCCTGCAGTATTACAGTGATAGCTGCTGGTGCCCTCCCTGCAGTATTACAGTGATAGCTGCTGGCATCCTCCCTGCAGTATTTCAGTGAAGTCTGCTGGTGCCCTCCCTGCAGTATTACAGTGATAGCTGCTGGTGTCCTCACTGTGATATAACAGTGATAGCTGCTGGTGTCCATGCTGCAGTATTACAGTGATAGCTGCTGGTGCCCTCTCTGCAGTATCACAGTGATTGCTGCTGGTGTTCTCCCTGCAGTATTACAGCGAAAACTGCTGAGGCCCCCCTGCATTAATGCAGTGGTAGCTGTTCGTGCCCTTGCTTCAGTATTACAGTGATGGCAGGTCATGAGCTCCCTGCTTTATTTCAGTGATAGCTGCTGGTGCCCTCCCTGCAGTATTACAATGATAGCTGCTGGTGTCTTCCTTGCAGTATTACAGTGACAGCTGCTGGTGCCCTCGCTGCAGTATTATAATGATAACTGCTGGTGTATTCCCTGCAGTATTACTGTGATAGCTACTGGTACACTCCCTGCAGTATTACAGTTATATCTGCTGGTGTCCTCCCTGCAGTATTACAGTGATAGCTGCTGGTGTCCCTCCCGCAGTATTACAGCAGTATTACAGTGATAGCTGCTGGTGCCCTCCCTGCAGTATTACAGTGATCGCTGCTGGTGTCCTCCCTGCAGTATTACAGTGATAGCTGCAGCTGCCCTCCCTGCAGTATTACAGTAATAGCAGCTAGTGCCCTCCCTGCAGTGTTACAGTGGTAGTTGCTGGTGTATTCCCTGCAGTATTACAGTGATAGCTGCTGGTGCCCTCTCTGCAGCATTACAGTGATTGCTGCTGGTGCCCTCCCTGCGGTATTACAGCGATAGCTGCTGGCGTCCTCCCTGCAGCGTTACAGTGATAGCTGCTGGCTTCCTGCCGGCAGTATTACAGTGATAGCTGCTGGCTTCCTGCCGGCAGTATTACAGTGATAGATGCTGGTGACCTCTCTGCAGTATTACAGTGATAGCTGCGGGTCCCCTCCCTGCAGTCTTACAGTGATTATCTGCTGGTGTCCTCCCTGCAGTATTATGGTATTAGCTGCTGGTTTCTCCCCTGCAGTATTACAGTGACAGCTGCTGGCATCCTCCCTGCAGTATTACAGTGAAGTCTGCTGGTGCCCTCCCTGCAGTATTACAGTGATAGCTGCTGATGCTCTCCCTACAGTATTGCAGTGATGGCTGCTGGTTACTTCCCTGCAATATAGCAGCGATATCTGCTGGTGTCCTCTCTGCAGTATTCTAGTGATTGCTGCTGGTGTTCTCCTTGCCATATTACAGTGTTAAATGCTTGTATCCTCCCTGCCACATAATAGTGATAGCCGCTGGTGTCCTCCCTGCAGTATTACAGTGATAGCTGCTGGTGTCCTCCCTGCAGTATTCTAGTGATTGCTGCTGGTGTTCTCCTTGCCATATTACAGTGTTAAATGCTTGTATCCTCCCTGCCACATAGTAGTGATAGCTGCTGGTGTCCTCCCTGCAGTATTACAGTAATAACTGCTGAGGCCCTCCTGCATTAATGCAGTGGTAGCTGCTCGTGCCCTTGCTTCAGTATTACAGTGATAGCAGGTCATGAGCTCCCTGCTGTATTACAGTGATCGCTGCTGGTGTCCTCCATGCAGTATTACAGTGATAGCTGCTGCTGCCCTCCCTGTAGTATTACAGTAATAGCTGCTGGTGTCCTCCCTGCAGTATTACAGTGATAGCTGCTGGTGTCCTCCCTGCAATAATTCAGTGATAGCTGCTGGTGTTTGTGCTGCAATATTACAGCAATAGCTGCTGGTCTCCTCCCTGCAGTATTACTGTGCTAGCTGCTGGTGTCCTCCCTACAGTATTACAGTGATAGCTGCTGGTGTCTTCACTGCAGTATTACAGTGATAGCTGCTGGTCTCCTCCCTGCAGCATTACAGTGATCGCTGCTGGTCTCCATGCTGTAGTATGACAGTGATACCTGCTGGTGCCCTACCTGTAGTATTACAGTGATAGCTGCTGGTGCCCTCCCTGCAGTATTACAGTAATAGCTGCTGGAGTCCTCCCTGCAGTATTACAGTGATAGCTGCTAGTGTCCTCCCTGCAGTATTACAGTGATAGCTGCTGGTGTCCTCCCTGTAGTATTGCAGTGATAGCTGCTGGTGCCCTACCTGCAGTATTACAGTGATAGCTGCTGGTGTCCTCCCTGCAGTATTACAGTGATGGCTGCTGGTGCCCTCCCTGCAGTATTACAGTGATGGCTGCTGGTGCCCTCCCTGCAGTACTTCAGCGATAGCTGCTGGTGCCCTACCTGCAGTATTACAGTGATGGCTGCTGGTGTCCTCCCTGCAGTATTACAGTAATAGCTGCTGGTGCCCTCCCTGCAGTATTACAGTGATGGCTGCTGGTGCCCTCCCTGCTGTACTTCAGCGATAGCTGCTGGTGCGCAACCTGCAGTATTACAGTGATAGCTGCTGGTGTCCTCCCTGCAGTACTACAGTGATAGTTGCTGGTGCCGTCCCTGCAGTATTACAGAGATAGCTGCAGGTGCCCTCCCTGCAGTATTACAGTGATAGCTGCTGGTGCCCTACCTGCTGTACTTCAGCGATAGCTGCTGGTGCCCTACCTGCAGTACTACAGTGATAGTTGCTGGTGCCGTCCCTGCAGTATTACAGTGATAGCTGCAGGTGCCCTCCCTACAGTATTACAGTGATGGCTGCTGGTGCCCTCCCTGCTGTACTTCAGCGATAGCTGCTGGTGCGCAACCTGCAGTATTACAGTGATAGCTGCTGGTGTCCTCCCTGCAGTACTACAGTGATAGTTGCTGGTGCCGTCCCTGCAGTATTACAGAGATAGCTGCAGGTGCCCTCCCTGCAGTATTACAGTGATAGCTGCTGGTGCCCTACCTGCCGTATGACAGTGATAGCTGCTGGTCTCCATGCTGTAGTATGACAGTGATAGCTGCTGGTGCCCTATCTGCAGTATTGCAGTGATAGCTGCTGGTGCCCTCCCTGCAGTATTACAGTGATAGCTGCTGGTGCCACCTTGCAGTATTACAGTGATAGCTGCTGGTGCCCTACCTGCAGTATTGCAGTGATAGCTGCTGGTGCCCTCCCTGCTGTATGACAGTAATAGCTGCTGGTGTCTTCCCTGCAGTATTACAGCGATAGCTGCTCGTGTCCTCCCTGCAGTATTATAGTGATAGCTGCTGGTGTCAAGTCTGCAGTATTATAGTAATAGCTGCTGGTGTCCTCCCTGCAGTATTACAGAGATAGCTGCTGGTGCCCTCCCTGCAATATTACAGTGATAGCTGGTGGTTTCCTCCTTGCAGTTTTCCAGTGGTGGCTGTTGTTGCCCTCTCTGCAGTATTACAGTGATGGCTGCGGGTGCCCTCCCTGCAGTATTACAGTGAAGGCTGCTGGTGTCCTGTCTGCAGTATTACAGAGATAGCTGCTGGTGCTCTCCCTGCAGTGTTACACTGGTAGCTACTGGTACACTCCCTCCTGCTTTACTGTGATAGCTGCTGGTGCACTCCCTGCAGTTTTACAGTGGTAGCTACTGGTGTCCTCTCTGCAGTATTTCAGTGATGGCTGCTGGTGCCCTCCGTGCAGTATTACACTGAGAGCTGCTGGTGTCCTCCCTGCAGTATTTCAGTGATGGCTGCTGGTGCCCTCCGTGCAGTATTGCACTGAGAGCTTCTGACGTTCTTCCTGCAGTATAACAGTGATAGCTGTTTTTGTCCTCCCTGTAGTAGCACAGTGATAGCTGCTGGTGCCCTCCCTGCAGTATTACTGTGATAGATGCTAATCCCCTCTCTGCAGTATTACAGTGGTAGCTGCTTGTGTCCTCTCTGCAGTATTACAGTGAGAGCTGTTCGCGTCCTGTCTGCAGTATTACAGTGATAGCTGCTGGTGTCTGTGCTGCAGTATTACAGCAATAGCTGCTGGTGTCCACCCTGCAGTATTACAGTGATAGCTGCTGGTGTCTGTGCTGCAGTATTACAGCAATAGCTGCTGGTGTCCTCCCTGCAGTATTATTGTGATAGCTGCTGGTGTCCTCCCTGCAATAATTCAGTGATAGCTGCTGGTGTTTATGCTGCAGTATTACAGCAATAGCTGCTGGTGTCCTCCCTGCAGTATTACAGTGATAGCTGCTGGTGTCTATGCTGTAGTATTACAACAGTAGCTGTTGGTGTCTTCACTGCAGTATGACAGTGATAGCTGCTGGTCTCCATGCTGTAGTATTACAGTGATAGCTGCTGGTGCCCTCCCTGCAGTATTACAGTAATAGCTGCTGGTGTCCTCTCTGCAGTATTACAGTGATAGCTGCCAGTGTCGTCCCTGCAGTATTACAGTGATAACTGCTGGTGCCCTACCTGCAGTATTACAGTGATAACTGCTGGTATCCTCTCTGCAGCATTACAGTGATAGCTGCTGGTGTCCTCCCTGCAGTGTTACAGTGATAGTTGCTGGTGCCGTCCCTGCAGTATTATAGTGATGGCTGCTGGTGCCCTCCCTGCAGTATGACAGTGATAGCTGCTGGTCTCCATGCTGTATTATGACAGTGATAGCTGCTGGTGCCCTACCTGTAGTATTACAGTGATAGCTGGTGGTGTCCTCCCTGCAGTATCACATTGGTAGCAGCTGGCGCCTTCCCTGCAGTATTACAGTGATAGCTGGTGGTGTCCTCCCTGGAGTAGCACAGTGATAGCTGCTGGTGTCCTCCCTGCAGTATTACTGTGATAGTTGCTGGTGCTCTCCCTGCAGTGTTACAGTGATAGCTACTGGTACACTCCCTCCTGCATTACTGTGATAGCTGCTGGTGCACTCCCTGCAGTATTACAGTGATAGCTGCTGGTGTCCTTGCGGCAGTGTAACAGTGATAGCTGATGACGTCGTCCCTGCAAAGGCATAGTGATAGCTGATGGTGTCCTTCCTGCTGTATTACAGTGATAGCTGCTGGTGCCATCCCTGCAGTGTTAGGAGGGGACATGAAAGGTCCCTAGTCGGTAGGATTAGGGAAAACCCTAAGGCTTTCTATAGGTATGTTAGGAATAAAAGAATGACTAGGGTAGGAATAGGTCCAGTCAAGGATAGTAGTGGGAAGTTGCGTGTGGAGGCGGAAGAGATTGGGGAGACACTGAATGAATACTTTTCTTCAGTATTTACTCAGGAACAGGGCATTGTCGTCGATGTGAATACTGAGACACAAATAAGTAGAATGGATGGCTTTGAGGTATGTAGAGAAGAGGTGTTGGAAATCCTGGAAAAGGTGAAAATAGATAAGTCCCCTGGGCCTGATGGCATTTATCCTAGGATTCTCTGGGAAGCAAGGGAGGAGATTGCAGAGCCATTGGCCTTGATTTTTATGTCCTCTTTGTCTACAGGAGTAGTGCCAGAAGACTGGAGGATAGCAAATGTGGTTCCCTTGTTCAAAAAGGGGAGTAGGGATAACCCTAGTAACTATAGGCCGGTGAGTCTCACTTCTGTTGTGGGCAAAGTCTTAGAGAGAATTGTAAGGGATAGGATTTATGCACATCTGGATAGGAATAATGTGATCAAGGATAGTCAGCATGGTTTTGTGAAGGGCAGGTCGTGCCTCACAAACCTTATTGAATTCTTTGAAAAGGTGACGAAGGAGGTTGATGAGGGGAAAGCGGTAGATGTGGTATATATGGATTTTAGTAAGGCGTTTGATAAGATTCCCCATGGTAGGCTACTGCAGAAAATACGGAGATATGGCATTGAGGGTGAGTTGGAGGTTTGGATTAGGAATTGGCTGGATGGAAGAAGACAGAGGGTAGTAGTTGATGGCAAAGTTTCTTCATGGAGTGCCGTCACTAGCGGTGTTCCGCAAGGATCTGTTTTGGGACCATTGCTGTTTGTCATTTTTATAAATGACCTGGAAGAGGGGTTAGAAGGTTGGGTGAGCAAGTTTGCGGATGATACGAAAGTCGGAGGAGTTGTTGACAGTGAGGAAGGATGTGGCAGGTTACAGCAGGATATAGAGAAGCTGCAGAGCTGGGCAGAAAGGTGGCAAATGGAATTCAATGCAGCTAAGTGTGAGGTGATTCACTTTGGGAAGAATAACAAAAAGATGGGGTACTGGGCTAATGGTCGGATACTTGGTAGTGTGGATGAGCAGAGGGATCTTGGTGTCCATGTACACAGATCTCTGAAAGTTGCCACCCAGGTAAATAGTGTGGTGAGGAAGGCATATGGCGTACTGGCTTTTATTGGTAGAGGAATTGAGTTCCGGAGTCCTGAGGTCATGATGCAGTTGTATAAGACATTGGTGCGGCCGCATCTGGAATATTGTGTGCAGTTTTGGTCGCCATACTATAGGAAGGATGTGGAGGCACTGGAACGGGTGCAGAGGAGGTTTACCAGGATGTTGCCTGGTATGGAAGGAAGATCGTATGAGGAAAGACTGAGACACCTGGGGCTGTTTTCACTAGAGAAAAGAAGGTTTAGAGGTGACTTGATTGAGGTGTACAAGATGATTAGGGGGTTAGATAGGGTTGACAGTGTGAACCTTTTCCCGCGTATGGAGTCGGGTATTACAAGGGGGCATAGCTTTAAATTAAGGGGGGGTAGATATAGGACTGAAGTTAGGGGTAGGTTCTTCACTCAGCGAGTCGTAAGTTCATGGAATGCCCTGCCAGCAGCAGTGGTGGACTCTCCCTCTTTATGGGCATTTAAGCGGGCATTGGATAGGTATATGGAGGATAGTGGGTTAGTATAGGTTAGGTGGGCTTGGATCGGCGCACCATCGAGGGCCAAAGGGCCTGTACTGCGCTTTATTCTTCTATGTTCTATGTTCTATGTTCTATGTTACTGTGATAGCTGCTGGTCCCCTCCCTGCAGTATAACAGTGATTCCTGCTGGTGCTCTCCCTGCAGTATTACAGTGATAGCTGCTGGTGTCCTCCCTGCAGTAATTCAGTGATAGCTGCTGGTGTCCTACTGCACTGTTAGATTGATCGCTGCTGGTGTATTCTCTGGAGTAGTACAGCAAGAGCTGCTGGTGTCCTCCCTGCAGTAGCACAGTGATCGCTGCTGGTGCCATCCCTACAGTATTACAGCAATAGATGTTGGTGTCCTCCCTGCAGTATTACAGCGATAGATGTTGCTGTCCTCCCTGCAGTATTACAGCGATAGATTTTGCTGTCCTCCCTGCACTATTACAGTGATAGCTGCTGGTGAACTCCCTGCTGTATTACAGTGATAGATTCTGATGCCCTCTCTGCAGTATTACAGTGGTAGCTGCTGGTGTTCTCGCTGCAGTATTACAGTGATAGCTGTTCGCGTCCTGACTGCAGTATTACGATGATAGCTGCTAGTGCCCTCTCTGCAGTATTACAGTGATAGCTGCTGGTGTCTGTGCTGCAGTATTACAGCAATAGCTGCTGGTGTCCTCCCTGCAGTATAACAGTGATAGCTGCTGGTGTCCTCCCTGCAGTATTACAGTGATAGCTGCTGGTGTCGTCCCTGCAGTAATTCAGTGATAGCTGCTGGTGTCCTACTGCAGTGTTATGGCGATCACTGCTGGTGTTTTCTCTGGAGTTGTACAGCAACAGCTGCTGGTGTCCTCCCTGCAGTATACAGAGATAGTTGCTGGTGCCCTTCCTGCTGTATTACAGTGATAGCTGCTGGTGCCCTCCCTGTAATATTACAGTGATGGGTGTTGGTGCTTTCCCTGCAGTGTTACAGTGATTGCTACTGGTACATTCCCTCCTGCATTACTGTGATAGCTGCTGGTGCACTCCCTGCAGTATTACAGTGATAGCTGCTGTTGTTTTCCCTGCAGTATTCCAGCAATAGCTGCTGGTGTTCTCCCTGCTGTATTGCAGAGATAGCTGCTGGCGCCCTCCGTGCAGTATTACACTGAGAGCTGCTGACGCTCTCCCTGCAGTATTACAGAGATATCTGCTGGTGTCCTCCCTGCAGTATTATAGTGATAGCTGCTGTTGTTTTCCCTGCAGTATTCCAGCAATAGCTGCTGGTGTTCTCCCTGCTGTATTGCAGAGATAGCTGCTGGCGCCCTCAGTGCAGTATTATAGTGATAGCTGCTGGTGCCCTCCCTGCATTATTACAGTAATAGCTGCTGGTGTCCTACTGAAGTGTTACAGTGATCGCTGCTGGTGTATTCTCGGGAGTAGTACAGCAATAGCTGCTGTATTACAGTGATAGCTGCTGGTGTCCTCCCTGCTGTATTACAGTGATAGCTGCTGGTGCCCTCCCTGCAGTATGACAGTGATAGCTGCTGGTGTCCTGTCTGCAGTATGACAGTGATAGCTGCTGGTGTCCAGTCTGCAGTATTACAGTGATAGCTACTGATGCCCTCCCTGCAATGTTACAGTGATAGCTGCTGGTGCCCACCCTGCAGTATGACAGTGATAGCTGCTGGTGCTCTTCCTGCAGTGTTACAGTGATAGCTACTGGTACATTCCCTCCTGCATTACTGTGATAGCTGCTGGTGCACTCCCTGCAGTATTACAGTGATAGCTGCAGGTGTCCTCCCTGCAATATTACAGTGATAGCTGTTGGTGCTTTCCCTGCAGTGTTACAGTGATTGCTACTGGTACATTCCCTCCTGCATTACTGTGATAGCTGCTGGTGCACTCCCTGCAGTATTACAGCAATAGCTCCTGGTGTCCTCCCTGCAGTATTAAAGTGATAGTTGCTGATGTACTCCCCGCATAAATTCAGTGATAGCTGCTGGTGTTTGTGCTGCTGTATTACAGCAATAGCTGCTGGTGTCCTCCCTGCAGTATTACAGCAATAGCTGCTGGTGTCCTCCCTGCAGTATTACTGTGATAGCTGCTGGTGTCCTCCCTGCGGTATTACTGTGATAGCTGCTGGTGTCCTCCCTGCGGTATTACTGTGATAGCTGCTGGTGTCCTCCCTGCGGTATTACTGTGATAGGTGCTGGCTTCCTGCCGGCAGTATTACAGTGATAGCTGCTGGCTTCCTGCTGGCAGTATTACAGTGATATCTGCTGGCGTCCTCCCTGTAGCATTATGGTGTTAGCTGCTGGTGTCTCCCCTGCTGTATTACAGTGACAGCTGCTGGCATCCTCCCTGCAATATTACAGTGAAGTCTGCTGGTGTCCTCCCTGCAGTATTACAGTGATAGCTGCTGGTGTCCTCCCTGCAGTATTACAGTGATAACTGCTGAGGCCCTCTTGCATTAATGCAGTGGTAGCTGCTCGTGCCCTTGCTTCAGTATTACAGTGATAGCAGGTCATGAGCTACCTGCTGTATTACAGTGATCGCTGCTGGTGTCCTCCGTGCAGTATTACAGTGTTAGCTGCTGCTGCCCTCCCTGTAGTATTACAGTAATAGCTGCTGGTGTCCTCCCTGCAGTATTACTGTGATAGCTGCTGGTGTCCTCCCTGCAATAATTCAGTGATAGCTGCTGGTGTTTGTGCTGCAATATTACAGCAATAGCTGCTGGTCTCCTCCCTGCAGTATTACTGTGCTAGCTGCTGGTGTCCTCCCTACAGTATTACAGTGATAGCTGCTGGTGTCTGTGCTGTAGTATTACAATGTTAGCTGCTGGTCTCCTCCCTGCAGTACTACAGTGATAGTTGCTGGTGCCGTCCCTGCAGTATTACAGTGATAGCTGCTGGTGCTCTCCCTGCAGTATTACAGTGATAGCTGCTGGTGCCCTACCTGCCGTATGACAGTGATAGCTGCTGGTCTCCATGCTGTAGTATGACAGTGATAGCTGCTGGTGCCCTACCTGCAGTATTGCAGTGATAGCTGCTGGTGCCCTCCCTGCAGTATTACAGTGATAGCTGCTGGTGCCACCCTGCAGTATTACAGTGATAGCTGCTGGTGTCCTCTCTGCAGTATGACAGTAATAGCTGCTGGTGTCTTCCCTGCAGTATTACAGCGATAGCTGCTCATGTCCTCCCTGCAGTATTACAGTGATAGCTGCTGGTGTCAAGCCTGCAGTATTATAGTAATAGCTGCTGGTGTCCTCCCTGCAGTATTACAGAGATAGCTGCTGGTGCCATCCCTGCAATATTACAGTGATAGCTGGTGGTTTCCTCCTTGCAGTTTTCCAGTGGTGGCTATTGGTGCCCTCCCTGCAGTATTACAGTGATGGCTGCGGGTGTCCTGTCTGCAGTATTACAGAGATAGCTGCTGGTGCTCTCCCTGCAGTATTACAGTGGTAGCTGCTGGTGCTCTCCCTGCAGTGTTACACTGGTAGCTACTGGTACACTCCCTCCTGCTTTACTGTGATAGCTGCTGGTGCACTCCCTGCAGTTTTATAGTGATAGCTACTGGTGTCCTCCCTGCAGTATTACAGTGATAGCTGCTGGAGTCCTTGCAGCAGTGTAACAGTGATAGCTGATGACATCGTCCCTGCAGAGGCATAGTGATAGCTGCTGGTGTATTATAGTGATAGCTGCTGGTGTCCTCCCTGTAGTATTAAAGTGATGGCTGCTGGTGCCCTCCGTGCAGTATTACACTGAGAGCTGCTGGTGTCCTCCCTGCAGTATTTCAGTGATGGCTGCTGGTGCCCTCCGTGCAGTATTGCACTGAGAGCTTCTGACGCTCTCCCTGCAGTATTACAGTGATAGCTGTTTTTGTCCTCCCTGCAGTAGCACAGTGATAGCTGCTGGTGCCCTCCCTGCAGTATTACAGTGATAGCAGCAGGTGTACTCCCTGCAGTATTACAGCAATAGCTGATGCTGTCCTCCCTGCAGTATTACAGTGATAGATGCTAATCCCCTCTCTGCAGTATTACAGTGGTAGCTGCTTGTGTCCTCCCTGCAGTATTACAGTGAGAGCTGTTCGCGTCCTGTCTGCAGTATTACAGTGATAGCTGCTGGTGTCTGTGCTGCAGTATTACAGCAATAGCTGCTGGTGTCCTCCCTGCAGTATTACAGTGATAGCTGCTGGTGTCTGTGCTGCAGTATTACAGCAATAGCTGCTGGTGTCCTCCCTGCAGTATTATTGTGATAGCTGCTGGTGTCCTCCCTGCAATAATTCAGTGATAGCTGCTGGTGTTTATGCTGCAGTATTACAGCAATAGCTGCTGGTGTCCTCCCTGCAGTATTACAGTGATAGCTGCTGGTGTCTGTGCTGCAGTATTACAGCAATAGCTGCTGGTGTCCTCCCTGCAGTATTATTGTGATAGCTGCTGGTGTCCTCCCTGCAATAATTCAGTGATAGCTGCTGGTGTTTATGCTGCAGTATTACAGCAATAGCTGTTGGTGTCTTCACTGCAGTATTACAGTGATAGCTGCTAGTATCCTCCCTGCAGCATTACAGTCATAGATGCTGTTGCTCTCCCTGCAGTATGACAGTGATAGCTGCTGGTCTCCATGCTGTAATATGACAGTGATAGCTGCTGGCGCCCTCCCTGCAGTATTACAGTAATAGCTGCTGGTGTCCTCTCTGCAGTATTACAGTGATAGCTGCCAGTGTCGTCCCTGCAGTATTACAGTGATAGCTGTTGTTGCCCTCCCTGCAGTATTACAGTAATAGCTGATGGTGTCCTTGCTGCAGTTTTACAGTGATAGTTGCTGGTGTCCTTCCTGCAGTATTACAGTGATAGCTGCTGGTGTCCTCCCTGCAGTATAACAGTGATAGCTGCTGGTGTCCTCCCTGTAGTATGACAGTGATAGCTGCTGGTGCCCTACCTGCAGTATTATAGTGATAGCTCCTGGTGTCCTCCCTGCAGTATTATAGTGATGGCTGCTGGTGCCCTCCCTGCAGTATGACAGTGATAGCTGCTGGTCTCCATGCTGTATTATGACAGTGTTCGCTGCTGGTGCCCTACCTGTAGTATTACAGTGATAGCTGGTGGTGTCCTCCCTGCAGTATCACATTGGTAGCAGCTGGCGCCTTCCCTGCAGTATTACAGTGATAGCTGCTGTTGTCCTCCCTGGAGTAGCACAGTGATAGCTGCTGGTGTCCTCCCTGCAGTATTACTGTGATAGTTGCTGGTGCTCTCCCTGCAGTATTACAGTGATAGCTGCTGGTGTACTTGCGGCAGTGTAACAGTGATAGCTGATGACGTCGTCCCTGCAAAGGCATAATGATAGCTGATGGTGTCCTTCCTGCTGTATTACAGTGATAGCTGCTGGTGCCATCCCTGCAGTGTTACTGTGATAGCTGCTAGTCCCCTCCCTGCAGTATAACAGTGATTCCTGCTGGTGCTCTCCCTGCAGTATTACAGTGATAGCTGCTGGTGTCCTCCCTGCAGTAATTCAGTGATAGCTGCTGGTGTCCTACTGCAGTGTTAGATTGATCGCTGCTGGTGTATTCTCTGGAGTAGTACAGCAATAGCTGCTGGTGTCCTCCCTGCAGTAGCACAGTGATCGCTGCTGGTGCCCTCCCTACAGTATTACAGCGATAGATGTTGCTGTCCTCCCTGCACTATTACAGTGATAGCTGCTGGTTAACTCCCTGCTGTATTACAGTGATAGATTCTGATGCCCTCTCTGCAGTATTACAGTGGTAGCTGCTGGTGTTCTCGCTGCAGTATTACAGTGATAGCTGTTGGCGTCCTGACTGCAGTATTACGATGATAGCTGCTAGTGCCCACTCTGCAGTATTACAGTGATAGCTGCTGGTGTCTGTGATGCAGTATAACAGCAATAGCTGCTGGTGTCCTCCCTGCAGTATAACAGTGATAGCTGCTGGTGTCCTCCCTGCAGTATTACAGTGATAGCTGCTGGTGTCGTCCCTGCAGTAATTCAGTGATAGCTGCTGGTGTCCTACTGCAGTGTTATGGCGATCACTGCTGGTGTTTTCTCTGGAGTTGTACAGCAACAGCTGCTGGTGTCCTCCCTGCAGTATACAGAGATAGTTGCTGGTGCCCTTCCTGCTATATTACAGTGATAGCTGCTGGTGCCCTCCCTGTAATATTACAGTGATGGGTGCTGGTGCCCTCCGTGCAGTATTACACTAAGAGCTGCTGACGCTCTCCCTGCAGTATTACAGCGATATCTGCTGGTGTCCTCCCTGCAGTATTATAGTGATAGCTGCTGTTGTTCTCCCTGCAGTATTACAGCAATAGCTGCTGGTGTTCTCCCTGCTGTATTGCAGAGATAGCTGCTGGCGCCCTCGGTGCAGTATTATAGTGATAGCTGCTGGTGCCCTCCCTGCATTATTACAGTAATAGCTGCTGGTGTCCTATTGAAGTGTTACAGTGATCGCTGCTGGTGCCCTCCCTGCAGTATGACAGTGATAGCTGCTGGTGTCCTGTCTGCAGTATGACAGTGATAGCTGCTGGTGTCCAGTCTGCAGTATTACAGTGATAGCTACTGGTACATTCCCTCCTGCATTACTGTGATAGTGCTGGTGCACTCCCTGCAGTATTACAGTGATAGCTGCTGGTGTCCTCCCTGCAGTGTTACAGTGATAGCTGCTGGTGTCCTCCCTGCAGTATTACAGTGATAGTTGTTGGTGCTTTCCCTGCAGTGTTACAGTGATTGCTACTGGTACACTCCCTCCTGCATTACTGTGATAGCTGCTGGTGCACTCCCTGCAGTATTACTTTGATAGCTGCTGGTGCACTCCCTGCAGTATTACAGTGATAGCAGCTGGTGTCCTCCCTGCAGTATTATAGTGATAGCAGCTGGTGCCCTCCCTGCAGTATTACAGTGATAGCTGCTGGTGTTCTCCCTGCAGTATTACAGCAATAGCTGTTGCTGTCCTCCCTGCAGTATTACAGTGATAGATGCTAATCCCCTCTCTGCAGTATTACAGTGGTAGCTGCTTGTGTCCACCCTGCAGTATTACAGTGAGAGCTGTTCGCGTCCTGTCTGCAGTATTACAGTGATAGCTGCTGGTGTCTGTGCTGCAGTATTACAGCAATAGCTGCTGGTGTCCTCCCTGCAGTATTACAGTGATAGATGCTGGTGTCTGTGCTGCAGTATTACAGCAATAGCTGCTGGTGTCCTCCCTGCAGTATTATTGTGATAGCTGCTGGTGTCCTCCCTGCAATAATTCAGTGATAGCTGATGGTGTTTATGCTGCAGTATTACAGCAATAGCTGTTGGTGTCTTCACTGCAGTATTACAGTGATAGCTGCTAGTATCCTCCCTGCAGCATTACAGTCATAGATGCTGTTGCTCTCCCTGCAGTATGACAGTGATAGCTGCTGGTCTCCATGCTGTAATATGACAGTGATAGCTGCTGGCGCCCTCCCTGCAGTATTACAGTAATAGCTGCTGGTGTCCTCTCTGCAGTATTACAGTGATAGCTGCCAGTGTCGTCCCTGCAGTATTACAGTGATAGTTGCTGGTGTCCTTCCTGCAGTATTACAGTGATAGCTGCTGGTGTCCTCCCTGCAGTATAACAGTGATAGCTGCTGGTGTCCTCCCTGTAGTATGACAGTGATAGCTGCTGGTGCCCTACCTGCAGTATTACAGTGATAACTGCTGGTGTCCTCCCTGCAGTGTTACAGTGATAGTTGCTGGTGTCCTCCCTGCAGTATTACAGAGATAGTTGCTGGTGCCCTCCCTGCAGTATTATAGTGATAGCTCCTGGTGTCCTCCCTGCAGTATTATAGTGATGGCTGCTGGTGCCCTCCCTGCAGTATAACAGTGATAGCTGCTGGTCTCCATGCTGTATTATGACAGTGTTTGCTGCTGGTGCCCTACCTGTAGTATTACAGTGATAGCTGGTGGTGTCCTCCCTACAGTATTACATTGGTAGCAGCTGGCGCCTTCCCTGCAGTATTACAGTGATAGCTGGTGGTGTCCTCCCTGGAGTAGCACAGTGATAGCTGCTGGTGTCCTCCCTGCAGTATTACTGTGATAGTTGCTGGTGCTCTCCCTGCAGTGTTACAGTGATAGCTACTGGTACACTCCCTCCTGCATTACTGTGATAGCTGCTGGTGCACTCCCTGCAGTATTACAGTGATAGCTGCTGGTGTACTTGCGGCAGTGTAACAGTGATAGCTGATGACGTCGTCCCTGCCAAGGCATAGTGATAGCTGATGGTGTCCTTCCTGCTGTATTACAGTGATAGCTGCTGGTGCCATCCCTGCAGTGTTACTGTGATAGCTGCTAGTCCCCTCCCTGCAGTATAACAGTGATTCCTGCTGGTGCTCTCCCTGCAGTATTACAGTGATAGCTGCTGGTGTCCTCCCTGCAGTAATTCAGTGATAGCTGCTGGTGTCCTACTGCAGTGTTAGATTGATCGCTGCTGGTGTATTCTCTGGAGTAGTACAGCAATAGCTGCTGGTGTCCTCCCTGCAGTAGCACAGTGATCCCTGCTGGTGCCCTCCCTACAGTATTACAGCGATAGATGTTGCTGTCCTCCCTGCAGTATTACAGTGATAGCTGCTGGTTAACTCCCTGCTGTATTACAGTGATAGATTCTGATGCCCTCTCTGCAGTATTACAGTGGTAGCTGCTGGTGTTCTCGCTGCAGTATTACAGTGATAGCTGTTCGCGTCCTGACTGCAGTATTACGATGATAGCTGCTAGTGCCCTCTCTGCAGTATTACAGTGATAGCCGCTGGTGTCTGTGATGCAGTATTACAGCAATAGCTGCTGGTGTCCTCCCTGCAGTATAACAGTGATAGCTGCTGGTGTACTCCCTGCAGTATTACAGTGATAGCTGCTGGTGTCCTCCCTGCAGTAATTCAGTGATAGCTGCTGGTGTCCTACTGCAGTGTTATGGCGATCACTGCTGGTGTTTTCTCTGGAGTTGTACAGCAACAGCTGCTGGTGTCCTCCCTGCACTATACAGAGATAGTTGCTGGTCCCCTTCCTGCTATATTACAGTGATAGCTGCTGGTGCCCTCCCTGTAATATTACAGTGATGGGTGCTGGTGCCCTCCGTGCAGTATTACACTGAGAGCTGCTGACGCTCTCCCTGCAGTATTACAGCGATATCTGCTGGTGTCCTCCCTGCAGTATTATAGTGATAGCTGCTGTTGTTCTCCCTGCAGTATTACAGCAATAGCTGCTGGTGTTCTCCCTGCTGTATTGCAGAGATAGCTGCTGGCGCCCTCAGTGCAGTATTATAGTGATAGCTGCTGGTGCCCTCCCTGCATTATTACAGTAATAGCTGCTGGTGTCCTATTGAAGTGTTACAGTGATCGCTGCTGGTGCCCTCCCTGCAGTATGACAGTGATAGCTGCTGGTGTCCTGTCTGCAGTATGACAGTGATAGCTGCTGGTGTCCAGTCTGCAGTATTACAGTGATAGCTACTGATGCCCTCCCTGCAATGTTACAGTGATAGCTGCTGGTGCCCACTCTGCAGTATGACAGTGATAGCTGCTAGTGCTCTTCCTGCAGTGTTACAGTGATAGCTACTGGTACATTCCCTCCTGCATTACTGTGATAGCTGCTGGTGCACTCCCTGCAGTATTACAGTGATAGCTGCTGGTGTCCTCCCTGCAGTATTACAGTGATAGCTGTTGGTGCTTTCCCTGCAGTGTTACAGTGATAGCTACTGGTACACTCCCTCCTGCATTACTGTGATAGCTGCTGGTGCACTCCCTGCAGTATTACTTTGATAGCTGCTGGTGTCCTCCTTGCAGTATTACAGTGATAGCAGCTGGTGTCCTCCCTGCAGTATTAAAGTGATAGCAGCTGGTGACCCCTGGAGTATTACTTTGATAGCTGCTGGTGTCCTCCCTGCAGTATTACAGTGATAGCAGCTGGTGTCCTCCCTGCAGTATTAAAGTGGTAGTTGCTGATGTCCTCCCCGCATAAATTCAGTGATAGCTGCTGGTGTTTGTGCTGCTGTATTACAGCAATAGCTGCTGGTGTCCTCTCTGCAGTATTACAGCAGTAGCTGCAGGTGTCCTCCCTGCAGTATTACTGTGATACTGCTGGTGTCCTCCCTGCGGTATTACTGTGATAGCTGCTGGTACCGACTGCAGTGTAAGAGTGATCGCTGCTGGTGTATTCTCTGGCGTAGTACAGCAATAGCTGCTGGTGTCCTCCCTGCAGCATTACAGTGATAGCTACTGGTACATTCCCTTCTGCATTACTGTGATAGCTGCTGGTGCACTCCCTGCAGTATTACAGTGATAGCTGATGGTGTCCTTCCTGCTGTATTACAGTGATAGCTGCTGGTGTCCTCCCTGCAGTATTACAGTGATAGCTGCTGGTGTCCTCCCTGCAGTATTACAGTGATAGCTGCTGGTTTCCTTGCGGCAGTGTAACAGTGATAGCTGATGATGTCGTCCCTGCAGAGTCATAGTGATAGCTGATGGTGTCCTTCCTGCTGTCTTACAGTGATAGCTGCTAGTGGCCTCCCTGTAGTATTACTGTCATAGCTGCTGGTGCTTTCCCTGCAGTGTTACAGTGATTGCTACTGGTACATTCCCTCCTGCATTACTGTGATAGCTGCTGGTGCACTCCCTGCTGTATTACAGCAATAGCTCCTGGTGTCCTCCCTGCAGTATTACTTTGATAGCTGCTGGTGTCCTCCCTGCAGTATTATAGTGATAGCTGCTGGTGCACTCCCTGCAGTATTACCGTGATAGCTGCTGGTGTCCTCCCTGCAGTAATTCAGTGATAGCTGCGGGTGTCCTACTGAAGCGTTACAGTGATCACTGCTGGTGTATTCTCTGGAGTAGTACAGCAATAGCTGCTGGTGTCCTCTCTGCAGTATAACAGTGATCGCTGCTGGTGTATTCTCTGGAGTAGTACAGCAATAGCTGCTGGTGTCCTCTCTGCAGTATTACAGTGATAGCTGCTGGTGTCCTGTCTGCATTATTACAGTGATAGCTGCTGGTGCCCTGCCTGCAGTATTACAGTGATAGCTGCTGGTGTCCTCCCTGCAGTATTACAGTGATAGCTGCTGGTGCTCTCCCTGCAGTGTTACAGTGATAGCTACTGCTACACTCCCTCCTGCATTACTGTGATAACTGCTGGTGCCCTCCCTGCTGTATTACATTGATAGCTGCTGGTGTCCTGTCTGCAGTATTACAGTGATAGTTACTGATGCCATCCCTGCAGTGTTACAGTGATAGCTGCTGGTGTCATACTGCAGTATTACGGTGATAGCTGCTGGTTTACTCCCTGCTGTATTACAGTGATAGATGCTTGTGTCCTCCTGCAGTATTACATGGATCGCTGCTGGTGTATTGTCTGGAGTTGCACAGTGATAGCTGCTGGTGCCCTCCCTGCAGTATTACAGCGATAGCTGCTGGTGTCTGTGCTGCAGTATTACAGCAATAGCTGCTGGTGTCCTCCCTGCAGTATTACTGTGATAGCTGCTGATGTCCTCCCTGCAATAGTTCAGTGATAGCTGCTGCTGTCCGACTGCAGTGTAAGAGTGATCGCTGCTGGTGTATTCTCTGGAGTAGTACAGCAATAGCTGCTGGTGTCCCCCCTGCAGTATGACAGTGATAGCTGCTGGTGCCCTCCCTGCAGTATTACAGTGATAGCTGCTGGTGCCCTCCCTGCAGTATTACAGTGATAGCTGCTGGTGTCTGTGCTGCAGTATTACAGCAATAGCTGCAGGTGTCCTCCCTGCAGTATTGCAGTGATGACTGCTGGTTAACTCCCTGCTGTATTAGAGTGATAGATGCTGAGGCCCTCTCTGCAGTATTACAGTGGTAGCTGCTGATGTTCTCCCTGCAGCATTACAGTGATAGCTGCTGGTGTCTGTGCTGCAGTATTACAGCAATAGCTGCTGGTGTCCTCCCTGCAGTATTACTGTGATAGCTGCTGATGTCCTCCCTGCAATAGTTCAGTGATAGCTGCTGGTGTCCGACTGCAGTGTACGAGTGATCGCTGCTGGTGTATTCTCTGGGGTAGTACAGCAATAACTGCTGGTGTCCTCCCTGCAGTTGCACAGTGATAGCTGCTGGTGCCCTCCCTGCAGTATTACAGTGATAGCTGCTGGGGTCTGTGCTGCAGTATTACAGCAATAGCTGCTGGTGTCCTCCCTGCAGTAATTCAATGATAGCTGCTGGTGTCCTCCTGCAGTATTACAGGGATCGCTGCTGGTGTATTGTCTGGAGTTGCACTGTGATAGCTGCTGGTGCCCTCCCTGCAGTATTACAGTGATAGCTGCTGGTGTCTATGCTGCAGTATTACAGCAATAGCTGCTGGTGTCCTCCCTGCAGTATTATTGTGATAGCTGCTGGTGTCCTCCCTGCAATAATTCAGTGATTGCTGCTGGTGTTTATGCTGCAGTATTATAGCAATAACTGCTGGTGTCCTCCCTGCAGTATTACAGTGATAGCTGCTGGTGTCTTCACTGTAGTATTACAGTGATAGCTGCTGGTATCCTCCCTGCAGCTGTAGTATTACAACAGTAGCTGTTGGTGTCTTCACTGCAGTATTACAGTGATAGCTGCTGGTATCCTCCCTGCAGCGTTACAGTCATAGATGCTGTTGCTCTCCCTGCAGTATGACAGTGATAGCTGCTGGTCTCCATGCTGTAGTATGACAGTGATAGCTGCTGGTGCCCTCCCTGCAGTATTACAGTAATAGCTGCTGGTGCCGTCCCTGCAGTATTACAGTGATAGCTGCTGGTGCCGTCCCTGCAGTATTACAGTGATAGCTGCTAGTGTCGTCCCAGCAGTATTACAGTGATAGCTGCTGGGGCCCTCCCAGCAGTATTACAGCAATAGCTGATGGTGTCCTTGCTGCAGTTTTACAGTGATAGCTGCTGGTGTCCTTCCTGCAGTATTATACTGATAGCTGCTGGTGTCCTCCCTGCAGTATAACAGTGATAGCTGCTGGTGTCCTCCCTGTAGTATGACAGTGATAGCTGCTGGTGCCCTACCTGCAGTATTACAGTGATAACTGCTGGTATCCTCTCTGCAGTATTGCAGTGATAGCTGCTGGTGTCCTCCCTGCAGTGTTACAGTGATAGTTGCTGGTGCCGTCCCTGCAGTATTACAGAGATAGCTGCTGGTGCCCTCCCTGCAGTATTATAGTGATAGCTGCTGGTGTCCTCCCTGCAGTATTATAGTGATGGCTGCTGGTGCCCTCCCTGCAGTATGACAGTGATAGCTGCTGGTCTCCATGCTGTATTATGACAGTGATAGCTGCTGGTGCCCTACCTGTAGTATTACAGTGATAGCTGGTGGTGTCCTCCCTGCAGTATCACATTGGTAGAAGCTGGTGCCTTCCTTGCAGTTTTACAGTGATAGCTGCTGTTGTCTTCCCTGCAATAGCACAGTGATAGCTGCTGGTGTCCTTGCGGCAGTGTTACAGTGATAGCTGATGACGTCGTCCCTGCAAAGGCATAGTGATAGCTGACGGTGTCCTTCCTGCTGTATTACAGTGATAGCTGCTGGTGCCATCCCTGCAGTGTTACTGTGATAGCTGCTGGTGTCCTCCCTGCAGTAAATCAGTGATAGCTGCTGGTGTCCTACTGCAGTGTTACATTGATCGGTGCTGGTGAATTCTCTGGAGTAGTACAGCAATAGCTGCTGGTGTCCTCCCTGCAATAGCACAGTGATAGCTGCTGGTGTCCTCCCTGCAGTATTACTGTGATAGCTGCTGATGTCCTCCCTGCAATAGTTCAGTGATAGCTGCTGGTGTCCGACTGCAGTGTAAGAGTGATCGCTGCTGGTGTATTCTCTGGGGTAGTACAGCAATAGCTGCTGGTGTCCTCCCTGCAGTATTACAGTGTTCGCTACTGGTGCCCTTGCTGCAGTATTACAGTGATAGCTGCTGGTGCATTCTCTGGAGTAGTACAGCAATAGCTGCTGATGTCCTCCCTGCAGTTGCACAGTGATAGCTGCTGGTGCCCTCCCTGCAGTATTACAGTGATAGCTGCTGGGGTCTGTGCTGCAGTTTTACAGCAATAGATGCTGGTGTCCTCCCTGCAGTAATTCAGTGATAGCTGCTGGTGTCCTCCTGCAGTATTACAGGGATCGTTGCTGGTGTATTGTCTGGAGTTGCACTGTGATAGCTGCTGGTGCCCTCCCTGCAGTATTACAGTGATAGCTGCTGGTGTCTGTACTGCAGTATTACAGCAATAGCTGCAGGTGTCCTCCCTGCAGTATTACAGTGATAGCTGCTGGTTAACCCCCTGCTGTATTAGAGTGATAGATGCTGAAGCCCTCTCTGCAGTATTACAGTGATAGCTGCTGGTGTTCTCCCTGCAATATTACAGTGATAGCTGCTGGCGTCCTGCCTGCAGCATTACAATGATAGCTGCTAGTGTCTGTGCTGCAGTATTTCAGCAATAGCTGCTGGTGTCCTCCCTGCAGTATAACAGTGATAGCTGCTGATGTCCTCTCTGCAGTATGACAGTGATGGCTGCTGGTTAATTCCCTGCAGTATTACAGTGATAGATGCTGATGCCCTCTCTGCAGTAAAACAGTGGTAGGTGCTGGTCCCCTCACTGCAGTATTACAGTGATAGCTGCTGGCGTCCTGCCTGCAGTATTAGAATGATAGCTGCTGGTGTCTGTGCTGCAGTATTACAGCAATAGCTGCTGGTGTCCTCCCTGCAGTATTATTGTGATAGCTGCTGTTGTCCTCCCTGCAATAATTCAGTGATAGCTGCTGGTGTTTATGCTGCAGTATTATAGCAATAACTGCTGGTGTCCTTCCTGCAGTATTACAGTGATAGCTGCTGGTGTCTATGCTGTAGTATTACAACAGTAGCTGTTGGTGTCTTCACTGCAGTATTACAGTGATAGCTGCTGGTATCCTCCCTGCAGCGTTACAGTCATAGATGCTGTTGCTCTCCCTGCAGTATGACAGTGATAGCTGCTGGTCTCCATGCTGTAGTATGACAGTGATAGCTGCTGGTGTCCGACTGCAGTGTACGAGTGATCGCTGCTGGTGTATTCTCTGGGGTAGTACAGCAATAGCTGCTGGTGTCCTCCCTGCAGTTGCACAGTGATAGCTGCTGGTGCCCTCCCTGCAGTATTACAGTGATAGCTGCTGGGGTCTGTGCTGCAGTATTACAGCAATAGATGCTGGTGTCCTCCCTGCAGTAATTCAGTGATAGCTGCTGGTGTCCTCCTGCAGTATTACAGGGATCGCTGCTGGTGTATTGTCTGGAGTTGCACTGTGATAGCTGCTGGTGCCCTCCCTGCAGTATTACAGTGATAGCTGCTGGTGTCTGTACTGCAGTATTACAGCAATAGCTGCAGGTGTCCTCCCTGCAGTATTACAGTGATAGCTGCTGGTTAACCCCCTGCTGTATTAGAGTGATAGATGCTGAAGCCCTCTCTGCAGTATTACAGTGATAGCTGCTGGTGTTCTCCCTGCAATATTACAGTGATAGCTGCTGGCGTCCTGCCTGCAGCATTACAATGATAGCTGCTAGTGTCTGTGCTGCAGTATTTCAGCAATAGCTGCTGGTGTCCTCCCTGCAGTATAACAGTGATAGCTGCTGATGTCCTCTCTGCAGTATGACAGTGATAGCTGCTGGTGTCTGTGCTGCAGTATTACAGCAATAGCTGCAGGTGTCCTCCTTGCAGTATTACAGTGATAGCAGCTGGTGTCCTCCCTGCAGGATGCAGTGATAGCTGCTGGTTAATTCCCTGCAGTATTACAGTGATAGATGCTGATGCCCTCTCTGCAGTAAAACAGTGGTAGGTGCTGGTCCCCTCACTGCAGTATTACAGTGATACTGCTGGCGTCCTGCCTGCAGTATTAGAATGATAGCTGCTGGTGTCTGTGCTGCAGTATTACAGCAATAGCTGCTGGTGTCCTCCCTGCAGTATTATTGTGATAGCTGCTGTTGTCCTCCCTGCAATAATTCAGTGATAGCTGCTGGTGTTTATGCTGCAGTATTATAGCAATAACTGCTGGTGTCCTTCCTGCAGTATTACAGTGATAGCTGCTGGTGTCTATGCTGTAGTATTACAACAGTAGCTGTTGGTGTCTTCACTGCAGTATTACAGTGATAGCTGCTGGTATCCTCCCTGCAGCGTTACAGTCATAGATGCTGTTGCTCTCCCTGCAGTATGACAGTGATAGCTGCTGGTCTCCATGCTGTAGTATGACAGTGATAGTTGCTGGTGCCCTCCCTGCAGTATTACAGTAATAGCTGCTGGTGCCCTCCCTGCAGTATTATAGTGATAGCTGCTGGTGTCCTCCCTGCAGTATTATAGTGATGGCTGCTGGTGCCCTCCCTGCAGTATGACAGTGATAGCTGCTGGTCTCCATGCTGTATTATGACAGTGATAGCTGCTGGTGCCCTACCTGTAGTATTACAGTGATAGCTGGTGGTGTCCTCCCTGCAGTATTACATTGGTAGAAGCTGGTGCCTTCCTTGCAGTTTCACAGTGATATCTGCTGTTGTCTTCCCTGCAATAGCACAGTGATAGCTGCTGGTGTCCTCCCTGCAGTGTTACAGTGATAGTTGCTGGTGCCGTCCCTGCAGTATTACAGAGATAGCTGCTGGTGCCCTCCCTGCAGTATTATAGTGATAGCTGCTGGTGTCCTCCCTGCAGTATTACAGTGATAGCTGCTGGTGTCCTTGCGGCAGTGTAACAGTGATAGCTGATGACGTCGTCCCTGCAAAGGCATAGTGATAGCTGATGGTGTCCTTCCTGCTGTATTACAGTGATAGCTGCTGGTGCCATCCCTGCAGTGTTACTGTGATAGCTGCTGGTGTCCTCCCTGCAGTAAATCAGTGATAGCTGCTGGTGTCCTACTGCAGTGTTAGATTGATCGCTGCTGGTGAATTCTCTAGAGTAGTACAGCAATAGCTGCTGGTGTCCTCCCTGCAATAGCACAGTGATAGCTGCTGGTGTCCTCCCTGCAGTATTACAGCGATAGATGTTGCTGTCCTCCCTGCAGTATTTCTGCGATAGATGTTGCTGTCCTCCCTGCAGTATTACAGTGATAGCTGCTGGTTAACTCCCTGCTGTATTACAGTGATAGATTCTGATGCCCTCTCTGCAGTATTACAGTGGTAGCTGCTGGTGTCCTCCCTGCAGCATTACAGTGATAGCTGCTGGTGTCCTCCCTGCAGTAATTCAGTGATAGATGCTGGTGTCCTACTGCAGTGTTACGGCGATCACTGCTGGTGTTTTCTCTGGATTTGTACAGCAATAGCTGCTGGTGTCCTCTCTGCATTATACAGAGATAGCTGCTGGTGCCCTCCCTGTAATATTACAGTGATGGGTGCTGGTGCCCTCCGTGCAGTATTACACTGAGAGCTGCTGACGCTCTCCCTGCAGTATTATAGAGATAGCTGCTGGTGTCCTCCCTGCTGTATTGCAGAGATAGCTGCTGGCGCCCTCGGTGCAGTATTATAGTGATAGCTGCTGGTGCCCTCCCTGCATTATTACAGTAATAGCTGCTGGTGTCCTACTGAAGTGTTACAGTGATCGCTGCTGGTGTATTCTCTGGAGTAGTACAGCAATAGCTGCTGGTGTCCTCCCTGCTGTATTACAGTGATAGCTCTGGTGTCCTCCCTGCTGTATTACAGTGATAGCTGCTGGTGCCCACCCTGCAGTATGACAGTGATAGCTGCTGGTGTCCTGTCTGCAGTATGACAGTGATAGCTGCTGGTGTCCAGTCTGCAGTATTACAGTGACAGCTACTGATGCCCTCCCTGCAATGTTACAGTGATAGCTGCTGGTGCCCACCCTGCAGTATGACAGTGATAGCCGCTGGTGCTCTTCCTGCAGTGTTACAGTGATAGTTACTGGTACATTCCCTCCTGCATTACTGTGATAGCTGCTGGTGCACTCCCTGCAGTATTACAGTGATAGCTGCTGGTGTCCTCCCTGCAGTATTATAGTGATAGCTGCTGGTGCTTTCCCTGCAGTGTTACAGTGATTGCTACTGGTACACTCCCTCCTGCATTACTGTGATAGCTGCTGGTGCCCTCCCTGCAGTATTACAGTGATAGCTGCTGGTGCACTCCCTGCAGTATTACAGTGATAGCTGCTGGTGCTCTCCCTGCAGTATTACAGTGGTAGCTACTGGTGCACTCCCTCCTGCATTACTGTGATAGCTGCTGGTGTCCTCCCTGCAGTAATTCAGTGATAGCTGCTGGTGTCCTACTGAAGCGTTACAGTGATCGCTGCTGGTGTGTTCTCTGGTGTAGTACAGCAAAAGCTGCTGGTGTCCTCCCTGCAGTATTACAGTGATAGCTTCTGGTGCCCTCCCTGCAGTATTACAGAGTTAGCTGCTGGTGCTCTTCCTGCAGTATTACAGTGATAGCTTCTGGTGCCCTCCTTGCAGTATTACAGTGATAGCTGCTGGTGCTCATCCTGCAGTATTACAGTGGTAGCTACTGGTACACTCCCTCCTGCATTACTGTGATAGCTGCTGGTGCACTCCCTGCAGTTTTACAGTGATAGCTAATTGTGTCCTTCCTGCTGTATTACAGCGATAGCTGCTAGTGCCCTCCCTGTTGTATTATAGTGATAGCTGCTGGTGTCCTCCCTGTCGTATTACAATGATGGCTGCTGTTGTTCTCCCTGCAGTATTACAGAAATAGCTGCTGATTACCTCCCTGCTGTATTACAGTGACAGTTGCTGGTGCCTACCCTGCATTATTGCAGTAATAGCTGTTGGTGTCCTCCCTGCAATGTTACAGTGACAGCTGCTGGTTCCCTCGCTGCAGCATTACAGTGATTGCTGCTGGTGTCTGTGCTGCAGTATAACAGCAATAGTTGCAGGTGTCCTCCCTAGCAGAATTGCAGTGAAAGCTGCTGTACTCTCCCTGCAGTATTACAGCGATAGCTGTTGCTGTCTTCCCTGCAGTATTACAGTGAAAGCTGCTGGTTTACTCCCTGCTGTATTACAGTGATAGATGCTGATGCCCTTTCTGCAGTATTACAGTGGAACCTGCTGGTGCCCTCCCTGCAGTATTACAGTGATAGCTGTTCGCGACCTGTCTGCTGGTGTCGGTGCTGCAGTATTACAGCAATAACTCCTGGTGTCCTCCCTGCAGTATTACTTTGATAGCTGCTGGTGTCCTCCCTGCAGTATGACAGTGATAGCTGCTGGTGTATGTGCTGCAGTATTACAGCAATAGCTGCAGGTGTCCTCCCTGCAGTATTACAGCAATAGCTGCTGGTGTCCTCCCTGCAGTATTACTGTGATAGCTGCTGGTGTCCTCCCTGCGGTATTACTGTGATAGCTGCTGGTACCGACTGCAGTGCAAGAGTGATCGCTGCTGGTGTATTCTCTGGCGTAGTACAGCAATAGCTGCTGGTGTCCTCCCTGCAGCATTACAGTGATAGCTACTGGTACATTCCCTCCTGCATTACTGTGATAGCTGCTGGTGCACTCCCTACAGTATTACAGTGATAGCTGCTGGTGTCCTCCCTGCAGTATTACAGTGATAGTTGCTGGTGCACTCCCTGCAGTATTACAGTGATAGCTGCTGGTTTCCTTGCGGCAGTGTAACAGTGATAGCTGATGACGTCGTCCCTGCAGAGTCATAGTGATAGCTGATGGTGTCCTTCCTGCTGTCTTACAGTGATAGCTGCTAGTGGCCTCCCTGTAGTATTACTGTGATAGCTGCTGGGGTCCCCCCTGCAGTAATTCAGTGATAGCTGCGGGTGTCCTACTGAAGTGTTACAGTGATCGCTGCTGGTGTATTCTCTGGAGTAGTAAAGCAATAGCTGCTGGTGTCCTCCCTGCAGTATGACAGTGATAGCTGCTGGTGTCCTGTCTGCAGTATTACAGTGATAGCTGCTGGTGTCCTGTCTGCAGTATTACAGTGATAGCTACTGATACCCTCCCTGCAAGGTTACAGTGATTGCTGCTGTTGCTCTACCTGCAGTATTACAGAGATAGCTGCTGGTGCTCTCCCTGCAGTGTTACAGTGATAGCTATTGGTACACTCCCTCCTGCATTACTGTGATAGCTGCTTGTGCCCTCCCTGCAGTGTTACAGTGATAGCTGCTGGTGCCCTCCCTGCAGTATTACAGTGATAGCTGCTGGTGTCCTGCCTGCATTATTACAGTGATAGCTGCTGGCGCCCTCCCTGCAGTTTTACAGCAATAGCTGCTGATGTCCTCCCTGCAGTAGCACAGTGATAGCGGCTGGTGCCCTCCCTGCAGTATTACAGTGATAGCTGCTGGTGTCTGTGCTGCAGTATTACTGCAATAGCTGCTGGTGTCCTCCCTAGCAGTATTGCAGTGATAGCTGCTGGTTTACTCCCTGCTGTATTACAGTAATAGATGCTGGTGTCCTCCTGCAGTATTACAGGGATCGCTGCTGGTGTATTGTCTGGAGTTGCACCGTGATAGCTGCTGGTGCCCTCCCTGCAGTACTACAGTGATAGCTGCTGGTGTCTGTGCTGCAGTATTACAGCAATAGCAGCAGGTGTCCTCCCTGCAGTATTACAGTGATCACTGCTGGTGTATTGTCTGGAGTTGCACAGTGATAGCTGCTGGTGCCCTCCCTGCAGTATTACAGTGATAGCTGCTGGTGTCTGTGCTGCAGTATTACAGCAATAGCAGCAGGTGTCCTCCCTGCAGTATTACAGTGATAGCTGCTGGTGTATTGTCTGGAGTTGCACAGTGATAGCTGCTGGTGCCCTCCCTGCAGTATTACAGTGATAGCTGCTGGTGTCTGTGCTGCAGTATTACAGCAATAGCTGCAGGTGTCCTCCCTGCAGTATTGCAGTGATGGCTGTTGGTTAACTCCCTGCTGTATTAGAGTGATAGATGCTGAGGCCCTCTCTGCAGTATTACAGTGGTAGCTGCTGGTGTCTGTGCTGCAGTATTCCAGCAATAGCTGCTGGTGTCCTCCCTGCAGTATTACTGTGATAGCTGCTGATGTCCTCCCTACAATAGTTCAGTGATAGCTGCTGGTGTCCGACTGCAGTGTAAGAGTGATCGCTGCTGGTGTATTCTCTGGGGTAGTACAGCAATAGCTGCTGGTGTCCTCCCTGCAGTATGACAGTGATAGCTGCTGGTGTCTTCGCTGAAGTATTACAGTGTTAGGTACTGGTGCCCTTGCTGCAGTATTACAGTGATAGCTGCTGGTGCATTCTCTGGAGTAGTACAGCAATAGCTGCTAATGTCCTCCCTGCAGTTGCACAGTGATAGCTGCTGATGCCCTCCCTGCAGTATTACAGTGATAGCTACTGAATCCCTCCCTGCAATGTTACAGTGATAGCTGCTGGTGCCCACCCTGCAGTATGACAGTGTTAGCCGCTGGTGCTCTTCCTGCAGTGTTACAGTGATAGCTACTGGTACATTCCCTCCTGCATTACTGTGATAGCTGCTGGTGCACTCCCTGCAGTATTACAGTGATAGCTGCTGGTGTCCTCCCTGCAGTATTACAGTGATAGCTGCTGGTGCTTTCCCTGCAGTGTTACAGTGATTGCTACTGGTACACTCCCTCCTGCATTACTGTGATAGCTGCTGGTGCCCTCCCTGCAGCATTACAGTGATAGCTGCTGGTGCACTCCCTGCAGTAATTCAGTGATAGCTGCTGGTGTCCGACTGAAGCGTTACAGTGATCGCTGCTGGTGTGTTCTCTGGTGTAGTACAGCAAAAGCTGCTGGTGTCCTCCCTGCAGTATTACAGTGATAGCTTCTGGTGCCCTCCTTGCAGTATTACAGTGATAGCTGCTGGTGCTCATCCTGCAGTATTACAGTGGTAGCTACTGGTACATTCCCTCCTGCATTTCTGTGATAGCTGCTGGTGCACTCCCTGCAGTTTTACAGTGATAGCTAATTGTGTCCTTCCTGCTGTATTACAGCGATAGCTGCTAGTGCCCTCCCTGTTGTATTATAGTGATAGCTGCTGGTGTCCTCCCTGTCGTATTACAATGATGGCTGCTGTTGTTCTCCCTGCAGTATTACAGAAATAGCTGCTGATTACCTCCCTGCTGTATTACAGTGATAGTTGCTGTTGCCCACCCTGCATTATTGCAGTAATAGCTGTTGGTGTCCTCCCTGCAATGTTACAGTGACAGCTGCTGGTTCCCTCGCTGCAGCATTACAGTGATTGCTGCTGATGTATTGTCTGGAGTAGTACAGAAATAGCTGCTGAAGTCCTCCCTGCAGTAGCACAGTGATAGCTGCTGGTGCCCTCCCTGCAGTATTACAGTGATAGCTGCTGGTGTCTGTGCTGCAGTATTACAGCAATAGTTGCAGGTGTCCTCCCTAGCAGTATTGCAGTGAAAGCTGCTGTACTCTCCCTGCAGTATTACAGCGATAGCTGTTGCTGTCTTCCCTGCAGTATTACAGTGAAAGCTGCTGGTTTACTCCCTGCTGTATTACAGTGATAGATGCTGATGCCCTTTCTGCAGTATTACCGTGATAGGAGCTGGGGTCCTCCCTGCAGTAATTCAGTGATAGCTGCGGGTGTCCTACTGAAGTGTTACAGTGGTCGCTGCTGGTGTATTCTCTGGAGTAGTAAAGCAATAGCTGCTGGTGTCCTCCCTGCAGCATTACAGTGATAGCTACTGGTACATTCCCTCCTGCATTACTGTGATAGCTGCTGGTGCACTCCCTACAGTATTACTGTGATAGCTGCTGGTGTCCTCCCTGCAGTATTACAGTGATAGCTGCTGGTTTCCTTGCGGCAGTGTAACAGTGATAGCTGATGACGTCGTCCCTGCAGAGTCACAGTGATAGCTGCTGGTGCCCTCCCTGCAGTGTTACACTGATAGCTGCTGGTGTCCTGCCTGCATTATTACAGTGATAGCTGCTGGTGCCCTCCCTGCAGTATTACAGTGATAGCTGCTGGTGCTCTCCCTGCAGTGTTACAGTGATAGCTACTGCTACACTCCCTCCTGCATTACTGTGATAACTGCTGGTGCCCTCCCTGCTGTATTACATTGATAGCTGCTGGTGTCCTGTCTGCAGTATTACAGTGATAGTTACTGATGCCATCCCTGCAGTGTTACAGTGATAGCTGCTGGTGTCATACTGCAGTATTACGGTGATAGCTGCTGGTGTATTGCCTGGAGTAGTACAGCAATAGCTGCTGATGTCCTCCCTGCAGTAGCACAGTGATAGCGGCTGGTGCCCTCCCTGCAGTATTACAGTGATAGCTGCTGGTGTCTGTGCTGCAGTATTACAGCAATAGCTGCTGGTGTCCTCCCTAGCAGTATTGCAGTGATAGCTGCTGGTTTACTCCCTGCTGTATTACAGTAATAGATGCTGGTGTCCTCCTGCAGTATTACAGGGATCGCTGCTGGTGTATTGTCTGGAGTTGCACAGTGATAGCTGCTGGTGCCCTCCCTGCAGTGTTACAGTGATAGCTACTGCTACACTCCCTCCTGCATTACTGTGATAACTGCTGGTGCCCTCCCTGCTGTATTACATTGATAGCTGCTGGTGTCATACTGCAGTATTACGGTGATAGCTGCTGGTGTATTGCCTGGAGTAGTACAGCAATAGCTGCTGATGTCCTCCCTGCAGTAGCACAGTGATAGCGGCTGGTGCCCTCCCTGCAGTATTACAGTGATAGCTGCTGGTGTCTGTGCTGCAGTATTACAGCAATAGCTGCTGGTGTCCTCCCTAGCAGTATTGCAGTGATAGCTGCTGGTTTACTCCCTGCTGTATTACAGTAATAGATGCTGGTGTCCTCCTGCAGTATTACAGGGATCGCTGCTGGTGTATTGTCTGGAGTTGCACAGTGATAGCTGCTGGTGCCCTCCCTGCAGTACTACAGTGATAGCTGCTGGTGTCTGTGCTGCAGTATTACAGCAATAGCAGCAGGTGTCCTCCCTGCAGTATTACAGTGATAGCTGCTGGTGTATTGTCTGGAGTTGCACAGTGATAGCTGCTGGTGCCCTCCCTGCAGTATTACAGTGATAGCTGCTGGTGTCTGTGCTGCTGTATTACAGCAATAGCTGCAGGTGTCCTCCCTGCAGTATTGCAGTGATGGCTGTTGGTTAACTCCCTGCTGTATTAGAGTGATAGATGCTGAGGCCCTCTCTGCAGTATTACAGTGGTAGCTGCTGGTGTTCTCCCTGCAGCATTACAGTGATAGCTGCTGGTGTCTGTGCTGCAGTATTCCAGCAATAGCTGCTGGTGTCCTCCCTGCAGTATTACTGTGATAGCTGCTGATGTCCTCCCTGCAATAGTTCAGTGATAGCTGCTGGTGTCCGACTGCAGTGTAAGAGTGATCGCTGCTGGTGTATTCTCTGGGGTAGTACAGCAATAGCTGCTGGTGTCCTCCCTGCAGTATGACAGTGATAGCTGCTGGTGTCCTCGCTGAAGTATTACTGTGTTAGCTACTGGTGCCCTTGCTGCAGTATTACAGTGATAGCTGCTGGTGCATTCTCTGGAGTAGTACAGCAATAGCTGCTAATGTCCTCCCTGCAGTTGCACAGTGATAGCTGCTGGTGCCCTCCCTGCAGTATTACAGTGATAGCTGCTGGGGTCTGTGCTGCAGTATTACAGCAATAGCTGCTGGTGTCCTCAATGCAGTAATTCAGTGATAGCTGCTCGTGTCCTCCTGCAGTATTACAGGGATCGCTGCTGGTGTATTGTCTGGAGTTGCACAGTGATAGCTGCTGGTGCCCTCCCTGCAGTATTACAGTTATAGCTGCTGGTGTCTGTGCTGCAGTATTACAGCAATAGCTGCAGGTGTCCTCCCTGCAGTATTACAGTGATAGCTGCAGGTGTCCTCCCTGCAGTATTACAGTGATAGCTGCTGGTTCACTCCCTGCTGTATTAGTGTGATAGATGCTGAGGCCCTCTCTGCAGTATTACAGTGGTAGCTGCTGGTGTTCTCCCTGCAGTATTACAGCGATAGCTGCTGGTGTTCTCCCTGCAGTATTACAGTGATAGCTGCTGGCATCCTGCCTGCAGCATTACAATGATAGCTGCTAGTGTCTGTGCTGCAGTATTTCAGCTCTAGCTGCTGGTGTTCTCCCTGCAGTATTACAGTGATAGCTGCTGGCATCCTGCCTGCAGCATTACAATGATAGCTGCTAGTGTCTGTGCTGCAGTATTTCAGCTCTAGCTGCTGGTGTCCTCCCTGCAGTATAACAGTGATAGCTGCTGATGTCCTCTCTGCAGTCTGACAGTGATAGCTGCTGGTGTCTGTGCTGCAGTATTACAGCAATAGCTGCTGGTGTCCTCCCTGCAGTATTGCAGTGGTGGCTGCTGGTACTCTCCCTGCAGTATTACAGTGATAGATGTTGCTGTCCTCGCTGCAGTATTACAGTGATAGCTGCTGGTTAACTCCCTGCAGTATTTCCGTGATAGATGCTGATGCCCTCTCTGCAGTAATACAGTGGTAGCTGCTGGGCCCCTCGCTGCAGTATTACAGTGATAGCTGCTGGCGTCCTGCCTGCAGTATTAGAATGATAGCTGCTGGTGTCTGTGCTGCTGTATTACAGCAATAGCTGCTGGTGTCCTCCGTGCAGTATTACAGAGTTGCTGCTGGTGCTCTTCCTGTAGTATTTCAGTGATAGCTGCTGGTGCTCTCCCTGAAGTGTTACAGTGATAGTTGCTGGTACACTCCCTGCAGTATTACAGGGATAGCTGCTGGTGTCCTCCCAGTGGCATTACAGTGATAGCTGCTGGTGTCCTCCCTGCAGTGTTACTGTGATAGCTACTGGTACACTCCCTCCTGCATTACTGTTATAGTTGCTGGTGCACTCCCTGCAGTATTATAGTGATAGCTGCTGGTATCGTCCCTGCAGTATTACAGTGATAGCTGCTGGTGTCCTCCCTGCAGTAATTCAGTGATAGCTGCTGGTGTCGTCCCTGCAGTATTACAGTGATAGCTGCTGTTGTCATCCCTGCAGTAATTCAGTGATAGCTGCTGGTGTCCTCCTGCAGTATTACAGGGATCGCTGCTGGTGTATTGTCTGGAGTTGCACTGTGATAGCTGCTGGTGCCCTCCCTGCAGTATTACAGTGATAGCTGCTGGTGTCTGTGCTGCAGTATTACAGCAATAGCTGCAGGTGTCCTCCCTGCAGTATTACAGTGATAGCTGCTGGTTAACCCCCTGCTGTATTAGAGTGATAGATGCTGAGGCCCTCTCTGCAGTATTACAGTGATAGCTGCTGGTGTTCTCCCTGCAATATTACAGTGATAGCTGCTGGCGTCCTGCCTGCAGCATTACAATGATAGCTGCTAGTATCTGTGCTGCAGTATTTCAGCAATAGCTGCTGGTGTCCTCCCTGCAGTATAACAGTGATAGCTGCTGATGTCCTCTCTGCAGTATGACAGTGATAGCTGCTGGTGTCTGTGCTGCAGTATTACAGCAATAGCTGCAGGTGTCCTCCCTGCAGTATTACAGTGATAGCAGCTGGTGTCCTCCCTGCAGGATTGCAGTGATGGCTGCTGGTTAATTCCCTGCAGTATTACAGTGATAGATGCTGATGCCCTCTCTGCAGTAATACAGTGGTAGCTGCTGGTCCCCTCACTGCAGTATTACAGTGATAGCTGCTGGCGTCCTGCCTGCAGTATTAGAATGATAGCTGCTGGTGTCTGTGCTGCAGTATTACAGCAATAGCTGCTGGTGTCCTCCCTGCAGTATTATTGTGATAGCTGCTGGTGTCCTCCCTGCAATAATTCAGTGATAGCTGCTGGTGTTTATGCTGCAGTATTATAGCAATAACTGCTGGTGTCCTCCCTGCAGTATTACAGTGATAGCTGCTGGTGTCTATGCTGTAGTATTACAACAGTAGCTGTTGGTGTCTTCACTGCAGTATTACAGTGATAGCTGCTGGTATCCTCCCTGCAGCGTTACAGTCATAGATGCTGTTGCTCTCCCTGCAGTATGACAGTGATAGCTGCTGGTCTCCATGCTATAGTATGACAGTGATAGCTGCTGGTGCCCTCCCTGCAGTATTACAGTAATAGCTGCTGGTGTCCTCTCTGCAGTATTACAGTGATAGCTGCTAGTGTCGTCCCTGCAGTATTACAGTGATAGCTGCTGGTGCCCTCCCAGCAGTATTACAGTGATAGCTGCTGGTGCCCTCCCTGCAGTATTACAGCAATAGCTCATGGTGTCCTTGCTGCAGTTTTACAGTGATAGCTGCTGGTGTCCTTCCTGCAGTATTATACTGATAGCTGCTGGTGTCCTCCCTGCAGTATAACAGTGATAGCTGCTGGTGTCCTCCCTGTAGTATGACAGTGATAGCTGCTGGTGCCCTACCTGCAGTATTATACTGATAGCTGCTGGTGTCCTCCCTGCAGTATAACAGTGATAGCTGCTGGTGTCCTCCCTGTAGTATGACAGTGATAGCTGCTGGTGCCCTACCTGCAGTATTACAGTGATAACTGCTGGTATCCTCTCTGCAGTATTGCAGTGATAGCTGCTGGTGTCCTCCCTGCAGTGTTACAGTGATAGTTGCTGGTGCCGTCCCTGCAGTATTACAGAGATAGCTGCTGGTGCCCTCCCTGCAGTATTATAGTGATAGCTGCTGGTGTCCTCCCTGCAGTATTATAGTGATGGCTGCTGGTGCCCTCCCTGCAGTATGACAGTGATAGCTGCTGGTCTCCATGCTGTATTATGACAGTGATAGCTGCTGGTGCCCTACCTGTAGTATTACAGTGATAGCTGGTGGTGTCCTCCCTGCAGTATCACATTGGTAGCAGCTGGTGCCTTCCTTGCAGTTTTACAGTGATATCTGCTGTTGTCTTCCCTGCAGTAGCACAGTGATAGCTGCTGGTGTCCTCCCTGCAGTATTACTGTGATAGTTGCTGGTGCTCTCCCTGCAGTGTTACAGTGATAGCTACTGGTACACTCCCTCCTGCATTACTGTGATAGCTGCTGGTGCACTCCCTGCAGTTTTACAGTGATAGCTGCTGTTGTCTTCCCTGCAGTATTACAGTGATAGCTGCTGGTGTCCTTGCGGCAGTGTAACAGTGATAGCTGATGACGTCGTCCCTGCAAAGGCAGAGTGATAGCTGATGGTGTCCTTCCTGCTGTATTACAGTGATAGCTGCTGGTGCCATCCCTGCAGTGTTACTGTGATAGCTGCTGGTGTCCTCCCTGCAGTAATTCAGTGATAGCTGCTGGTGTCCTACTGCAGTGTTAGATTGATCGCTGCTGGTGAATTCTCTGGAGTAGTACAGCAATAGCTGCTGGTGTCCTCCCTGCAATAGCACAGTGATAGCTGCTGGTGCCCTCCCTGCAGTATTACAGCGATAGATGTTGGTGTCCTCCCTGCAGTATTACAGCGATAGATGTTGCTGTCCTCCCTGCAGTATTACAGCGATAGATGTTGCTGTCCTCCCTGCAGTATTACAGCGATAGATGTTGCTGTCCTCCCTGCAGAATTACAGGGATAGCTGCTGGTTAACTCCCTGCTGTATTACAGTGATAGATTCTGATGCCCTCTCTGCAGTTTTACAGTGGTAGCTGCTGGTGTTCTCGCTGCATTATTACAGTGATAGCTGCTGGCGTCCTGACTGCAGTATTACGATTATAGCTGCTGGTGCCCTCTCTGCAGTATTACAGTGATAGCTGCTGGTGTCTGTGCTGCAGTATTACAGCAATAGCTGCTGGTGTCCTCCCTGCAGTATAACAGTGATAGCTGCTGGTGTCCTCCCTGCAGCATTACAGTGATAGCTGCTGGTGTCCTCCCTGCAGTAATTCAGTGATAGATGCTGGTGTCCTACTGCAGTGTTACGGCGATCACTGCTGGTGTTTTCTCTGGATTTGTACAGCAATAGCTGCTGGTGTCCTCCCTGCAGTATACAGAGATAGCTGCTGGTGCCCTCCCTGTAATTTTACAGTGATGGGTGCTGGTGCCCTCCGTGCAGTATTACACTGAGAGCTGCTGACGCTCTCCCTGCAGTATTAAAGAGATAGTTGCTGGTGAACTCCCTGCTGTATTAGAGTGATAGATGCTGTTGTTCTCCCTGCAGTATTACAGCAATAGCTGCTGGTGTCCTCCCTGCTGCATTGCAGAGATAGCTGCTGGCGCCCTCGGTGCAGTATTATAGTGATAGCTGCTGGTGCCCTCCCTGCATTATTACAGTAATAGCTGCTGGTGTCCTACTGAAGTGTTACAGTGATCACTGCTGGTGTATTCTCTGGAGTAGTACAGCAATAGCTGCTGGTGTCCTCCCTGCTGTATTACAGTGATAGCTCTGGTGTCCTCCCTGCTGTATTACAGTGATAGCTGCTGGTGCCCACCCTGCAGTATGACAGTGATAGCTGCTGGTGTCCTGTCTGCAGTATGACAGTGATAGCTTTTGATGTCCAGTCTGCAGTATTACAGTGATAGCTACTGATGCCCTCCCTGCAATGTTACAGTGATAGCTGCTGGTGCCCACCCTGCAGTATGACAGTGATAGCTGCTGGTGCTCTTCCTGCAGTGTTACAGTGATAGTTACTGGTACATTCCCTCCTGCATTACTGTGATAGCTGCTGGTGCACTCCCTGCAGTATTACAGTGATAGCTGCTGGTGTCCTCCCTGCAGTATTACAGTGATAGCTGCTGGTGCTTTCCCTGCAGTGTTACAGTGATTGCTACTGGTACACCCCCTCCTGCATTACTGTGATAGCTGCTGGTGCCCTCCCTGCAGTATTACAGTGATAGCTGCTGGTGCACTCCCTGCAGTATTACAGTGATAGCTGCTGGTGCTCTCCCTGCAGTATTACAGTGGTAGCTACTGTGGCACTCCCTCCTGCAGGTGTCCTCCCTGCAGTAATTCAGTGATAGCTGCTGGTGTCCTACTGAAGCGTTACAGTGATCGCTGCTGGTGTGTTCTCTGGTGTAGTACAGCAAAAGCTGCTGGTGTCCTCCCTGCAGTATTACAGTGATAGCTTCTGGTGCCCTCCCTGCAGTATTACAGAGATAGCTGCTGGTGCTCTTCCTGCAGTATTACAGTGATAGCTTCTGGTGCCCTCCCTGCAGTATTACAGTGATAGCTGCTGGTGCTCATCCTGCAGTATTACAGTGGTATCTACTGGTACATTCCCTCCTGCATTACTGTGATAGCTGCTGGTGCACTCCCTGCAGTATTACAGTGATAGCTGCTGGTTTCCTTGCGGCAGTGTAACAGTGATAGCTGATGACATCGTCCCTGCAGAGTCATAGTGATAGCTGATGGTGTCCTTCCTGCTGTCTTACAGTGATAGCTGCTAGTGGCCTCCCTGTAGTATTACTGTGATAGCTGCTGGTCCCCTCCCTGCAGTATTACAGTGATAGCTGCTGGTGCACTCCCTGCAGTATTACAGTGATAGCTGCTGGTGCACTCCCTGCAGTATTACCGTGATAGCTGCTGTGGTCCTCCCTGCAGTAATTCAGTGATAGCTGCTGGTGTCCTACTGAAGTGTTACAGTGATCGCTGCTGGTGTATTCTCTGAAGTAGTAAAGCAATAGCTGCTGGTGTCCTCCCTGCAGTATGACAGTGATAGCTGCTGGTGTCCTGTCTGCAGTATTACAGTGATAGCTGCTGGTGTCCTGTCTGCAGTATTACAGTGATAGCTACTGATACCCTCCCTGCAAGGTTACAGTGATTGCTGCTGTTGCTCTCCCTGCAGTATTACAGAGATAGCTGCTGGTGCTCTCCCTGCAGTGTTACAGTGATAGCTATTGGTACACTCCCTCCTGCATTACTGTGATAGCTGCTTGTGCCCTTCTTGCAGTGTTACAGTGATAGCTGCTGGTGCCCTCCCTGCAGTATTACACTGATAGCTGCTGGTGTCCTGTCTGCATTATTACAGTGATAGCTGCTGGTGCCCTCCCTGCAGTTTTACAGTGATAGCTGCTGGTGCTCTCCCTGCAGTGTTACAGTGATAGCTACTGCTACACTCCCTCCTGCATTACTGTGATAACTGCTGGTGCCCTCCCTGCTGTATTACATTGATAGCTGCTGGTGTCCTGTCTGCAGTATTACAGTGATAGTTACTGATGCCATCCCTGCAGTGTTACAGTGATAGCTGCTGGTGTCATACTGCAGTATTACGGTGATAGCTGCTGGTGTATTGCCTGGAGTAGTACAGCAATAGCTGCTGATGTCCTCCCTGCAGTAGCACAGTGATAGCGGCTGGTGCCCTCCCTGCAGTATTACAGTGATAGCTGCTGGTGTCTATGCTGCAGTATTACAGCAATAGCTGCAGGTGTCCTCCCTAGCAGTATTGCAGTGATAGCTGCTGGTTTACTCCCTGCTGTATTACAGTAATAGATGCTGGTGTCCTCCTGCAGTATTACAGGGATCGCTGCTGATGTATTGTCTGGAGTTGCACAGTGATAGCTGCTGGTGCCCTCCCTGCAGTATTACAGTGATAGCTGCTGGTGTCTGTGCTGCTGTATTACAGCAATAGCAGCAGGTGTCCTCCCTGCAGTATTACAGTGATAGCTGCTGGTGTATTGTCTGGAGTTGCACAGTGATAGCTGCTGGTGCCCTCCCTGCAGTATTACAGTGATAGCTGCTGGTGTCTGTGCTGCAGTATTACAGCAATAGCTGCAGGTGTCCTCCCTGCAGTATTGCAGTGATGGCTGTTGGTTAACTCCCTGCTGTATTAGAGTGATAGATGCTGAGGCCCTCTCTGCAGTATTACAGTGGTAGCTGCTGGTGTTCTCCCTGCAGCATTGCAGTGATAGCTGCTGGTGTCTGTGCTGCAGTATTACAGCAATAGCTGCTGGTGTCCTCCCTGCAGTATTACTGTGATAGCTGCTGATGTCCTCCCTGCAATAGTTCAGTGATAGCTGCTGGTGTCCGACTGCAGTGCAAGAGTGATCGCTGCTGGTGTATTCTCTGGGGTAGTGCAGCAATAGCTGCTGGTGTCCTCCCTGCAGTATGACAGTGATAGCTGCTGGTGTCCTCGCTGAAGTATTACAGTGTTAGCTACTGGTGCCCTTGCTGCAGTATTACAGTGATAGCTGCTGGTGCATTCTCTGGAGTAGTACAGCAATAGCTGCTAATGTCCTCCCTGCAGTTGCACAGTGATAGCTGCTGGTGCCCTCCCTGCAGTATTACAGTGATAGCTGCTGGGGTCTGTGCTGCAGTATTACAGCAATAGCTGCTGGTGTTCTCAATGCAGTAATTCAGTGATAGCTGCTCGTGTCCTCCTGCAGTATTACAGGGATCGCTGCTGGTGTATTGTCTGGAGTTGCACAGTGATAGCTGCTGGTGCCCTCCCTGCAGTTTTACAGTTATAGCTGCTGGTGTCTGTGCTGCAGTATTACAGCAATAGCTGCAGGTGTTCTCCCTGCAGTATTACAGTGATAGCTGCTGGTTAACTCCCTGCTGTATTAGAGTGATAGATGCTGAGGCCCTCTCTGCAGTATTACAGTGGTAGCTGCTGGTGTTCTCCCTGCAGTATTACAGCGATAGCTGCTGGTGTTCTCCCTGCAGTATTACAGTGATAGCTGCTGGCATCCTGCCTGCAGCATTACAATGATAGCTGCTAGTGTCTGTGCTGCAGTATTTCAGCTCTAGCTGCTGGTGTCCTCCCTGCAGTATAACAGTGATAGCTGCTGATGTCCTCTCTGCAGTCTGACAGTGATAGCTGCTGGTGTCTGTGCTGCAGTATTACAGCAATAGCTGCTGGTGTCCTCCCTGCAGTATTGCAGTGGTGGCTGCTGGTACTCTCCCTGCAGTATTACAGTGATAGATGTTGCTGTCCTCGCTGCAGTATTACAGTGATAGCTGCTGGTTAACTCCCTGCAGTATTACCGTGATAGATGCTGATGCCCTCTCTGCAGTAATACAGTGATAACTGCTGGGCCCCTCGCTGCAGTATTACAGTGATAGCTGCTGGCGTCCTGCCTGCAGTATTAGAATGATAGCTGCTGGTGTCTGTGCTGCTGTATTACAGCAATAGCTGCTGGTGTCCTCCGTGCAGTATTACAGAGTTGCTACTGGTGCTCTTCCTGTAGTATTTCAGTGATAGCTGCTGGTGCTCTCCCTGAAGTGTTACAGTGATAGTTGCTGGTACACTCCCTGCAGTATTACAGGGATATCTGCTGGTGTCCTCCCTGTGGCATTACAGTGATAGCTGCTGGTGTCCTCCCTGCAGTGTTACTGTGATAGCTACTGGTACACTCCCTCCTGCATTACTGTTATAGTTGCTGGTGCACTCCCTGCAGTATTATAGTGATAGCTGCAGGTATCGTCCCTGCAGTATTACAGTGATAGCTGCTGGTGTCCTCCCTGCAGTAATTCAGTGATAGCTGCTGGTGTCGTCCCTGCAGTATTACAGTGATAGCTGCTGGTGTCATCCCTGCAGTAATTCAGTGATAGCTGCTGGTGTCCTACTGCAGTGTTACGGCGATCGCTGCTGATGTATTCTCTGGAGTAGTACAGCAACAGCTGCTGGTGTCCTCCCTGCAGTATCACAGTGATAGCTGCTGGTGTCCTGTCTGCAGTATTACAGTGATAGCTGCTGGTACACTCCCTCCTTCACTACTGTGATAGCTGCTTGTGCACTCCCTGCAGTATTACAGTGTAAGCTGCTGGTGTCCTCCCTGCAGTGTTACATTGATAGCTACTGGTACACTCCCTACTGCGTTACTGTGATAGCTGCTGGTGCATTCCCTGCAGTAATACAGTGATAGCTGCTGGTGTCCTCCCTGCAGTATTACAGTGATAGCTGCTGGTGCCCTCCCTGAAGTATCAAAGTGGTAGCTGCTGGTTCCCTCCCTGCAGTATTACAGTGATAGCTGCTGGTGTCCTCCCTGCAGTTTTACAGTGATAGCTACTGGTACACTCCCTCCTGCGTTACTGTGATAGCTGCTGGTGCACTGCCTGCAGTATTACTGTGATAGCTGCTGGTGCCCTCCCTGCAGTATTACAGTGATAGCTGCTGGTGCCCTCCCTGCAGTATCAAAGTGGTAGCTGCTGGTTCCCTCCCTGCAGTATTACAGTGATAGCTGCTGGTGTCCTCCCTGCAGTGTTTCAGTGATAGCTACTGGTACACTCCCTCCTGCATTCCTTTGATAACTGCTGGTGCCCTCCATTCTGTATGACATTGATAGCTGCTGGTGTATTGTCTGGAGTAGTACAGCAATATGGTGATGTCCTCCCTGCAGTTGCACAGTGATAGCTGCAGATGCCCTCCATGCAGTAGCACAGTGATAGCTTCTTGTGTCCTCCCTGCAGTATTACAGTGATAGCTGCTGGTGTCTGTGCCACAGTCTTACAGTAATTGCTGCAGGTGTCCTCCCCAGCAGTATTGCAGTGATAGCTGCTGGTTTTACTCCCTGCTGTATTACAGTGATAGATGCTGGTGTCCTCCCTGCAGTAGTACAGTGATAGCTGCAGGTGCCCACCCTGCAGTGTTACAGTGATAGCTACTGGTACACTCCCTCCTGCATTACTGTGATAGCTGCTGGTGTCCTCCCTGCAGTATTACAGGGATAGCTGCTGGTGTCATCCCTGTGGCATTATAGTGATAACTGCTGGTGTCCTCCCTGCAGTGTTACAGTGATAGCTACTGGTACACTCTCTCCTCCATTACTGTGATAGCTGCTGGTGCACTCCCTGCAGTATTACGTGATAGCTGCTGGTGTCGTCCCTGCAGTATTACAGTGATAGCTGCTGGTGTCCTCCCTACAGTATTACGTGATAGCTGCTGGTGCAGTCCCTGAAGTATTACAGTGATAGCTGCTGGTGCCCACCCTGCAGTGTTACAGTGATAGCTACTGGTACACTCCCTCCTGCGTTACTGTGATACCTGCTGGTGCAGTCCCTGAAATATTACAGTGATAGCTGCTGGTTCCCTCGCTGCAGTATTACAGTGATAGCTGCTGGTGCTCTCCCTGCAGTGTTACAATGATAGCTGCTGGTACACTCTCTCCTGCATTAGTGGGATAACTGCTGGTGCCCTCCATTCTGTATTACAGTGATAGCTGCTGGTGTCCTGTCTGCAGTATTACAGTGATAGCTACTGGTGCCCATCCTGCAGTGTTACAGTGATAGCTACTGGTACACTCCCTCCTGCATTACTGTGATAGCTGCTGGTGCACTCCCTGCAGTATTACAGGGATAGCTGCACGTGTCCTCCCTGTGGCATTATAGTGATAACTGCTGGTGTCCTCCCTGCAGTGTTACAGTGATAGCTACTGGTACACTCTCTCCTCCATTACTGTGATAGCTGCTGGTGCACTCCCTGCAGTATTACAATGATAGCTGCTGGTGTCGTCCCTGCAGTATTACAGTGATAGCTGCTGGTGTCCTCCCTGCAGTAAATCAGTGATAGCTGCTGGTGTCCTACTGTAGTGTTACGGCGATCGCTGCTGGTGTATTCTCTGGAGTAGTACAGTAACTGCTGCTGGTGTCCTCCCTGCAGTATTACAGTGATAGCTGCTGGTGTCCTCCCTGCAGTGTTACAGTGATAGCTACTGGTACACTCCCTCCTACATTACTGTGATAGCTGCTGGTGCACTCCCTGCAGTATTACAGTGATGGCTGCTGGTGTCCTGTCTGCAGTGTTACAGTGATAGCTACTGGTACACTCCCTCTTGTGTTACTGTGATAGCTGCTGGTACCCTCCCTGCAGTATTAGAGTGATGGCTGCTGGTGTCTTCCCTGCAGTATTACAGTGATAGCTGCTGGTGCTCTCCCTGCAGTGTTACAGTGATAGCTACTGGTACACTCTCTCCTGCATTACTGTGATAACTGCTGGTGGCCTCCATTCTGTATTACAGTGATAGCTGCTGGTTTCCTGTCTGCAGTATTACAGTGATAGCTTCTGATGCCCTCCCTGCAGTGTTACAGTGATAGCTGCCGGTGTCATACTGCAGTATTACAGTGATAGCTGCTGGTGTATTGTCTGGAGTAGTACAGCAATATGCTGATGTCCTCCCTGCAGTTGCACAGTGATAGCTGCAGGTGCCCTCCCTGCAGTAGCACAGTGATAGCTGCAGGTGCCCTCCCTGCAGTATTACAGTGATAGCTGCTGGTGTCTGTGCTGCAGTCTTACAGCAATAGCTGCAGGTGTCCTCCCCAGCAGTATTGCAGTGATAGCTGCTGGTTTTACTCCCTGCTGTATTAGAGTGATAGATGCTGATGCCCTCTCTGCAGTATTACAGTGGCAGCTGCTGGTGTCCTCCCTGCAGTATTACAGTGATAGTTGTTCGTGTCCTGTCTGCAGTATTACAGTGATAGCTGCTGGTGTCTGTGCTGCAGTATTACTGTGATAGCTGATGATGTCCTCCTTGCAATAATTCAGTGATAGTTGCTGGTGTTTGTGCTGCAGTAGTACAGCAATAGCTGCTGGGGTCCTCCCTGCAGTATTACTGTGATAGCTGCTGGTGTCCTCCCTGCAGTAATTCAGTGATAGCTGCTGGTGTCCTACTGCAGTGTTAGACTGATCGCTGCTGGTGTATTCTCTGGAGTAGTACAGCAATAGCTGCTGGTGTCCTCCCTGCAGTATTACAGTGATAGCTGCTGGTGCCCTCCCTGCAGTATCAAAGTGGTAGCTGCTGGGGTCTGTGCTGCAGTATTACAGCAATAGCTGCTGGTGTCCTCCCTGCAGTAATTCAGTGATAGCTGCTGGTGTCCTACTGCAGTATTACAGTGATAGCTGCTGGTGTCTGTGTTGCAGTATTACAGCAATAGCTGCAGGTGTCCTAACCTGCAGTATTACAGTGATAGCAGCTGGTGTCCTGTCTGCAATATTACACTGTTAGCTACTGGTGCCCTCGCTGAAGTATTACAGTGATCGCTGCTGGTGCATTCTCTGGAGTAGTACAGCAATAGCTGCTGATGTCCTTCCTGCAGTAGCACAGTGATAGCTGCTGGTGCCCTCCCTGCAGTATTACAGTGATACCTGCTGGGGTCTGTGCTGCAGTATTACGGCAATAGCTGCTGGTGTCCACCCTGCAGCAATTCAGTGATAGCTGCTGGTGTCCTACTGCATTATTACAGTGATCGCTGCTGGTGTATTGTCAGTAGTACAGCAATAGCTGCTGATGTCCTCCCTGCAGTTGCACAGTGATAGCTGCTGGTGCCCTCCCTGCAGTATTACAGTGATAGCTGCTGGTGTCTGTGTTGCAGTATTACAGCAATAGCTGCAGGTGTCCTAACCTGCAGTATTACAGTGATAGCAGCTGGTGTCCTCCCTGCAGTATTGCAGTGATGGCTGCTGGTTAACTCCCTGCAGTATTACAGTGATAGATGCTGAGGCCATCTCTGCAGTATGACAGTAGCAACTGCTGGTGTTCTCCCTGCAGTGTTACTGTGATAACTATTGGTACGCTCACTCCTGCATTACTGTGATAGCTACTGATGCACTCCCTGCAGTATTACAGTGATAGCTGCTGGTGCCCACCCTGCAGTGTTACAGTGATAGCTACTGGTACACTCCCTCCTGCATTACTGTGATAGCTGCTAGTGCACTCCCTGCAGTATTACAGTGATAGCTGCTGGTGTCCTGTCTGCAGTGTTACAGTGATAGCTACTGGTACACTCCCTCCTGCGTTACTGTGATAGCTGCTGGTCCTCTCCCTGCAGTATTACAGTGATAGCTGCTGATTCCATCCCTGCAGTATTACACTGATAGCTGCTGGTGCCCTCCCTGCAGTATCAAAGTGGTAGCTGCTGGCTCCCTCGCTGCAGTATTACAGTGATAGCTGCTGGTGCTCTCCCTGCAGTGTTACAGTGATAGCTACTGGTACACTCTCTCCTGCATTACTGTGATAACTGCTGGTGCCCTGCCTGAAGTATTACAGTGATAGCTGCTGGTGTCCTGTCTGCAGTATTACAGTGATAGCTACTGATGCCCTCCCTGCAGTGTTACAGTGATAGCTGCTGGTGTCATACTGCAGTATTACAGTGATAGCTGCTGGTGTATTGTCTGGAGTAGTACAGCAATATGCTGATGTCCTCCCTGCAGTGGCACAGTGATAGCTGCAGGTGCCCTCCCTGCAGTATTACAGTGATAAGTGCTGGTGTCTGTGCTGCAGTCTTACAGCAATAGCTACAGGTGTCCTCCCCAGCAGTTTTGCAGTGATAGCTGCTGGTTTTACTCTCTGCTGTATTACAGTGATAGATGCTGATGCCCTACCTGCATTATTACAGTGATACCTGTTGGTGTCTGTGCTGCAGTGTTACAGTGATAGCTGCTGGTGTCCTCCCTGCAGTATTACACTGAGAGCTGCTGACGCTCTTCCTGCAGTATTACAGTGATAGCAGCTGGTGTCCTCCCTGCAGTATTACACTGAGAGCTGCTGACGCTCTTCCTGCAGTATTACAATGATAGCTGCTGATGTCCTCCCTCGAGTATTACAGAGATAGCTGCTGGTGTCCTCCCTGCAGTGTGACAGTGATAGCTACTGGTACACTCCCTCCTGCATTACTGTGATAGCTGCTGGTGCACTGCCTGCAGTATTCCAGGGTAGCTGCTGGTGTCCTCCCTGCAGTATTACTGTGAGAGCTTCTGGTGTCCTCCCTGCAGTATTACAGTGATAGCTGCTGGTGCACCCCCTGCAGTAAATCAGTGATAACTGCTGGTGCCCTCCCTACAGTGTTACAGTGATAGCTACTGGTGCACTCCCTCCTGCATTACTGTGATAGCTGCTGGTGCACTCCCTGCAGTGTTACAGTGATAGCTGCTGGTGTCCACCCTGCTGTATTACAGTGATACCTGCTGGTGCCCTCCCTGCAGTATTACAGTGATAGCTGCTGGTCCTCTCCCTGCAGTATTACAGTGATAGCTGCTGGTGTCCTCCCTGCAGTGTTACAGTGATAGCTGCTGGTGTCATACTGCAGTATTACAGTGATAGCTGCTGGTGTATTGTCTGGGGTAATACAGCAATATGCTGATGTCCTCCCTGCAGTTGCACAGTGATAGCTGCAGGTGCCCTCCCTGCAGTATTACAGTGATAGCTGCTGGTGTCTGTGCTGCAGTCTTACAGCAATAGCTGCAGGTGTCCTCCCCAGCAGTATTGCAGTGATAGCTGCTGGTTTTACTCCCTGCTGTATTACAGTGATAGATGCTGATGCCCTACCTGCAGTATTGCAGTGATAGCTGCTGGCGCCCTACCTGCAGTATTACAGTGATACCTGTTGGTGTCTGTGCTGCAGTGTTACAGTGATAGCTGCTGGTGTCCTCCCTGCAGTATTACACTGAGAGCTGCTGACGCTCTTCCTGCAGTATTACAGCAATAGCTGCTGGTGTCCTCCCTGCAGTATTACACTGAGAGCTGCTGACGCTCTTCCTGCAGTATTACAATGATAGCTGCTGATGTCCTCCCTCGAGTATTACAGAGATAGCTGCTGGTGTCCTCCCTCCAGTGTGACAGTGATAGCTACTGGTACACCCCCTCCTGCATTACTGTGATAGCTGCTGGTGCACTGCCTGCAGTATTCCAGGGTAGCTGTTGGTGTCCTCCCTGCAGTATTACAGTGATAGCTACTGGTACACTCCCTCCTGCATTACAGAGATCTCTGCTGGTGCACCCCCTGCAGTAAATCAGTAATAGCTGCTGGTGCTCTCCCTGCAGTGTTACAGTGATAGCTACTGGTGCACTCCCTCCTGCATTACTGTGATAGCTGCTGGTGCACTCCCTGCAGTATTACAGTGATAGCTGCTGGTGCCCACCCTGCTGTATTACAGTGATAGCTGCTGGTGCCCTCCCTGCAGTATTACAGTGATAGCTGCTGGTCCTCTCCCTGCAGTATTACAGTGATAGCTGCTGGTGTCCTCCCTGCAGTGTTACAGTGATAGCTGCCGGTGTCATACTGCAGTTGCACAGTGATAGCTGCTGGTGCCCTCCCTGCAGTATTACAGTGATAGTTGCTGGTTTTACTCCCAGCTGTATTACAGTGATAGATGCTGATGCCCTCTCTGCAGTATTACAGTGGCAGCTGCTGGTGTCCTCCCTGCAGTATTACAGTGATAGTTGTACGTGTCCTGCCTGCAGTATTACAGTGATTGCTGCTGGTGTCTGTGCTGCAGTATTACAGCAATAGCTGCTGGTGTCCTCCCTGCAGTATTACTGTGATAGCTGATAACGTCCTACTTGCAATAATTCAGTGATAGTTGCTGGTGTTTGTGCTGCAGTAGTACAGCAATAGCTGCTGGGGTCCTCCCTGCAGTATTACTGTGATAGCTGCTGGTGTCCTCCCTGCAGTAATTCAGTGATAGCTGCTGTGTCCTACTGCAGTGTTAGACTGATCGCTGCTGGTGTATTCTCTGGAGTAGTACAGCAATAGCTGCTGGTGTCCTCCCTGCAGTATGACAGTGATAGCTGCTGGTGCCCTCCCTGCAGTATTACAGTGATAGCCTCTGGTGTCCTGTCTGCAGCATTACATTGTTAGCTACTGGTGCCCTCGCTGAAGTATTATGGTGATAGCTGCTGGTGCACTCTCTGGAGTAGTACAGCAATAGCTGCTGATGTCCTCACTGCAGTTGCACAGTGATAGCTGCTGGTACCCTCCCTGCAGTATTACAGTGATACCTGCTGGGGTCTGTACTGCAGTATTACAGCAATAGCTGCTGGTGTCCTCCCTGCAGTAATTCAGTGATAGCTGCTGGTGTCCTACTGCAGTATTACAGTGATTGCTGCTGGTGTATTGTCAGGAATAGTACAGCAATAGCTGCTGATGTCTTCCCTGCAGTTGCACAGTGATAGCTGCTGGTATCTGTACTGCAGTATTACAGTGATAGCAGCTGGTGTCCTCCCTGCAGTATTGCAGTGATGGCTGCTGGTTAACTCCCTGCAGTATTACAGTGATAGATGCTGAGGCGCTCTCTGCAGTATTACAGTGGCAGCTGCAGGTGCCCTCCCTGCAGTATTACAGTGATAGCTACTGGTGTCCTGTCTGCAGTATTACACTGTTAGCTACTGGTGCCCTCGCTGAAGTATTACAGTGATAGCTGCTGGTGCATTCTCTGGAGTAGTACAGCAATAGCTGCTGATGTCCTCCCTGCAGTTGCACAGTGATAGCTGCTGGTGCCCTCCCTGCAGTATTACAGTGATAGCTGCTGGGGTCTGTGCTGCAGTATTACAGCAATAGCTGCTGGTGTCCTCCCTGCAGTATGACGATGATAGCTGCTGGTGCCCTCCCTGCAGTATTACAGTAATAGCTGCTGGTGTCCTGTCTGCAGTATTACACTGTTAGCTACTGGTGCCCTCGCTGAAGTATTACAGTGATAGCTGCTGGTGCATTCTCTGGAGTAGTACAGCAATAGCTGCTGATGTCCTCCCTGCAGTTGCACAGTGATAGCTGCTGGTGCCCTCCCTGCAGTATTACAGTGATAGCTGCTGGGGTCTGTGCTGCAGTATTACGGCAATAGCTGCTGGTGTCCTCCCTGCAGTAATTCAGTGATAGCTGCTGGTGTCCTACTGCAGTATTACAGTGATCACTGCTGATGTCTTGTCAGGAGTAGTACTGCAATAGCTGCTGATGTTTTCCCTGCAGTTGTACAATGATAGCTGCTGGTGCCCTCCCTGCAGTATTACAGTGATAGCTGCTGGTGTCTGTGCTGCAGTATTACAGCAATAGCTGCAGGTGTCCTCCCTGAAGTAATTCAGTGATAGCTGCAGGTGTCCTCCCTGCAGTATTGCAGTGATGGCTGCTGGTTAACTCCCTGCAGTATTACAGTGATAGATGCTGAGGCCCTCTCTGCAGTATTACAGTGGCAGCTGCTGGTGTCCTCCCTGTAGTATTACAGTGGCAGCTGCTGGTGTTCTCCCTGCAGTATTACGGTGATAGCTGCTGGCATCCTCCCTGCAGTGTTACAGTGATAACTACTGGTACGCTCACTCCTGCATTATAGTTATTCCTGCTGGTGCTTTCCCTGCAGTATTACAGTGATAGCTACTGATACACACCCTCCTGCATTACAGTTATTCCTGCTGGTGCTCTCCCTGCAGTGTTACAGTGATAGCTACTGGTACACTCCCTCCTGCATTACTGTGATAGCTACTGGTGCACTCCCTGCAGTATTACAGTGATAGCTGCTGGTGTCCTTCCTGCAGTGTTACAGTGATAGCTACTGGTATGCTCACTCCTGCATTACTGTGATAGCTACTGATGCACTCCCTGCAGTATTATAGTGATAGCTGCTGGTGTCCTCCCTGCAGTATTACAGTGATAGCTACCGATACACTCCCTCCTGCATTACAGTTATTCCTGCTGGTGCTCTCCCTGCAGTATTACCGTAATAGCTGCTGGTGTCCTCCCTGCAGTGTTACAGTGATAACTACTGGTACGCTCACTCCTGCATTACTGTGATAGCTACTGAAGCACTCCCTGCAGTATTATAGTGATAGCTGCTGGTGTCCTCCCTGCAGTATTACAGTGATAGCTACTGATACACTCCCTCCTGCATTACAGTTATTCCTGCTGGTGCTCTCCCTGCAGTATTATGGGGTAGCTGCTGATGTTTTATTGCAGTAAGATGGGGTACTGGGCTAATGGTCGGATACTTGGTAGTGTGGATGAGCAGAGGGATCTTGGTGTCCATGTACACAGATCTCTGAAAGTTGCCACCCAGGTAAATAGTGCGGTGAGGAAGGCATATGGCGTACTGGCTTTTATTGGTAGAGGAATTGAGTTCCGGAGTCCTGAGGTCATGATGCAGTTGTATAAAACTCTGGTGCGGCCGCATCTGGAATATTGTGTGCAGTTTTGGTCGCCATACTATAGGAAGGATGTGGAGGCACTGGAACGGGTGCAGAGGAGGTTTACCAGGATGTTGCCTGGTATGGAAGGAAGATCGTATGAGGATAGACTGAGACACTTGGGGCTGTTTTCATTAGAGAAAAGAAGGTTTAGGGGTGACTTGATTGAGGTGTACAAGATGATTAGGGGGTTAGATAGGGTTGACAGTGTGAACCTTTTCCCGCGTATGGAGTCGGGTATTACAAGGGGGCATAGCTTTAAATTAAGGGGGGGTAGATATAGGACTGAAGTTAGGGGTAGGTTCTTCACTCAGCGAGTCGTAAGTTCATGGAATGCCCTGCCAGCAGCAGTGGTGGACTCTCCCTCTTTATGGGCATTTAAGCGGGCATTGGATAGGTATATGGAGGATAGTGGGTTAGTATAGGTTAGGTGGGCTTGGATCGGCGCAACATCGAGGGCCAAAGGGCCTGTACTGCGCTGTATTCTTCTATGTTCTATGTAATAGCTGCTGGTGTCCTCCCTGCAGTGTTACAGTGATAACTACTGGTACGCTCACTCCTGCATTACTGTGATAGCTACTGAAGCACTCCCTGCAGTATTATAGTGATAGCTGCTGGTGTCCTCCCTGCAGTATTACAGTGATAGCTGCTGGTGTCCTCCCTGCAGTATTACAGTGATAGCTACTGATACACTCCCTCCTGCATTACAGTTATTCCTGCTGGTGCACTCCCTGCAATATTACAGTGATAGCTGCTGATGTCCTCCCTGCAGTCATACAGTGATAGCTGATGACGTCGTCCCTGCAGAGTCATAGTGATAGCTGATGGTGTCCTTCCTGCTGTATTATAGTGATAGCTTCTGGTGCCCTCCCTGTAGTATTACAGTGATAGCTGCTGGTGCCCTACCTGCAGTATTATACTGAGAGCTGCTGACGCACTCCCTGCAGTATTACAGAGATAGCTGCTGGTGTCCTCCCTGCAGTTTCGCAATGATAGCTGTTGCTGTCCTCCCTGCAGTCATACAGTGAAAGCTGCTGGTGCCCTCCTTGCAGTATTACAGTGATAGCTGCTGTTGTCCTTCCTGCAGTATTACAGCGATTGCTGCTGGTGTCCTCCCTGCTGTATTACAGTGATAGCTGCTGGTGTCCTCCCTGCTGTATTACAGTGATGGCTGCTGGTGCCCTACCTGCAGTATTACAGTGATAGCTGCTGGCGCCCTACCTGCAGTATTACAGTGATACCTGTTGGTGTCTGTGCTGCAGTGTTACAGTGATAGCTGCTGGTGTCCTCCCTGCAGTATTACACTGAGAGCTTCTGGCGCTCTTTCTGCAGTATTACAGTGAAAGCTGCTGGTGCCCTCCTTGCAGTGTTACAGTGATAGCTGCTGTTGTCCTTCCTGCAGTATTACAATGATAGCTGCTGATGTCCTCCCTCGAGTATTACAGAGATAGCTGCTGGTGTCCTCCCTGCAGTGTGACAGTGATAGCTACTGATACACTCCCTCCTGCATTACTGTGATAGCTGCTGGTGCACTGCCTGCAGTATTCCAGGGTAGCTGCTGGTGTCCTCCCTGCAGTATTACAGTGATAGCTACTGGTACACTCCCTCCTGCATTACAGTGATCTCTGCTGGTGCCCTCCCTGCAGTATTACAGTGATCGCTGCTGGTGCCCTCGCTGCAGGATTACAGTGATAGCTATTGGTACACTCCCTCCTGCATTACTGTGATAGCTGCTGGTGCACTCCCTGCAGTATTACAGTGATAGCTGCTGGTGTCCTCCCTGCAGTATTACTGTGATAGCTGCTGGTGCTCTCCCTGCAGTATTACAGTGATAGCTGCTGGTGCACCCCCTGCAGTAAATCAGTGATAGCTGCTGGTGCTCTCCCTGCAGTGTTACAGTGATAGCTACTGGTGCACTCCCTCCTGCATTACTGTGATAGCTGCTGGTGCACTCCCTGTAGTATCACAGTGGTAACTGCTGGTTCCCTCCCTGCATTATTACAGTAATAGCTGTTGCTGTCCTCCCTGGAGTGTTACAGTGATAGGTGCTGGTGCCCTCGCTGCAGTATTACAGTGATAACTCTTGGTGTATTCTCTGGAGTAGTACAGCAATAGCTGCTGGTGCCCTCCCTACAAGAGCACAGTGATAGCTGCTGGTGCCCTCCCTTCAGTGTTACAGTGATAGCTGCTGGTGTCCTCCCTGCAGTATCACAGTGATAGCTGCTAGTGCCTTCCCTGCAGTATTACAGTGATAGCTGCTGGTGTCCTTGCTGCAGTATAACAGTGATAGCTGATGACCCGGTCCCTGCCAAGCTATAGTGATAGCTGATGGTGTCCTTCCTGTAGTATTACAGTGATAGCTGCTAGTGTCCTCCCTGAAGTATTACAGTGATAGCTGCTGGTGCCCTCGCTGCAGTAATACAGTCATAGCTGATGGTGTCCTTCCTGCAGTATTACAGTGATAGCTGCTGGTGTCCTCACTGCAGTATTACAGTGATAGCTGCTGGTGCCCTCGCTACAGTAATAAAGTCATAGATGATGGTGTCCTTCCTGCAGTATTACAGTGATAGCTGCTGGTGTCCTCCCTGTAGTATTACAGTGATAGCTGCTGGTGTCCTCCCTGCAGTGTTACATTGATAGCTGCTGGTGCCCTTGCTGCAGTATTACAGTGATAGCTGCTAGTGTCCTCCCAGCTTTATACAGTGATAGCTGCTGGTGTCCTCCGTGCAGTATTACAGTGATAGCTGCTGGTGTCCTCCCTGCATTATTACAGTAATAGCTGCTGGTGTCCTCCCAGCTGCTGGTGTCCTCCCAGCTTTATTACAGTGATAGCTGCTTGTGTACTCCCTATTTTAATTCAGTGATAGCTGCTGGTGCCCTCGCTGCAGTATTACAGTGATACCTACTGTTGCCCTCCCTGCAGTATTACAGTGATCGCTGCTGGTGTCCTCGCTGCAGTATTACAGTGATAGCTGCTGGTGTCTTTCCTGCAGTATTATAGCGATAGCTGCTGGTGTCCTCCCTGAAGTATTACAATGATAGCTGCTGGTGTCCTCCCTGCAGTATCAGAGTGATAGCTGCTGGTGCCCTCGCTGCAGTATTACAGTGATAGCTGCTGGTGTCCTCCCTGCAGTATTACAGTGATAGCTGCTGGTGTCCTTGCTGCAGTATAACAGTGATGCTGATGACGTCGTTCCTGCAGAGGTATAGTGATAGCTGATGGTGTTCATCCTGCAGTATTACAATGATAGCTGCTGGTGGCCTCCCTGCAGTATTACAGTGATAGCTGCTGGTGTCCGCCCTGCAGTATTACATTGATAGCTGCTGGTGCCTCCCTGCTGTATTACCCTGATAGCTGCTGGTGTCCTTCCTGCAGTATTATGTTGATAGCTGCTGGTGCCCGTGCTGCAGTATTACAGTCATAGCTGCAGGTGTCCTCCCTGCAGTCTTACAGTGATAGCTGCTGGTGTCCTCCCTGCATTATTACAGTGATAGCTGCTGCGGTCCTCCCTGCTGTAATTCAGTGATAGCTGCTGGTGCCCTCGCTGCAGTGTTACAGTGATAGCTGCTGGTGTATTGTCTGGAGTAGTACAGCAATAGCTGCTGGTGACCTCCCTGCAGTATTACAGTGATAGCTGCTGGTGCCCTCCCTGCAGTATTACAATGATAGTTGCTGGTGTCCTCCCTGAAGTATTACAGCGATAGCTGCTGGTGCCTTCCCTGCAGTATTGCAGTGATAGCTGCTGGTGCCCTCCCTGCAGTATTACAGTGATCGCTGCTGGTGTTTTTGCTGCAGTATTACAGAAAGTGAAAGCTACAACAATAACTTACAGTGAGATACCTACTGGGCTCCCAAACAATCCAGGTGAGCTTTCAGCACAGAATGCCAAAATGTTAGAAAAAAAAGTATATTCATTTATCCATGAAAATGAACTAGGCCAGGCAACTTTTTCTGCATCAATTAAGTTCTGTCATTATTTCAATGATTTTTATCTGACATGCAATTTCACCAGTAGTTGGCGATGTTGCAGCACATACCATTACTAACCATTCTCCCTGCAATGTGGGTTTTATTGATGTGAACGTAACCTAGTTATACATGTCAAACCTTAACAGTTGAAGCCAAAACAAATGGGTAACCATTTTACTATTGCTCATACAGGGTGATTGTTAATCAACAGCCTATGCACCTCTCTCAAATTTTACTTTGATTGAAATATTGCATAAAGTCAAAATCTATCACATTGTCTTCAAACTAGCTATCATTCATACACAAACTCTTTGATGCTTCTTAAATTGCATAACTTGATACCTAACAACCCGTACAGTTAGCAGTATTCTGTGGAATCCTAGCGACCTAATCTAAACCCAAACCACACAATGTGATCTGAACCGTGAGTTTAAACTCTATCACGTGGAATACATTCTCATATGACAAAGATATTAATACTGCCTTCTGTACTACTCAGCTATGTTCCTCAAGAGCTTTGTATACCTTAGACTTCCATGACTGTGGGGGGATGAGGTAACAAAACCAGGATTCCCCCATTTACTGTAGTGTCTTTGCTGAGCTCTGTGCTTTGCATTCATAAAATCATAACAGTGTTGAATCCACACCAGCCCTGCGAAAAGCATCCCACCCTGCTACCCTATCCCGTAAGTGCCGTGGCCAATCAACTTAACCTGCACATCTTTGGACTGTGGGACAATGTGCAAAGGCTACACAAACAACTCAATTCCCTGACGCTGCGAGGCAGTAGTGCTAGCCACTGAGTCACCATGCTGCCCTCAGGAAGAAATGGGATTGCCTTAGCTGTGAAATCCTAATCATTTTGATGACACAGCCAAAGTTCACATCAGCTGGTGCTTGTTTGGTTAGTTCAGGGTTGCACCACTTGGGGTTAGATGGTGCAGGTTTGAATTCCTGCTTCAGACTGTCGCTCTTAGAGTCAGATGGTGCAGGGATATGGATCCTACCACTGCACCACAAGACTTTTGACTTCCTCAGGGTAGGACCCATCTTTAGCTGCTTCAGAAGTTAAGAAGTGTGAATTCCCATTGTTGATTGCAATGGCCAGCTTCATTCAAAATGTACACTAATACAGCAACATTTAGGCTGAAAATGTCAAGTGGCATCAAATGACATCCATGCCACACAAGTGCCAGACAAAGACAAACTCCAACAAGAGAATTTAATAACCTTTTCTTAATGTTCAAAGACATTATATTTGCTGAATTGCTCACTGTCAACATCCTGATGGTTAACATTAACCATTAACTGAACTGGACTGGCTGTACCAATACAGTGGCTACAAGAGCAGGTTAGAGGCTAGGAATACCACCTCGAGTAAGTCACCTCCTGACTCCCTAAAGCTGGCCCACCATTTATAAGGCACATGCCAGGAGTGTGATGGAATACTCCCCACTTGCCCTGGATGAGAATTGACACCACTGGGGACAAATCAACCCCAGTTGATTATCATCTATCTTCCACCTTCACCTTTCACTCCATCCACTGATACACAGTAAAACTCCTTCAATAAACCTTATGCTTCAATGGAATATCAATGCCCTGCCTGGACCAGTATTTGTGGCCCATCCTTAAAGGCACTTGAGATGATGATGGTGAATGTCTTCTTGAACTGCTGCATTTAGTGTCCAGACAGCGATGTACCTTTAGTGATGGAACTCCAGGACCTGGACTCAGTGACAGTGAAGGAATGGCGATAAAATTTATATTCAGAGCAGCGAGTGGCTGGGGGAGGATTTTGTAGGGACGGGGTGTGATACTCCCATGTATCTGCTGCCCTGTCCTTCGAAACAGCAATGGCAGTGGATTTGGAAGGTGTTACTGAAGGGGGAGCAATGGCAGTGGATTTGGAAGGTGTTACTGAATGGGGAGCAATGGCAGTGGATTTGGAAGGTGTTACTGAAGGGGGAGCAATGGCAGTGGATTTGGAAGGTGTTACTGAAGGGGGAGCAATGGCAGTCCACTGAAGGGGGTTTCATGAGTTACTGAAATGCATACACGGGGTGGTTGTCTTTTCTACTTATTGTTGAAATTGGACCATGGGATCTTCTACACTTTCCCACTCCTTAATAGGACAGATGTGGCTTTGATTTAATGTCTGATATAAAAGATAATAGACAATAGATAATAGACAATAGGTGCAGGAGTAGGCCATTCAGCCCTTCGAGCCTGCACCGCCATTCAATATAATCATGGCTGATCATTCCTAATCAGTATCCTGTTCCTGCCTTATCTCCATAACCCTTGATTCCACTATCTTTGAGAGCTCTATCCAACTCTTTCTTAAATGAATCCAGAGAGTGGGCCTCCACTGCCCTCTGGGACAGAGCATTCCACACAGCCACCACTCTCTGGGTAAAGAAGTTTCTCCTGAGCTCTGTCCTAAATGGTCTACCCCGTATTTTTAAGCTGTGTCCTCTGGTTCGGCACTCACCCATCAGTGGAAATATGTTTCCTACAGACAGAGTGTCCAATCCTTTCATATGCCTCCTAACAGTGCATGGTTCATTTAGAGCTGTGGGGACTATCAGCTGAGCAAGGGCTGAAAGTCCAATATGGTTGTGATAGTCTCTATGTCCAAGCTGATATTTACATGGTCCCAGAGTCCATAAATCCAGTGGGGAATTCTAAATGAATTAGACTATACCACTGAGGATAAGTGAATTGGCGCAGTGTATGAGGACCTGTGTGTAGCCATCGATTGATGAGCCCCCTGCCCATAGCTGGGCAGTGCCCTCTGCTTCAGTGAGGCCAATAGCATTCCTTGTCACACTCATACATCATCAGAGAGAGGGCTGAATGCCACACAATAGCAGGCTCAGAACAATAAGCTGGAACACAAGAAAATCTACCAGTTTGTATGCTCAGAACTGCACGTACACACCTCATTTGCAGCCTCAACAACTTTGGAATGAAAAGATTAGGATTCAACAAAAAAAAAATCACAAGCCAGAAATATCACGTTCTTGTAACCATTTTTCTTCTGCTTCTGGCATAGTTACTCAGTATTGTTGTGCCTTGCTCAAGTAGCAGGATTAAGTCTCTGATTTCTCTCTCTCTCACATTTCTCTTTCCTTCTTGCAATTTAATTAAAGGGACAGTGTTTTTCTTTTCATCTGCTTGTTTGAAGTGTCAGAGCACATTTAGTATCGTAAAGTTCAAATAATTTCAAAAAGGCTCGGCTCTGTAAATGCTGAATTACCTTGTTCAACTCTCCACTCCTTAAGGTTTCATTTAGTTTCATACTGTACGGCCATGGGAAGGGGAGGGAGCCAGGTAGATCATTGGTTTCCACATACCCAGCCTTTCTCCAAGTCCCCTTAGTCTTGACTGCTTAAATTCAGAGGAATTTCCTCTTCTAGGTTATTCCGTGGAGTCCAAGTATCATTCTGGTTAACCCACAAAGCTGCTGGTTGATTTATTTATCCTTATTGCCCGACCGGACTAATTCCCATATACCAGCTCATCCCTTGCTCCCTTCTAGGACATCTATGTACCTTTCAGTAACGATACCGAAATTAGAACATTTCAGTATGGAGTCTAAGTACAGCTAAACATCCTCGTTCATGAAGACAGTGCATGCTGGCCAGACACTTAAAAATGTCAATTTACCTATTTGTGCACAGCAGTCAGCTTCCCTTCAGTACGTTTGGAGCATGAGCTATAGGAGAGGCTAGAAAAACTCAGGTTGTTTTCCTTAGAGTGGCGGAGGCTGAGGGGAGATTTGATGGAAGTCTATAAAATTATGAGATGCAAGATAGGGTTGACAGTCCGAATCTTTCTCCTAGAGTTGAAATGCCTAACACTAGGGTGCATACATTTAAGGTGATACCAGGAAAGTTCATAGGAGCAAGTTTTTTACACAGAGAGAGATAGGACTCTGGAATGTGCTGCCAGGGATGGTGGCGGAGGCAGATACAATAGGAGCATTTGAGGGACTTTTAGATAAGCACATGAATATGCAAGGAATTGGGGGATATGGCCCAAGGTCAGGTACAAGGAATTACTTTAATCTGGTGTCACGTTTGGCACAACATCGTGGGCTGAAGGGCCTGTTCTGTGCTGTCCTGTCCTATATTCTATGAATTTTGTAACCTCATCTTGGCATGACAGACGTGTAGCATCTTTTTATTTCTCTATTTTTGATTGTGGAGTGAAATGGGAAAAGGACTACTTTAAAAAACAAAGAATTGTGGGAAGGATTATTGTGCTTTTTAGAAGCAGATTAACAACAATTATCGATACTGCCAATGTGGATACCCAAAACCTGAAATATGATTTAAACAGACAGCGGGAGAAGATTAGGAGCAGATTATCTGGACAGAGGGTGGGGGAAGGAGTTGTACAAAAGGATTCGGCTGGAAACAAATAGCTGATTGGTCTTAGCAATTGCTTTGTGGGATGGTGACCAGGTCTTCTGCCCGTCACCAACATGTGATTGGTTCCCAAGTAGCTTGGGGGCATGAACAATGAGTCAGAGGTCATTGGAATTCTGATAAGGAAGGTTCTGTTTGTTCCTTGCTGTAAAACAAAACTCCATTAAGTCTCAAGAAAACCAGTTTATTTACCCCCATAGTTGCTGTAAGCTGTGCTTTTAACTCATAAATCTTATAAGTTATCGCTCTGAACCTCCTTCAATGTTAAGGAGCAGCAGGTGCTATCAAGCCAAAAGGATAATCTCAGTGAAGCCTGTAAACAGGGCCCATTGAACTGTCTGTCTTCCTAGCTTCATCATAACATCATTGTTTTTCTCAAGTCTATCTGTGTCTGTATGCATCCGTGTGGAGGGAGTTTTATAAAGGAGTTAAGAGTTTTAATTGATAGAGTTATACGTCAACGGTTGGTGATTCTAACTGAATTTATTTGTAATAGCTATAATTCTCACTAAGCACAGGAACTTGGCCTGTGCTTTCTGTTAATTTGGGTCTAAAAGACAGGCATATCAGAGAATGTTGCATCCTTTTATAAAATGTTTACCTTTTGGGAATAGTTGGGCTTGATTGTGCTACTGCAGAGAGGTGTAACACTGTCAACAATCTTCCTCTGTCTCACCTGAGTTCCAGCTAGGAAGCTAGAGGTTTCACTCCTCGACACTGTAACCATCCTACACCTTAAGGATGGTATCTCGCTCCCATCCTTTATGGCTGCTTCTATATCCCAGTCATCACAAGATCGCGACTGATCCAAGATGTTCTCGGTCCCCATGAGTTCAGGAGGGAAACATGATGCTGTGAGCTTAGAGTGAAGCTGCTACATTCAGCTGAGCAATATCCTTGAGCCACTAGACTTGAGATCAATAGGCTGCCCTCTCAGTTGGTCAAAAATTCTAAGCATTAACTCTATCCCCACAAAACAACATCCATCTAATTTGGTTTTTTGAGATTGCTTGTGATGGTAACTTACTTGGAAGAACTTGCTACACTTTTACTATGAATCTTAACAAAATGTTTGACTCGCTCATCCTCCATCAGTGTAGTGTGTAGGGTTAATTCTACCTTTAATCTAAGAATAGCTACTGAACATGTATGAAAGGAGATAAATTGTGGTGATATCAGATCACACGGATCTGTGGATCTGTACTGCCCTCTTTTATCATCATCTCAAAATATTTATGTTCAATAAAGCAGCTAATGCTCACTCAGATAATTGACCTTATTGCAGTCACTCATCAAAAGTTCCCCATTATCCTGTTACCCTTGACATTTTCCCATTTATCAGTTAATGCTGACATGTATCCATATTAATGTTGATTTCCCCACTTGCTACCCTGTGCCCCTAATGATTGAGGTCTCCCAGTTCTCCACCTTACTGTCACTCATCCCACTCTTCTATTCTTGAGACAACCTAAGCAGTACTAAAGGAAGTGGCCTTGGCAATATTCGGTGCATTGGTGGACATCTTCCTAAATTCTATATGGATTCTGGAACAGTTCCTGTGGTTTGGAAGCATATAAATGTAACCCTGATATTTGAAAGGGAGATGGAGTGAATTACAGATCAGTTAGCCCAATATCAGTGGTAGGTAAACTGCTAGAGTCTGTTACAATAGACGTGATGACAGAACATTTGGAAAACATTAACAGGAGTAGACAAAGTCAGCATGGATTTATGAAAGGGAAATCATGCTCATCTAAACTACTGGAGTTTTTTGAGAATGTAACTAGTGTCACAGATGAAGGAGAACCAGTGGATATGATACATTTAGATTTCATGAAGGCTTTTAATAAGGTCCCATTAAGAGGCTAGTGAACAAAACTAAAGCATTCTGAACTGCGGACATGTATTGACATGAATTGAGAAATGGTTGACAGACTGGAAGCACAGATTGGGAAATATGTCTTTTTCTGACTGTCAGGCAGTGACTAGTGATGCAGTAGAGGGGATCAGTGCTCGGGCCCCAGATATTCACAATGTTTATACATGACTTGGATGATGGAACCAAATGCAATATTCTCAAATTTGCTAATGATATTAAACTGGTGGGATTGTGAGTTGTGCAGGAGGATGCAAAAAAGCTTCAGGGCATTGTCGACAAGTTGAGTGTGTGGGCAAACACAGAGCAGATGTTGTATACTGCGGCTAACTGTGCGGTTCTATGCTTCAATGTGAAAAACAGAAATGGTAATATATTGGGAAATGTTGATGTCCAAAGGGATCTGGGTGTCTTGGTACACAAGTCAATGAAAGTAGACAGGCAACTGCAGCAAGCAGTTTTGAAGGCAAATGGTGTAATGGTCTTCATTGCAAAGGATTGGAGCTCCAAAATCTCTTTAGTTATACAGAGCCATGGTGAGGTCACACCTGCAGTATTGTGTACAGTTTTAGTCTCCCTACCTAAGAAAGGATTTACTTACCATAGACGTAGTGCAGTGCAGGTTCTCTCAGCTGAAAGCAGGGATGGCAGGACGGTGCTATGAGGAAAGATTTGCTCGACTGGGCCTGTATTCACTGGAGTTTAGAAGGATGAGAAAAAGGATCTGGTTCAAACATATAAAAATTCTGACAGGCCTGGGCAAACCAGCTGCAGGGAGCATGTTTTCTCTGATCGGGGAGTCTCGGAGTCACAGTCTCAGGATATAGGGTAGGCCATTGGGACCAAGGTGAGGAAACTTTCTTTTCACATAGAGGGTGGTCAACCTGTGGAATTCGCTACCACAGAAGGCTCTGGAGATCACGTCACTAAGTACATCAAAGAAAGAGATTGATAGTGTTTTTTTTAGATATTAATGGCATAAAAGGGTATCAAGAGGAGAAAGTAAGAATATGGTCATAGAGCCAGGAAGTTGCACAGCACGGAAACAGGCCCTTCAGTTCAACTCGTCCGTGCTGATCAGATATCCGAAATTAATCTCGTCCAATTTGCCATCATTTGGCCCATATCCCTCTAAACCCTTCCTATTCAAATACCCATCCAGATGCTTTTTAAATTTTGTAATAATACCAGCCTCCACCACTTCCTCTGGCAGCTCGTTCCATACACACACCATCCTCTGTGTGAAAAACTTGACCCTCAGGTCCGTTTTAAATCTTTCCCCTCTCACCCCAAACCTATGTCCTCTAGTTTTGGACTCCTCTACCCTGGGGAAAAGACCTTAGCTATTCACTCTATCCATACCCCTCATGATTTTATAAACCTCTGTAAGATCACCCCTCAGCCTCTGACACTTCAGGGAAAACAACCCCAGTCTATTCAGCTTTTCCCGATAGCTCAAACCATCCAAACCTGGCAACATCCTTGTAAACCTTTTCTGAATCCTTTCAAGTTTCACTATGTTTTTCCTATAGCAGGGAGACCAGAATTGTAAGCAGTATGCCAAAAGTAGCCTCACCAATGCCCTGTACATCTGCAACATGACCTCCCAACTCCTATACTTGATTCACTGACCAATAAAAGCAAATGCCCTTTTCACTACCCAGTCTACCTGTGACTCCATTCTCAAAGAACTATGAACCTGCACTCCAAGGTCTCTTGGTTTGGCAGAATGCCCCAGGACCTTACCATATCTTGTTGAGCTAGAGGATGAGCCATGATATTATAGGATGGTAGAGGAGCTTGAAGAGCTGACTGGCCTGCTCCTGACCCTTCTTTCTATTTTTTTAAAGTTTTTAACCCAAAGCTTCATATTTTATGATGCTCCAGCAAGAACGTACATTCCGAGCCACGATCCTGCAACTCCACCCACACTATGATTGTGACAGTACTATCTGTGGCCTTGCAGTTCAGACCCCTGGACCTAAACTCCCCACAGTATCGAACACAATCTATGACTCACCCTGCACAGCCATCAGCCTAAACGACCCAGGCCAGTACAGAAACCTACTGTGATGTTTACCCTCAGACCGACTTAGGCCGAAGAGAAGTGTGGAAAATCTCTCCTTTTGGATGATCAAAACTCAGCAAGTATTGAATCAGCAGATGGTGGCGAGCCAGGGATACAAGGGAGTGGGGAAGAAAAGGAAAACATTTAAGCAATATTGCATGATCAGAGTGTGGTGAAGATATTGACTCCTTAACAGCTGTAAAAGATCTACAGAGAAAAGACTTGCCACAGCAGAAGGAAATAGCTGCCCCAGCTGTTCACTTACAGAAAACAAGTAGCACACAACTTGGCTTCCGCTGTGTGGATTCCAGTGTAAAACTTTCTCTGGGTCTAACAGAAAGGGATATTTGCTTGCTCCGTGCTGTTTGGATGGGCGTGATCATCAACTTGATGTGTGAGGCCTCCTTTGGCCTAAGGCTAAGGTGGAAAGTCTATAGCACAGAAAAGGGCCATTGCCAGGTGACCCTCTGCCGTCTCAGGCTTTTCGGGATTTTATGTTTCCCACAGACTTTTAAGCTTAAGTCCCATGGTCCTCACTTCAATTTTTAACTTTTTACTCTCAAAAATCATTGCTGATTTCATTGATGCTAAAAGGCAATAAGGAACTACAGAGAGTTATGAACATAACCCTGTCCATCACACAACCCATCCTCCTACTCATTGATTCCATCTATACTTTCAGCTGTCTTGGGAAAGTAACCAACATAATCAAAGACCGCCTCCCTTTCTGGATATACTCTTCCACCCTCTTCTGGAGGGCAGAAGATATGAAAGTTTGTATACATGTAAAAAAAGACTCAAGATCAGTTTCTTCCCCACTGTTATTAGCCTTTTGAATGGACCTCTCAAATGTTAATTCTGATCTCTCTCTCTCTGCACCTTCTCTGTGACTGTAACACTATATTCTGCACTCTGTTCTTATGCCCGAAATGTCAACTCTCCTGCTTCTCGGATGCTGCCTGACCTGCTGTGCTTTTCCAGCGCTGCACCTTTTGACTCTAACTCTCCAGCATCTGCATTTCTCACTTTCTCTGCTCTGTTCTGTTACTCTGATGCACTTTGTACGGTATGATCTGCCTTTACAGCACGCAAAACAACACTTTTCACTGTATCTTGGTACTAGTGACAACAATAAATCAGGCGGAAGTGGATATTGTAGATGTTGGGGATTAGAGTCAAGATTAGAGTGCTGCTGGAAAAGCACCGCAGGTCAGGCAGCATCTGAGGAGCAGGAAAATCAACATTTCGGGCAAAAGCCCCTCAGCCTCATTCCGATGAAGGGCTTTTGCCCAAACGTCGATTTTCCTGTCACCATTTGATGTTGCTAGACAACTCCATGTTAAAGATTCACTGTGCTTTGAAACAGTTCTCCTAACAAGCTGTTGTGTAAGGACTTCAGGACTCCAAAGTGACTTTGTGATGATGTCAAGGAACTGCACATCACTGTGTCTAAATAGCCCAGTGGTGGCGGAGTTCAAGCATTTTCGGCTAGAGGACTCTTATGTGTCATGAACATGCAAAGGAGATGGATTGATCCTTATCTAATGTAAACATAAATTAGAGTCTGTTTTATCTATGATCATTGTGTACAACAGTATTAACGTATCATAAATAGTGTTACTTTGAAGTCGAAGGCTGAGGACAATGTTTGATTTTGTCTCCTCCTTGATCCATTTGTCTTGGACCTGATGTCATAGTGTGGCATCAAACCACGTGATAAAAGATGTTGGGCTTCACTGCCTAGATAATTGTGGAGGAGGTTGAGCAATTCATCAACTTCACCAACACATTCCACCCTGACCTTAAATTTACCTCGACCATCTCTGACACCTCCCTCCCCTTCCTGGACCTCTCCATCTCCATTAATGACGACCGACTTGACACTGACATTTTTTACAAACCCACCGACTCCCACAGCTACCTGGATTACACCTCTTCCCAACCTACCTCCTGCAAAAATGCCATCCCGTATTCCCAATTCCTCCGCCTCCGCCGTATCTGCTCCCAGGAGAACCAGTTCCACCACAGAACACACCAGATGGCCTCCTTCTTTAGAGACCGCAATTTCCCTTCCCACGTGGTTAAAGATGCCCTCCAACGCATCTCGTCCACATCCCGCACCTCCGCCCTCAGACCCCATCCCTCCAACCGTAACAAGGACAGAACGCCCCAGTGCCACCTTCCACCCTACCAACCTTCACATAAACCAAATCATCGGCCGACATTTCCGCCACCTCCAAAAAGACCCCACCACCAGGGATATATTTCCCTCCCCACCTCTTTCCGCCTTCCGCAAAGACCGTTCCTTCCGTGACTACCTGGTCAGGTCCACGCCCCCCTACGACCCACCCTCCCATCCTGGCACTTTCCCCTGCCACCGCAGGAACTGTAAAACCTGCGCCGACACCTCCTCCCTCACCTCTATCCAAGGCCCTAAAGGAGCCTTCCACATCCATCAAAGTTTTACTTGCACATCCACTGATATCATTTATTATATCCGTTGCTCCCGATGCGGTCTCCTCTACATTGGGGAGACTGGGCGCCTCCTAGCAGAGCGCTTTAGGGAACATCTCCGGGACACCCACACCAATCAACCACACCGCCCCGTGGCCCAACATTTCAACTCCCCCTCCCAATCTGCCGAGGACATGGAGGTCCTGGCCCTCCTTCACCGCTGCTCCCTCACCATCAGACGCCTGGAGGAAGAACGCCTCATCTTCCGCCTCGGAACACTTCAACCCCAGGGCATCAATGTGGACTTCAACAGCTTCCTCATTTCCCCTTCCCCCACCTCACCCTCGTTCCAAACTTCCAGCTCAGCACTGTCCCCATGACTTGTCCGGATCTGTCCTACCTGCCTATCTCCTTTTCCACCTATCCACTCCACCCTCTCCTCCCTGACCTATCACCTTCACCCCCTCCCCCACTCACCTAATGTACTCCATGCTACTTTCTCCCCACCCCCACCCTCCTCTAGCTTATCTCTCCACGCTTCAGACTCACTGCCTTTATTCCTGATGAAGGGCTTTTGCCCGAAATGTCGATTTCGCTGCTCCTTGGATGCTGCCTGAACTGCTGTGCTCTTGCAGCACCACTAATCCAGAAGATGTTTTCCAGCATCTGCAGTCATTGTTTTTACCTCATAAAAATGATTGGAGAAGAGTCTTCAAAAAATAATGTTTTCACATGATTGTCTGCACAGAATCAAGACCAAAAATGAACTGAAGAAAAGAAATTCACAAAGCTGAACAGCTGTTCAGGAAACAGTTTAAAAAGAAATTCATTGAATCTGATTGAATGATGCCATTTTGAGAAAGTTGTCCCCACAGATCTTCTGGGAATTCTGCAGCATTACACAGGAAAAGTTTGAAGATTATTCCACAGAGCATGTTGACTACTTAAAGATGTCAGACTAGAGGAGAGAAACCTCTCATTTGAATAAATACAGGTCAACCCAGTGGTACGACGTCTTTTCACAGGTGTGCTTGCAAAGCCTCACATCAGAAAGTCCAAAATAGACCATCCACCAATAATGTACTCATTGTAGCCAAAGATGTCATTTCTTGAATATATGGTACAGTCTGAAGAACACACCATGAAACAAATTAGACAGTTCCTGTTTTAATATATACATTCATACCTTGTAACAAAACCTTTGAGAACATTGAGTCATCTTCTGATGTAACAGAAGCCAGCAGAGAAGATACAAGATTGCCAACTTTGCCTCAAGTGTTTCTATACCTTTTATGTTTACTTTCCTGATCCATTTGTTGAAACAGATGAATCAAATCAAAGACTTAAGAAATGGGAGGATAAAAATGTAAGACAATCTTGCAATGTTGTTATGAAGCTGCACATCACTGAGCATAAATGGCACAGTTGGGGTGGAGTTGAACAATTCTAGGCTGGAAGACTCACATAAACATATATTTTTTAAAATTGAACTTATTGTCACATATACCAAGGCACAGTGAAAAGCTTTGTCTTGCGAGCAATACAGGGAGATCACAGAGTTAAGTAGCATAGATAGTAAATAATAGGTAAAAACAGCGGCAAAAACAAAAACACAGGTACAGGTGAATGCTGTGTGTTTGTGAGTCCATTCAGTATTCTAACAACAGTAGGGTAGAAACTGTTTTCAAACTGGCTGTGCGTGTGTTCAGGCTTCTGTACCTTCTCCCCAATGGTGGAGGTTATAGAAAAGCATTGCCAGGGTGGGATGGATCTTTGAGAATGCTGGCGGCCTTTCCTTGACAGTGGGCCTGGTAGATGGATTCTATAGATGGGAGGTTGGCCTTTGTGATTGTCCGGGCCGAGTTCACCACTCTCTGTAATCGTCTCCGATTTTGAATGGTACAGTTGCCATACCAGGTAGTGATATATTCAGACAGAATGGTCTCGATGGCACACCTATAAAAGTTGGCAACGGTATTCATCATCATGCCAAATTTCCTCACCTGCCTGAGGAAGAAGAGACTTTGTTGGGCCTTTGTAACCAGTGCGTCCACATGAAGAGTCCCGGAAAGCTTGTTGTTGATGACCACTCCCAGGAGCTTGACACTCTCCACTCGTTCCACCTCTGTGCTGTTAACGTGGAGGGGGCATGAGTAACATCCTGCCAAAAGTTAATAATGAGTTATTTGATTTTGCTGGTATTGACAGCTAGGTTGTTCTCAGTGCACCATTTTTCCAGGTCTTCCAAGTCCCATCAGTAGTCTGTTTTGTCGTCGTATGAGATTCAACCGACTATGGCGGTGTAATCAGCGAACTTGTAAATGGCATTAGTCTGGTATTTGGCGATGAAGTCATGTGTATACAGTGAGTACGGTAGGGGGCTGAGTACACACCCCTGGGGGGCTCCGATGTTGAGTGTTAGTGAGGATGAAATATTGTTCCCAATCTTCACTGATTGTGGCCTGTGGGTCAGGAAACTGAGGATTCAGTTGCAGAGAGTGGGGCTTAGTCCGAGATCACTATGTTTAGTAATCAGTCTCAAGGGGATAATTATGTTGAAGGCTGAACTGTAGTCAATGAGTAGGATTCTTACATAGCTGTCCTTGGTGTCAAGGTGTTCTAGGGAGGAGTGAAGGGCGAGTGATATGGCATCTGATGTGTATCGGTTGGTCCAATAGGCAAGTCGGAGTGGGTCAAGAGTAGTGGGGAGTCTGGAGTTGATTAATGCCATGATATGGTATGGAGACAACATGACAATCAGTTAGTCCTGACCTAAAATAACTGTACGACAGAGCCTGATTGTTACCCTGATTGTATTTGGTAGTAATGCATAATAAATAGTTCTCCTTTGAAGTCTAAGCTTGAAGACAGTCCTTGACTTTCTATCTCCTCAACCAGTCTCTCTTGAACCTACATTCATAGAATGGTATCAAGCCACATGATAAAGGCAGACAATGAACAGTGCTGGGTCCACTACGTTTTGTAATTCATGTAAATAATTTGGATTTGAATATGGGAGGTATGGTTAGTAAGTTTGCAGATGATACCAAAATTGGAGGTGTAGTGGACAGCGAAGAAGGTTACCTCAGAGTAAAACAAATTTGATCAGATGGGGCAATGGGCTGAGGAGTGGCCGATGGAGTTTAATTTAGATAAATACAAGGTGCTGCATTTTGGAAAAGCAAATCAGGGCAGGCCTTATACACTTAATGGTAAGGTCCTGAGGAGTGTTGCTGAACAAAAAGACCATAGAGTGCAAGTTTCTTAGTTCCTTTAAAGTAGAGTCCCAGGGAGACGCGATAGTGAAGAAGGGCTTGCCTTTATTGGTCAGTGCATTGAGTGTAGGAGCTGGGAGGTCATATTGCGGGTATACAGGACATCGGTTAGGTCACTTTTGGAATACTGCATTTAGTTCTGGTCTCCCTACTTTTGGAAGGATGCTGTGAAACTTGAAAGGGTTCAGAAAAGATTTATAAGGATGTTGCCAGGGTTGGGTGATTTGAGCTAAAGGGAGAGACTGAACAGGCTTGGGGCTGTTTTCCCTGGAGCATCGGAGGCTGAGGGGTGATCTTTCAGAGGTTTATAAAATCATGAGGGGCATGGCTAGGATATATAGACAAAGTCTTTTCCCTGGGGTGGGGGAATCCAGAACTAGAGGGCATAGGTTTAAAGTGAGAGGGGAAAGATTTAAAAGGGACCTAAGGTGCAACTTTTTCACACAGAGGGTGGTATGTGTATGGAATGGGCTGCCAGAGGAAAAGGTGGAGGCTGGTACAATTGCAACATTAAAAAGGCATCTGGATGGGTATATGAATAGGAAGGGTTTAGAGGGATATGGACCAAATTGGACTAGATTAATTTAGAATATCTGGTTGGCATGGATGAGTTAGACTGAAGGGTCTGTTTCCACGCTGTATAGCTTTATGACTGTATGACACAGAGACGTTTAACCCTTAACACTTCTACAACTATTTGGCAAATGTTACCTTTGGATAATTCTAGTGTAGTACTGAGGGAATGCCTCACTATCAGAATCACAAACTTTTGGATGCAACATTAAATCAAAGCCCTGTCTGCCCTTTGTGGAGATGTACACAAACACACCATGATATTATGTTACAAAGTAGTAACAGACCACCCATCCTCATCCCACCCACTACCTCTCCATCCACCCTATATCCCAGATCAACATTTACCTCTCAACCAATATCACTCAAACAGATGATCTGGTCAATTATTGAATCATTTCTGGTGGGGGTTTGTTCTACTGAAAATGTGTTGCTGGAAAAGCGCAGCAGGTCAGGCAGCATCCAAGGAGCAGGAGAATCAACGTTTCGGGCATGAAATCCTGAAGAAGGGCTCATGCCCGAAACGTCGATTCTCCTGCTCCTTGGATGCTGCCTGACCTGCTGCGCTTTTCCAGCAACACATTTTCAGCTCTGATCTCCAGCATCTGCAGTCCTCACTTTCTCCTAGGGGTTTGTTATACACCAACAAACTGCCCTGTTTCTTCCATTATAGCTAAGACTACACTCCAAAATGTACTTCATTGAATATAAATTGTCTTTAGATATCCTAAAGTTGTGAAAGATGTTACAAATCTTTCCTTTTTTTTTATTAAAGATGCTCACATAAATATGGGTAGGTTCTGAAAGAACTCTGGAATTAGTACATTCCTGTAAGACTTGTGACAATTGGGTTGTACAGATACATGACGCCTGGAGTCAGGTGTCGCTTATCCTGCTTCATATAAAACATCTTAAATTGCTTAACATCACCTCAGGAAAGAGTCAAGATGTAATTTTAGTCCTAAAACAAGCCTCAGCTGGAAAAGAAACCTGGGAACTCAGGAGAGAAAGGCGAGTAACCTATGATTAATCCTTCACAGCTACAGAAACCATGGTAATGTCTTCTGCAAGACAAAGACATTTCATGATTTATACAATGTGACCAGGAGAAAGCAGATCTCGTATTGAACAGGGAGAGTGAGGGGAAGGAGAAACCCCTGTGCTGGCTTCAACATCATGACTAGACATTCCAACTCTTTCCCCGAACACTCTTGAATTTCATCACAGTCTCCAACTATCAATCTCCCAGGAGAGACAAAAACACGGACAGAAAACCCAGGGCCAAAAGAAAAAAAAATTTAAAACATCTCTCCAATTCTATTAGAGGGATCAGAAACCAGTCCTGCAGATTGCTTGGAATTACTTTTGGAAAAGGAAGTTGAAGTGTGAAACAAATGTTTACAACAAGGAGGTTAGCACAACCATTTTATCTTGGAGACTGCGAAAGTTAAGTGTTTAATGCCAAATGTTTAAGAACGTGAAGGCTGAGCAGGTGGAGGAAGTTCAGATATAGCTCAGACATGATCTGATTGAAGAGTAGAACAGACTTGAGCAGCTGAATGAGTTCCTCCTGTCACTATTATGATGGGATGTTGAGGTAGTCAGGTCTGGACTGTGATTGAATGGGTTGATCTGCTTCACCTTACAGTAGGTTCTGGTGGCAGTAGCCCATTAGTGCTTGCAGTTCTACCAATGAGAGGAGATGGGGGAGCTGCAGATAACTGTGGGCCACATGCAAGGAGGTGAATAATTGGAGGTACGTTTTGGTTTTGGTGAGTCCAGAGGGGAAGTGGACTGAGACTGGGTCAGAGAAAAGAGAAAGCTTGGCTTGTAGCTAGGCTTCATTTCTCCAATGTTACAGCAGTGCAGAAGCAATTAGATGTGAAGTGCTTTGGGAGACTGAGCTCCATGAAAGATACAGTGGAATTGCAGGGCCTTCCGTTTGTATGAGTTTGATCTGAAGTTGGCACTGGCCAGACAGGTTTATACACATTTCAGATCCTCTTGCACTATTATCATTGAAAAAGAAGCTTGAAATTTGTGTTTCACCTCAACCATTGCAGCATGGAGAAATCCCTGGAGTTGCCAAAGTAGGAAGGAAAAGAACAAGACAACTATCTAAAGAAAGTCGTATGGGCTTAGACCGGATTAAATAGGGAGTATAAAGCTGCTGTCAGGAAAAGTGACCATGACAATGTCATCACTTGCTGCATCAACCTACCTGGATCTCTCATGTCCTTTCGGAACAGAAATCTGCTGTCCTTACGTGGTCTGGCCTGTATGTTACTCCAGATTCCACAGCAGTAACTGCTCCCTGGGTTAGAATGTCCTGTTTGCAGAGGCAATTAAAGATAAGCAATGCTGGCATTGCCAGTGGCACCTATATCTCAAGAAAAGAATTAACTTTCATCCGATTGTACTCCAGGGCACTCTGGAAATACAGTCACTGATGTCAAATGGATTTATATAAACCCTTTCCCCACCACTTTACAGGCCTTGAAATACTGCTAAGATGGCAATTACAGTCATAACCCTTGGCTAACATGCACAGCAAGATTCCAAAATCTCAATGATATGATGATCAAATAATTTGATGTTTAAAAGCATGTTGATTGAGTGATAAATATTGTCTGGAATTCTGCTCCTTAAACAATGGAAGAGTTAAATACCTTGTGAACAGCTGAAGGGGGAAGAGTGTGTGTGCGTGTGAGAGTGTATCTGTGTGCATGCGTGAGAGAGAGAGTGTGTGAGAGAGAGTGTGTGTGTCTGTGTGACTGTGTGTGTATGTTTATGTGTGTCTATGTGACTGTGTGTGTGACTGTGTGTATGTGTGAGAGTGTGTCTATGTGTGAGATAGAGAGTGTGTGTCTATGTGTGAGAGAGAGTGTGTGTGTCTGTGTGACTGTGTGTGTGTGTTTATGTGTGTCTATGTGACTGTGTGTGTGACTGTGTGTATGTGTGAGAGTGTGTCTATGTGTGAGAGAGAGAGTGTGTGTCTATGTGACTGTGTGTATGTTTGTGTTTGTGTGTGTATGTGTGTGTGAGAGAGAGTGTGTGTGTCTATGTGTCTGTGTGTGTGTGAGAGACAGAGTGCCTACGTGTGAGAGCGAGAGTGTGTGTCTATGTGACTGTATGTGTGTCTTTGAATGTTTGTGTGTGTGAGAGTGTGTCTATGTGTGTGAGTGAGAGTGTATGCCTATGTGACTCTGTGTGTGTGTGTGTGTGTGTGTTTGGTGCGCGCGTGTGTGAGTGAGAAGCTGCACGTTTTCAGACTGTTTGGACGTGCTTGTTTGGTACTCAGTGCCCTTGATAAGTTGCAGCTTGCTTTTTATGTATCCTTTTGTTTGGAGATCCGATACATACTGCCCTCTGGAAGTATCTCTTCAAACTGTTAATCACACATTACATCATCCTCCAAAGAGGACACTACCAAACAAGCACGAGTTTCTTTCCTCTGTTATAGGAACAAGGGACATATGACCAGGACTAAGTCATTTGGTCCTTCAGCCTGCCCCATTATTAAGCAAAATCCTGGCACATCTGGTTGTTTTTTCAGCTCCATTTTCCTGTCAGACCCCATAACACTTGATTCCCTTACCTAGCAAAAATCTACCTATTGCAGTCATGTCAGTGACCTAGCTGCCACTACTTTCTGGGGAAGAGAATTCAGCATCCTCAGTTCCCTCTTAAAAGGGAGACCTCTTACCCTTAAACTAGATCCCCTGGTTCCAATATCCCCTACGTAATTATGTCTTTTTCAAAGAAAGGGAATCAAATAAATAAAACTGTACCCTGCTCCAGATATGGGCTCACTTAGGGAGACACAGCTGCAGCACACATTTCTGTTATATCATCCATTCCCCTTGCAATAAACACCAACATTCCATTTGTCGGATTTTCAAACCAACATGGTGTGATTTGGTTGTTGGATGACCATGCATTTTTGTAATGCTAGGTTCTGTGATATCTCTCTCTCCATTAAATAGTATACTCTTCTTCTAGTCTTCCTGCAAAGTGGGCAAGTTCACATTTTACCTCCATCTGTCACATTTGTTTCTCACTCACCTAGCTCCTACATTTCCCTCCATAGATTTCATACCTCCTCTTGGCAATTTATTTTCTATCTAGCTTGGTGTTTTAACAAACTTAAATCGGTCTCCTTTCTTTAGTTCATCTGTGAGTTGTGGGAGTGGGTGTCACTGGCTGGGCCCAGCAGTTATTACCTGTTCCTCGTTGCCCCTTGAGAAGGTGGTGCTGAGCTGCCTTCTTGAGCAGCTGCAGTCCACCTCCTGTGGGTTGACCAACAATGCCATTAGCGAGGGAATTCAGGATTTTGACCCTGCAACAGTGAAGGAACAGTGACATATTTCCAGTTCAGGATGATGAGTGACTTGGAGGGAAATGTGAAGGTGGTAGTGTTCCCACATATCTCCTACCCTTGTCCTTCAAGATGGAAGTGGTCGTTGGTTTGGAAGGTGCTGGCTCAGGATCTTTGGTGAATTTCTGCAGGGCATCTTCTGTAGTACACACTGCTGCTAGTGAGTGTCAGTGGTAGAGAGAGTAGATGCTTGTGGATGTGATGTTAATCAAGCGAGCTGTTTTGTCCTGGATGGTGAGAAGCTCCTTGATGTTGTTGGAGCTGCACTCATTCAGACAAGTGGGGAGTATTCCATCACACTCCTGACTTGTGCCTTATAGATGGGTGTATAAACTTTGGGGAGTCAGAAGGTGAGTTACTTGCTGCAGTATTGCTAGCCTCTGAACTGCTTTTGTAGCCACTCACTTATGGAGTGAATCCAGTTGAGTTTCTGGTCAATAGTAAACCCCAGGATGTTGATAGTGAGAGATTCAGTGATGGTAACATCATTGAATGTCATCAGGTGGTGGTTAGATTGTCTCTTATTGGTCTCTTATTGCCTGGCATTACTTGTCAGTCCAAGCCTGGATATTATCCAGATTTTGTTGCATTGAACATGGCTGTTTCGGTGTCTGAGGAATCGTGAATGATCCTGAATTACAGAGGTGAGGTGGATGATTAAAAAACATCACCTCCTGTGGCAGGAGGTAAGGGAACCAACAAGAGCGATGTTTACCATTGATTGCACAATGTTCAACAGCATTCACGACTCCTCAGATACGGAAGCACTATGCAATTGTCAAGCAATGGCCATTTCCAATGAGAGACTTCCTAACCACCTCCATATGACATTCAATGCTGTTACCGTCACTGAATCCCTGGCTATGAATATCCTGAATGTTACCATTATATGGAAACTCAGCTGGACTCATCAAAATTCTTCCTCCATACTTTCACTTGCTAGTGATATGATTTGATTTTAATTTGAAATTGTCATGAGTATTTTAAGTAAGACTACAATAAAATACAGTGAAAAGCTTTCAGTGAACAGCACCATTTTAAATAATTTAAGAATAAGGAAAAAGAAAGATTTAACTTGAAGACAATCCATCAATCCTGAGCTCGCTCATCACCATGGACATGTAAAGAGATTGCACATCCATGGTAAAGAGAAAGTGGTTGGAGCCCACAAACTGGAAATCCTGAAACTGACATAAAGTGCACTTCAACCCTCACTCCCTCTCTTTCATCCTGCTGTGATGATAGGGTCCCCTTGTCATCTAATACTATCCCACCAGTATCCACATCCGGAGGATCATTAGCTTCCACTTCCATCTCCTCCAGTGGGATGCTACTGCCAGACATATATTCCCCTCTTCTTCCTTATCAGCCTTCCGCAGGGACCATTCCCTCTGGGACATCATTGTCCATTCTTCCTTCACACCCAACACTCCCCCATAGCCAAATGTTACCTTCCCGTGCAACCACAGAAGGTATAAAACCTGTTTGTTTACCTCCTCCCTCCTCCGCATCCAAGGAGCCAACATACCTTCCAAGTGAAACAATACTTTACCTTAACTCCACTCAGCTGAAAATGTGTTGCTGGAAAAGCGCAGCAGGTCAGGCAGCATCCAAGGAACAGGAGAATCGACGTTTCGGGCATTAGCCCTTCTTCGGGCTTATGCCCGAAATGTCGGTTCTCCTGCTCCTTGGATGCTGCCTGACCTGCTGCGCTTTTCCAGCAACACATTTTCAGTTCTGATCTCCAGCATCTGCAGACCTCACTTTCTCCTTCACTCCACTCAGTCTAGTCTACTGCATTCACTGCTCTACTTTCGGAAAATGAAGCATACATTGGGTGACCGCTTCACAGAACACCTACATTGTGTCTGCAAAAAAGATCAAAAGCTTCCAGTTTCCTGCCACTTCAACACCTCACCCTGTTCCCTGGCCGACATCTCTGTCTCAGTGTAGTGCTGCAGTGCTCCAGAGAAGCTCAGCACAAACTGGAAGAACAGTACCTCATTTTCCGCTGGGGTACTTTACAGACTTTTGGACTCATTATCGAGTTCAACAACTTTAGGGCTTGAGCTGTCCCATGTCCTTACCGCAAACCCCACACACCAGGCCTTGTTATCGCAGCCTACCATTACACACAGGAGAAAATGAGGACTGCAGATGCTAGAGATCAGAGTCAAAAAGTGCGGTGCTGGAAAAACACAGCATGTCAGGCAGCATCCAAGGAGCAGGAGAGTTGACATTTTGGACATAAGCCCTTCATCAGGAGCCTTCACGACTCATTCTTAGCCACTAACAGCTATTCATCATCCCAGCCAGATCATTATCCATTCCTTTATCTGTCCAACTTTTCTTCTCTCTCTGTGGGCTCTATCTCTACCTGTTGTTTACTCCTTATCCACTCCCCTAACTCTATCTTCTGCACCTTTTCCTAGCTACCATCAGTTCAGAAGAAGGGTCATTCAACCTGAAACGTTAACTCTGATTTCTCGCCACAGACGCTGCCAGACCTGCTGAGTTTTTCCAGCAATTTCTGCTTTTGTTTCTGATTTTCAGCATCCACAATTCTTTCCGTTTTGATAGGTTTGGAAGGTGCTGTCTAAGGAACTATGGCCTGTTCCTAAAATGCTGCTCCTGTGTGTTGGTGGTGGAGGGAGCTCGAAACTCCTCTTTGCTTCCAGGAAAACAGTACGAGCTCTCACTCTGAACATAACGGAAGTCCCTTATTCTTGGAAGCATTTGGCAAATTTCTGTAAAACATCTCCTTTAAAGTCTTGACATCCTTCTTAAAGGATGTATTTTGTACACCTCGATCAGGAAGAGAGGAGACCTGATCGAGCCGTACAAAATAATGAGAGGAATAGATAGAGTCAATAGCCAGAGACTTTTCCCCTGGTACAAAAAGTCGTAGTTTGAAGATATTAGATGGAAGGCATAAAGGAGACGTTAGAGGTAGGTTCTTTACACAGAGAGTTGTGAATGCATGGAATGCGTTGCCAGTTGTGGTGGTGGAAGCAGAGTCACTGGGGACATTTAAAGTGACTGCTGGACATGCACATGAATAGCAGTGAGTTGAGGGGTGCGTAGGTTAAGTTACTATATTTTACATTAGGATTAAATCTCAGCACAACATCGTGGGCCAAAGGGCCTGTTCTGTGTTGTATTTTTCTACGTTCTATGTTAAGATGCAATGTCCAGTATTGAACATAAGACCCCCAGCTGAGACCAAACCAGTGATTCATATGGTATTTGAATAACCTCCACAATTACTTACTCTATTTCTTTATTAAGGAAACTAAGAATCCCTCACAACTTTTTTAATAACCTTCTCAAGTTGTTCCTCCATCTTCAAAGATTAGTGAATACGCCAATGCAAATACCTGAATATTGCAGTTCTTGAAGATTTCAGGATTGAACCAAGATCTCATGTGCTCCGTCACAGGGTTTTATTCTCATCACAAAAATTGAATTCCAATTCTGAAAATGCCATGGCGGGATATGAATACAGAAATTTGTGATTATTAGTTTGGATCCAGCTGGATTACTGTACATGAAAGAGAATCACTGTGCTACCATACCCTTTGTTTGCACAGTGAAAGCTGTTGTCTTTTGCCTGAACTAGTTAGTGTCTCAATGATTCCATTAACTGGTGATTGTACTGGGGTCAAGAGTGTGGTGTTGGAAAAGCACAGCAGGTCAGGCAGCATCCAAGGAGCAGAGAGTTGTCATTTCGAGCAAAAGTCCTTCATCAGGTATGAGGCTGTGGGGGGTGGCGGGGTGGTGGCTGGGGGTAAGATAGTTGAGAGTGCGATGGGTAGATGGAGGTGGGTGTAAGGGTGATAGGTCAGAGGGGAGTGGTGGAGTGGATAGGTGGGAAGGATGATGGACAGGTAGGACAGGTCATGCAGGCGGTGCTGAGTTGGAAGGTTGGATGTAGGATAAGGTGGGGGAAGGGGAAATGAGGAAACTGGTGAAATCCATATTGATGTCATGGGGTTGGAGGGTCCCGAGGCGGAAGACGAGGCATTCTTCCTCCAGGCATCAAGTGGTTAGGGAGTGGTGATGGACGAGGCCCAGGATATGCATGTCCTTGGCGGAGTGGGAGGGGCAGTTGAAGTGTTTGGCCATGGGGTGGTGGGGTTGGTTGGTGTGGGTGTCCTGGAGATGTTCTTTGAAGCACTCTGCAAGTAAGCGTCCTGTCTCCCCAGTGTAGAGGAGACCACATCGGGAGCAACAGATACAGTAAATGACATGTGTGGAAGTGCAAGTGAAACTTTGATGGATGTGGAAAACTCCTTTGGGGCCTTGGATGGAGGTGAGCGGGGAGGTGTGGGTGCAGGTTTTACAATTCCTGTGATAGCAGGGGAAGGTGCTGGGAGGGGAGGATGGGTTGGTGGGGTGTGGATCTGACAAGAGAGTCATGGAGGCTATGGTCTTTATGGAAAGCGGATAGGAGTGGGGAGGGAAATATATCTCTGGTGGTGGGGTCCGTTTGTAGGTAGCGGAAATGGCGGAGGCTGGTGCAATATATACGGAGGTTGGTGGAGTGGAAGGTGAGGACCAGGGGAGTTCTGTCCTTGTTGTGGTTGGAGGGGTGGGGTTCGCGGGCGGAGGTGTGGCAAATGGATGAGATGCACTGGAGGGCATCATCAACCATGTGGGAGAGGAAATTGCGGTCTTTAAAGAAGGAGACCATCTGGTGAGTCCTGTGGTGGAAACTGTACTGTGGTGATTGTACTGACCCAGAGATCCCAATAACGAATTAACTACTAACCACACTTGGTCAATGATTCCTGTGACCAGGGATGAGACTGACCCAGTAACCCAACAACCCAGTGACTGCACCTACGCAGTAACTCAATTAGCCAGTGATCACACTGGCTCAGTGATTCAATTAATCAGTGATTTCATTAATGGTAATCAGTCAGGTTCTTTTATTCCATTAACCAGTGAGTCCATTAACCTGTAACCACACTGGCTTAGTGATTCCGTTAACCAGTGATCACACTGACTGAGTGATTCCGTTAACCAATGATCGCTAATGACTCAGTGATTCCATAATTCATCTTTCAGGAAAGTTTGCTTCTCTTATGTCAAACAGGTTGTAGAATAGTTTGTGTCTAACTGGGTAGTATGGGGTTAATTGAGTGATAACTTCCCCCTTTGCTTCTCCAAGTGTCCAGCAGATGGTGATGCAGCCCACAAAGTTCTGGGATCCGCATGTCAGCCTTCCACGAGGTGTCTTGGGAACTGAATATTGGTTCTGGCGCGCTAATAATGACCTTGTTACATTGCTTTTAGCCAATCATCTTGCAAGCATGCACACACCCCCTGGATCAGAGCCATGAGCTACTGCACTGAAATTACCCACAGTGATTACATCAGTCACAGAGCAGTGTTAGTAACCACACACACACACACACGCACATACGCATATGCACACATATATACACATGAAAACTACGCACATATATTCACACACACAGATGCACACATGCGCACAAACACATGGACACAGGCACCCACATACACAATGCACACACATGCATACAAGCACACATACAGATACACACATACGCACATGCACACAAGCACACACACACACACACGCATTCTGCTGCTTCTATAGATGATTAGTGTCAGGAGTGTGTGAGTAAGTGAACATTTTTCTGTGAGAGTGAGTGAACATTTGTGGGCAAGTGTGTACATGTTTGAGTGAGACTACTTTTGAAAGTGTGGTCGTTGTTGAAATTAGGAAGTGGAAAATGCCAATTTGTCTAATTGCAAATGTGATTGCTGAGTTAATATGGACCCGGACGTCACAGATAATTTACTTCTCTTTGAAATAGTGTCATGGGGTCTTTATTAGCTTCATAGACCCTCATACTCATCCCATCTGACTTCAGCTAACTCCATTGATATATCCTATTATTTCTATCTCCTTCATGTACTGACCTAGCTTCCCCAGAATGACATCTAACCAATCAGCTGATGTTTTAGTGAGCCTACATTCTTACCTACTTTATGTGAAGATGTTGCTACTGAATTCCTATTAGATCTATTAGGGACTATCGTACATTAATATTCTGGACGCTTGCACAAATGAAAGTATCTCTTCAACGTTCCATCAAAACTGCTCAGTGATCTTAAAGGCCAAGATCAGGCCAACTCTCAGCTTTCTCTTTTGTGAAGGTAAGCCCCGGTCTGTTTTACTATGTCCACAGCCTCTCAGCTTTCTATAATGTATGTTAATCGCCTTTTGTACCATCCCACAGAAACCAGAACTTTGTGCAGTTACACTTAAGTAGGGTTAAGTAGGGTGTAGCTTCTCTGTGAAACCTTTCTCAGTGTCTCAGAACTGTTAGGCTCTGAGGGCTGGGAGGTCTTGCCCATAGGGCCTAATGAATACTGTCTAACCAACACTTTATGTACTGAGTCAGACCTCCCTGCTGTCAAGCTTTCCTGCTCATATTCAATTTACTCAGCAAGTATTTAAGCCTACCTGCAATGGGTTGATTTTTTTTTGAGGTTTGAAAATAAGGTTTAATTTGTGGTGTTACTAATGAAGGGGCACAAATGTGTTACCCAAATGCTGCCTGTTTAGTTACCAGCTAGACGTCAACTATAAGATTATTTTTACTCCGGAACTCCTTGCCACAGAGAGCTGTGGGGCCAGAGACTTGAGCATATTTAAGGCTGAGATAGATAGATTCTAGATCAGTAAGGGAATCAAGGGAGATGGGAAAAGGGCAGGAAAGTGGATGTGAGAAATGTCAGATTAGTCATGATCCTATGAAAGGTGGAGCAGGCTCGAGGGGGCGATGTGACCTACTCCTGTTCTTATTTCTTATGGTCTGATGATTGTGGGGTCTTTTAATGTATACAGTGCACTGTCAACTGACACTCTTTTATCCCCAGTTGTTTCTATTATATTCCTGAAGGTGCCACTGAGTCCAGTTTCATAAGCATCCAACTTCATGTTGTGACCTTGGTAGTATGTGGGCAATAGAAGAATATGACAGAAAAAATGGAAGCATAGAGAGACAATCTCTGAGAGATAGGCTAGACTAACAGCTTCACACATGAGCAGTCAGCCTCTGTACACTTGGTGGCACTCTTACCCAGGACCCAGGATAGGGATGTGTTTCAGGGATGAATGGGGCTAATATTGGGCAGGTCAGGAGCAGCAGTGGTTCATGTCCCTGGCCCTACTCTCACCTACAGGGACAAGAGATTCAACAGCTCAAGAGAGCACATTTCTCGGGTGTGAAACTCTGCAGTCTGCTGTTGCGATGTTTGAAAATGTGCTGGACAATTTGTGTGCAGTAAGACCCCACAAAGAGCAGTGAGCAGACTGCGTACTTTAGCTACTGTTTGATGAACATATTCACCATTTTGCTGGAAAAACTGTCCCCCGACAAAATGTCCTTCTTTGGAATAACGCCACAGATGACATTTACATTCAGGAGAGAGTATCTGACAGAAGTATATAGGAAGCTTGAACTTTAAATGCCAAGATAAACATGACTCTAATTCCTCGTGAGTTAGTTAAAATTATGCCCAGACATGTTTAAACATCAACATTTTTAAGGCCATATCATTTGTGGTCTGCTTCCTGGCATTCTGTTAAATACTGGCTGCAGACCAGGAGAAGCTATACACTTCCCTAAACTATTACATTTTCCCTTAATTGTTTTGGCAAGGATTCAACTGAATTGGTTTCGGCAGTGTTGAAAACTTTCCCTCCTTTATGTGTTTTTATATCAAAGGGTTGGTCCCCATCCAAAGTTTCACAGTGAGATGATGTTGCAATCTATCCCAACCTTTCAACATCACCTTAACTAGAAGTGAATTCAAACAACTGGGCCGAAAGTTGAGTGGACCTGTATTTTCTCTGGTATGAAACTCCCAGTTTCCCAATTTCTCCTGCTTTACACAACGACTTGCATTTATATAGCTTCCTCCAATGTAGTAAAGCTTTCCAAGGTACCTCAGATGATGATGGTGCAATTCCAAAGGGAATGCAGAAGGAGCGTAACCTGGAAACATATGTGTGAAAGATAGCAATGCAGTTGAGAAAGTAGCTAATAAATGCTTTTTTTGTGTGTTTTACAAATGGAGGACTTGATTGTTGAAGGATATTACCTGAATTTAAAAAAAAAATGAGTTCAGAGCTATGGGGAAAAAGTAAGGGACTTGATGAGTCATGCTTGCAGAAAGTCATAATAGACGTTTTGGACCAAAAGGCCTCTTTCTATGTTGTATCCATTCTCTGATTCAGTGATTCAATGAGGCATAGTTAACGAGATATTAGGTGACTTAGCAAACGAACAGAGGTTGGTTTTAAAAAGTGTCTTAAAGAAGGTGGTGAGAAGGAACCCCAGAACTCATAAGCTGGAAGTTCAGACTCCAATAGTTGGTCAAAGCAAGTGGGAGAAATGCTCAAGAGAAATCAAAAGTGAGCCCCTGTAACGTGCTTTTCCTTTTGCTATGTCTCCTATGATGGTTTGAGATTACTTGGAAGACTGGAATGAATTCACAAGCATTTTTCATGATTCCCTACAGCATAGAAACAGGCCCTTCGGCCCAACAAGTCCACACCAACCCTCCGAAGAGTAACCCACCCAGACCCATTTCCCATGAATAATGCACCTAACACTAAGGGCAATTTAGCCTGGCCAATTCACTAAACTTGCACACCTTTGTGTTTGTGTGAGGAAACCGGAGCACCCGGAGGAGACCCACACAGACATGGAGAGAACGTGCAAACTTCACACATGGTGGGAATTGAACCCGAGGCCCTGGCGCTATGAGGCAGCAGTGCTAACCACTGAGCCACCATGCCACCCATAATAATTAATATTCCTGTTTCATGCAATTCTAACATTTTGTTGAACCATGGCCATAATGTTTCTGTGACTTCCCTCAGTGTTTCATTTTATACACAGTGATTACCTCTCTTTCCCTGTTCTACAATAGAATAAGTACAGAAACAGAGCCTTCGTTCCAACCTGACCACGTTCCAAAACTAAACTAGCCCTACTTGCCCGTACTTGGTCCATTTCCCTCCAAACATTTCTTATGCATGGACTTACCCAAATGTCTTTTAAACATTGTAACTGTAACCGCATCCACTTTCTCTGCAAGTTCATTTCACACATGAACCAACATCTGTGTAAAAAAGTTGTCCTTTAAGTCCTTACATCCTTCTCCTCTCACCTTAAAAATATGCCCCATAGTTTTGAACTCACCCACTGCAGAGAAAAGCCATATGTCATTCACCTTACCTATACCCCGTCATGATTTTATAAACCTCTAAAAGGTCACACCTCAACCTGTGATGCTCCAGTGAAAAATGTCTCAGTCTATCCAGCCTCTCCCTATAACTCAAACCTTCCGTTCCCAGCAACATCCTGGTAAATCTTTTCTGACCGTTCTCGAGCTTATTAAATCCTTCCTATAGCAGGGTAGCCAGAACTGCAACCAATTGCTCAGACTTTGGGATTGACAAATACATAATCCTATGTGTACCAAAGCACACAACTCTAGTTGGACCTTAAAATAAATAATTCTGCTCGGATGGATAATCAAAACCCACATCACTGCCTAAAAGAAGGTCAGCTCAATTATGTAAAGTGAAATGAATTATACAGCTCAGAGGCAGGCCTTTCAATCTGCTGATTATTTTCCACGTAAAGGTCCTGTTCTCCTCAAATAAAAGCAAAATATTGTGGATGTTGGAATCTGGAAAATACACAGAGAATGCTGGAGAAACTCAGCAGGTCTCGCAGCAGAGAGAAACAAGACTATCATTTCCACACCAACATGATTTTTCTTTGGAACTGTCATCCTCCTTCGTTGTATCCCTATTAACATAACCTTCCATTCCTTTCCCCCTCATGTGCTTATCCAGCTTCCAGTTCAATGCTTCTAATATGCTTCAATCCTACCTGGCGTGTCTCACTTTCTAACCACACTCTTTGAGTCAAGTCTAAAGCAGCTTATTCAGAAAACTGCACGACAATTGCCGTGTTATTGTTTCCACTGGCTTTTCCCATAAATCAGATGGGTTGCCAGTGAATTTTGCTCTGAGCAAGAAAGTTGCCTTGTTCATGTTGAGTGAGCGTGCATTATGTAGAATCACATGCAGAAGCAGAAATGGTGAAGACATGTGCTTTCCCATTTAATTGTCATCACTTGGCAGTATTGCTCACCACACGTACAGAAGGCACACTATCCGCACTGCCAGCACTTCCGATTCATTCACTAGTCCTGAGATTTGCGAAATTTTGAACAAAAAAATCCTCTTTAGCCGATGAATCATGTGGCAAATCTAAACAAGGCTTTGTGTGGGTGAGACATTCCATGCAGGAGTCAGAGTTACCAGGTCTGGAAAGAAAAGGTTGCATTCACATAGCACCTTTCATGACGTTGGAAAGTGTTTTGCAGCCAGTGTAATGATTCTGAGGTGTAGACACTGTTGTAATGCAGGAAGCATTCAGAACTTGTTGACTGAGAGACAAATATTGGACTGGATAGCTGCTCTTCTTCGAAATATTGTCATCAGGTCTTTTAAATTCACAGCAGAGGGCAGTTGAAAGACAGTAAATGACAGTGCTGCACTCCTGCAGTGATTGGTTTTATTGTTCAGGTCTCAATCCACAACCTTCTAACTCAGAATGCTTCCAGTTTGATTGTTTTCAGCATTGTAGCATTCCTGCACTGTCACCCTATACCCTAAACCTGACCCTAACCCTAAACCTTCATCTTAATCTTAACCCTAACCCTAAATCTAATTCTAACCATAACCCTAATCCTCACCTTAATCTTAATCCTTACACTAACCCTAACCCTAATCGTTAGATTAACACAAAATTTAACCTAAATGTTAGTCCTAACACTAATCCTAATCCTAATCGTAATTCTCAACCTAATCCTACTCTTAATCCTGATCTTAACCAAACCCAAACCCAAACAATAATCCTAAACTTAACCCAAACTAATCCTAATCAAAATTCTAACCCGAACCCTAACCCTATCGAAATCCTAACCCTAACCCTAACCACAATCCCAATCCTAACCCTATCCCTAAACCATCCCATAATATTCTAACTATGTTCAAGCCAGTGCAGGCAGCAACTTGTGTAGATGTCATTCTAACATTTTTGTCAATATTGAAAGTGAGAAATCAATGGTACTCCAGGTATCTCTCTACCCTCGGCTAATTATAGCCTTAATACTCACTTCAACCAAAAGTTAGGGAAGACCAATCCTGACAATAGCTCTAATGCTGACGTGAAGTATGATTTCTAACACAAAATCCATGCCAAATCCCTACCCCAACCCCAAACCCAACACTCGACCTAATTGTAAGAAAGATCTGAGCCCTAAATTACCCTTCCTTGAGTCTGAATCATAATTGGAACAGAAATCCAAAGCCTGAACATTTGGGTTCAAACAACTAAACTAACCCTAGCTTAATACTTAGCTCAAATGGTCACCTCTACCCAAACTGAACTCTCAGTTTAACTGTAATCCTTATTTTTGCCTCAATTTTGCCCACCAGATCAATAATCCCTCCATAATCATAGGAACATAGTTGGAATGTCACTGGCCTAGTTATCAAATGCCCAGGCTAATGTTCGAGGGATATGGGTTTGAATCCCAGGGTGGCCATCTGAAATGTTAAACTCTTCATGGTGGCCATGTAACGATTGTCATTCACTAGTGACCCCAGTGGTAGGAAATCTGCCATCCTTACCTGGTCTGGTCTACATGAGACTCCAGACCCACAGCAATGTGGTTGACTTTCAACTGCCCTCAGGGGAGTTAGGGATGGGCAATAAATGCTGGCTCAGCTAGTGATGCCAACTTCCAATGAATCAATAAAAACAAAAAAGTTGGTGAAAAGAGCTGCAGCAGGTCAGAGGATTGACAATGGAGAGCCAGAAATTGGCAAAGCAATTAAACAACTACTGCAGTTCTGTTTTCAGAAAAATAAGATACCAAAATGCCCAGTGGTGCCAGGGAAAGAAACGTCTTTAGGGAAGGAGGAATTGAAGGAATTTAGGATTGATAAAAAAATGCTGGAGAAATGAAGGGGACTGAACGTTGATAAATTCCCAAGTCCTCTATAAGACAGAAAATTACAGACTGATTAGCCCAACCTTGGTCGTGGGTAAGAATCCTGGAATCAATTGTGAAGGATGAGATTTCTGAACACTTGGAAGCGTATGGGAAAATAGGGCAAAGTCAGCATGGTTTCATCAAGGGGAGATCATGCCTGACAAATCTCCTAGAATTCTTTGAGGAATTTACAAACAGGTTAGGCAAAGGAGAACCAATGGATGTTATCTACCTGGACTTCAAGAAGGCCTTTGACAAGGTGCTGCACAGGAAGCTACTGAGTAAGATCAGGGCCCATGGTGTCAGAGACAAGGTGCTAGCATGGATTGAAGATTGGCTGTCTGGCAGAAGGTGGAGATGGGGATAAAAGGGTCCTTCTCAGGATGGCAGCCGGTGACAAGTGGTGTTCCGCAAGGGTCAGTGTCGGGACCACAACTTTTCATGTTATACATTAACGGTCTAGATGAAGGAACTGAGGGCATTCTGGCTAAGTTTACAGATGATACAAAGGTAGGTAGAGGGACAGGTAGCATTGAGGAGGCAGGGAAACTGCAGAAGGATTTGGACTGTTTAGGAGAGTGGGCAAAGAAGTGGCAGATGGAACACAACGTGCGAAAGTGTGAGGTTATGCACTTTGGTAGGAAATGTAGAGGCATGGACTATTTTCTGAATGGGAATGGGGAGAAAATTCAGAAATCTGAAGTGCAAAGAGACTTGGGAGTTCTAGTCCAGGATTCTCTCAAGGTAAACTTACAGATTGAGTCAGTAGTGAGGAAGGCAAATGCAATGATGGCATTTATTTTGAGAGGACTTGAATATAAAACCAAGGATGTACTTCTGAGGCTGTATAAGGCTCTGGTCAGACCACGTTTAGAGTATTGTATGTAGCTTTGGGCCCCATATCTTAGGAAGGATGTATAGGCCCTGGAGTGTGTTCAGAGGAGGTTCATGAGAATGGTCCCAGGAATGAAAAGCTTAACATATGAGGAATGTTTGAGGACTCTGGGCTTATACCCGATGGAGTTTAGAAGGATGATGGGGCATCTAATTGAAACAAACAGAATACTCAATGGTCTGGATAGAGAGGATGTTGGGAAGATTGGTAGAAAAGACTAGGACCTGCGGGTACAGCCTTAAAGTAAAGGGAAGACCTTTTAGAATGGAGATAAGGAGAAACTACTTCAGCCAGAGAGTGGGGAATCTATGGACTTCATTGCCACCCCATCTGGGGTGGCCAGATCATTGAGTATATTTAAGACTGAAATAGATAGGTTCTTGAATATGAAGGGGCTCAAGGGTTACAGGGAGAAAGCGGGAGAATGGGGTTAAGAAACTTATCAGCCATGATTGAATGACGGAGCAGACTCGATGGGCTGAATGGCCTAATTTCTGCTCCTATGTTTTATGGTCTTATGTTCTTCCATTCCCTTGAATTTATCCTGCCATTTTCCAGACCTCCGAAGTGTCACATAAGAGGATATTATTGCAAAACATGGTATTGGTTGTAATATACAGGCATGGACTGAGAATTTTAGCAAATAGGAAACAGAGGTTACGAGCAAATGTGTCATTTTCAGAGTGACAAGTGCTTTAACAAGGGGTCAGTGTTTGGACCCCAGCTATTCACAATATATACCATTGATTTAGCTGAAGGAGTTATTGAGTCAGTCTAACTCATCCATGTCACCAGATATCCTAAACTAATCTACTCCCATTTGCCAGCATTTGGCCCATATCCCTCTAAACCCTTCCTATTCATATACTCATCCTGATGCCTCTACTATTTCCTCTGGCAGCTCATTCTATACATGTGCCACCCTCTGTGTGAAAAAGTTGCCCAATAAGTCCCTTTTAAACCTTCCCCTATCATATGGGGAGTGGGAGCATGAGAGTGTGAGTCATTGAAAGCAAGCATACAGGTACAGTAAGCATTTAGGAAGATAACTGGTTAGTTAGCCTTTATTGCAAGGGGATTTAAATACAGGAGGAAGGAAGTCTCACTGCAGCTGTACAGGGCCTTGAGAAGACCACACCTGGAGTACTTTGTGTAGTTTTGGTCTCCTTACCTAAGAAAAATCATTGAGGGAGTCCACTGAATATTCACCAAACTGATTCCTGGGATAGCAGGTTTGTTCAATAAAGTGAAATTGGGTTGACTCGGTCTGTCTTCAGAAGAATGAGAAGGAATCTCATTGAAACATATACAACTCGGACTGAGCTGCCTGGACTGAATGCAGGGATGCTGATAGGGTTCTGGCATCTTCTACTAAAGAAGACTGTGTTGCCAAAAGTACTGAATATATTTAAGAAAGCAACAATTTTTTCGAAGCTAGAGGTGTCAAGGGTATGAGAGACAGTGGGAATATGGTACTGTGGCACAGGATTATCCATAATCATGTTGAGTGGAAAATGGGCCAAATGGCTTATCCTGACTCTTATTTTCTGTGCTTCTTTATTTCTAGGATCTGGGAGACTAACTCGAATATTAACCTTAAACCTTATTGTTTATGGATTCCATTTCTTCGAATGCATGTTTGAGTTACTTATCATTTTCTAACGATCCTCTCGTCATTGAAATTTCACTGATCAAGGCTCTGGAGGAGAAAGGAAAAAGTTGAAGATAAAATCACTAACAAGCTGAGAGATGTAAAGTATGCACAGGGATGTTCAGATAAAGCATGTAAGAGCATGTCGAAAGGTACGATTTTTATTTCAGTCCTGCTTGACTCAGTTCAGGGAACATGAGCTGATGCTGGTGTAACAGGCACAGAAATTACCTCAACGTGGTGGACATGCCAGGCAGAGGCCCAAGTTAGATTGCATCGGGGCTAAATTTAGTGTAGTCACAAGACTTGGAAAGAGAGAGACGGAGGGAGGGAGAGAAAGCTGGTGCATAATGAACTGGTGAACAACCTTCAGTCCATAATGCTGACAAGCAAACATTTCGAGACAAACGTGAGTGTGTATGACCCAGTTTTTAAAAATCTACACTTCCTTTGTCCATCCAATTTTCTCTCCTTCTGAAATCATGGATTTGGGCTGATGTGTGAGACTCCGATGAGTGAGAGGGTCATGTGACTCTTAGACAAGTGGTAGCATCTCCATGTTTCAGTACTGACAGTGAAGGACTTTTGCCTGAAACGTCGATTTTCCTGCTCCTTGGATGCTGCCTGACCTGCTGTGCTTTTCCAGCACCACTCTAATCTAGACTCTGATTTCCAGCATCTGCAGTCCTCAGTTTTGCCTAGCGAATGGTAAAAGGCTATTCAACATATCTGGAATCACATGACTGTGTGCATTGCCATTTTCAGACCATTGTCAACTTTTGTCTATTTTCACACAGGAGTCTTGTTATTGCAGGATTGCAAGATTCATCAGGACTGGTTTAAATAGACAGTGATAGAGAAAGGACTAATCAAGTTAGTTAGGCTACATTTGGAATATTGCATGCAGTTCTTGTTGCCACACTACCACAAGGATGTGGATACTTTGGACAGGGCACAGAGAAGGTTTACCAGGATCTTGCCTGGTCTGGAGGGTTCTAGTTTTGAGGAGAAGTTGAATAAACTCAAATTGTTTTCACTGGAAAGTTGGAGGCTGAGGGGTGACCTGATAGAGGTCTACAAAACTATGAGAGGCATAGATAAGGTGGATAGTCAGAGGCATTTTACCAGGGTGGAAAGGACACCTACAAGAGGGCACAAGGTAAGAGGGGGAATGTTAGGGGAGAAGGCATAAATCAGCAGTGTGATGGAATAGTCCCAACTTGGCTGGATGGGTGCAGCTCCAACAACACTCAAGAAGCTGGACACCATCCAGGACAAAGCAACCCGCTTGATTGGCACCACATCTACAAACATTCAATCCCTCCACTACCGGCGCTCAGTAGCAGCCGTGTGTACTATCTACAAGATGCACTGCAGAAATTCACCAAAGATTCACGACCACTTCTATCTAGAAGGAAAAGGGCAGCAGGTACTTGGGAATACCTGCAAGTTCCCCTCCAAGCCACTCACCACCCTGACTTGGAAATATATCGCTGTCCCTTCACTGTTGTTGGATCAAATTCCTGGAATTCCCTCCCGAAGGGCAGTGTGGGTCAACCCACAAGAAGTGGACTGCAGCGATTCAAGAAGACAGCTCACCACCACTTTCTCAAGGGCAATAGGGATGGGCTGTCAATGCTGGCCAGCCAGCAACACCTAAGTCCCACAAATGAATAAAAAAAATGCAGGAAAATGTTTTACACAGAGGGGTGGTAGGTGCATGGAACATACTGCCAGTGGAGGTGGTGGAAGTAGGCACACTAGCAACGTGTAAGGTGGCTTGATAGACACATGATTAGAAGTGAACAAAGGCATAAAAACCGCTCATGGATAATAAGTAGTGGATCTGAATAAGAATTAGAATTAGCGCAGGTTCAATGGGCCAAAGAGCCTCTTCTTGAGCTGTATTAAATTGCATTGTATTATATAACTGTATAAGTCACCTATGAGTTCCCTGAGTATCTGCACAAAACTTGATCAGTGTTCACTGTCATGCAACATCTGATGTGACTCAATAGGTAACACTCCTGCCTCAGAATGGTAAGATTGCAAGTTCCAGGCTCCCATCAGAAAGTTGACCACGTAAACCGTTGGCAAATGCTGCCCAGACCATGGTGAGAGAGGAGGAAACTCAGTCACTGGTTTAAAATTGATAAGGAAGTGGTACTGAATAGACTGATGGTGTTTAAAACTGATAAGGCAGCGTGATTGGATGACATGCGTCCAAGCATATTGACAGAAGTGAGAGTTGAAATTGCAAGGCTACTGACAATAATCTTTCAATTTTCCCTGAAATCAGGAGTGGTGCCACACGTTACGCCTTTATTCAGAAAAGGTTGTTAAGATAAGTCCAGCAATTGCAGGTTGGTTAGCTTAACAGGGGAGGGCGAACAGCCAGAAATCGTGTTACATATTGGCACTAATGATGTAGCCAGGAAAAGGATCGAGGATATAAAAAGTGATTTCAGGGAGTTAGGATGGGAGCTGCAAAGCAGGATGAACTAGTTTACTACCGGTGCCACGAGATAGCAAGGCTAGGAACAGGGAGCTGGCGCAGCTTAACACGTGGCTGCGCAGCTGGGAGGGCTTCAGATATGTAGATAATTGGGATGCCTTCTGGGGAAGGTGGGACCCGTACAAGAAGGACGGGTTGCATCTGAACTGGAATGGGACCAATGTCCTGGGTGGAAGGTTGCTTGAGTAGGTCGAGACGGTTTAAACTAGTATGGCAGGGAGGTGGGAACCTGAGCTGTATACCGGAGGTGAGAGTTGATGCAGATGAGGCAATAGCAAGAGGTAGACCAGCTAGTGGGAAGGATTTTCCTGGGAAGGAACCAAGGGATCAGTTAAAGTGTGTTTGCTTTAACGCCAGGAGTATCAGGAATAAAAGTGATGAACTTAGAGCATGGATCAGTACCTGGTGCTATGATGTTGTGGCCATAACAGAGACATGAGTTTCTCAGGGGCAGGAATGGTTGCTGGATGTTCCAGGGTTTAGAGAATTTAAAAAGAATAGGGAGGGGGGAGAAAGAGGAGGGGGTGTAGCACTACTAATCAGAGAGGGTATCACAGCTACAGAAGCTTCCATTGTCGAGGAAGATCTGCCTACCGAGTCAGTATGGGTGGAAATTAGGAACAGCAAGGGAGCAGTCACCTTGTTAGGGGTTTACTACAGGCCCCCAATAGCAGCAGGGAGATGGAAGAAAGCATAGCTCGGCAGATTTTGGAAAAGTGTGGATGTAGTAGGGTTGTTGTAATGGGTGACTTTAACTTTCCCAATATTGATTGGAACCTCCTTCGAGCAGAAGATTTGAATGGAGCTGTTTTTGTAAGGTGTGTTCAGGAGGGTTTCCTAACTCAGTACGTTGACAGGCCGACGAGGGGAGAGGCCATTCTAGACTTGGTGCTCGGAAACGAGCCGGGGCAGGTATCAGATCTTGTGGTGGGAGAGCATTTTGGTGATGGTGACCACAACTGCCTCACATTCTACATAGATATGGAGAAGGAGAGGATTAGGCAAAATGGGAGGATATTTAATTGGGGAAGAGGAAACTATGATGCGATTAGACATGAGTTAGGAAGCATGGATTGGGAGCAATTGTTCCATGGTAAAGGCACTATAGACATGTGGAGACTGTTTAAGGAACAGTTGTTGTGAGTGATGAATAAATATGTCCCTCTGAGACAGGCAAGAAATAGTAAGATAAAGGAACCTTGGATGACGAGAGCGGTGGAGCTTCTCGTCAAAAGGAAAAAGGTAAGTTACATAAGGTGGAGGAAGCTAGGGTCAGGCTCAGCTCTAGAGGATTACAGGCAGGTGAGGAAGGAGCTCAAAAATGGTCTGAGGAGAGCCAGGAGGGGGCACGAGAAAGGCTTGGCACAATGGATTAGGGAGAACACAAAGGCATTTTACACTTATGTGAGGAATTAGAGAATGGTCAAAGAAAGAGTAGGGCCGATCAGGGATAGTGTAGGGAATTTGTGTGTGGAGTCTGAGGAGGTAGGGGAAGCCCTAAGTGAGTTTTTTGCTTCTGTCTTTACGAAAGAAATGGACTTTGTACTGAATGAAACCTTTGAAGAGCAGGTATGCATGCTGGAATGGATAGAGATAGAGGAAGCTGATGTGCTGAAAATTTTGTCAAACATTAAATTGACAAGTCACCAGGCCTGGACCAGATTTGTCCTCGGCTGCTTTGGGAAACGAGAAATGCAATTGCTTTGCCACTTGCGAAGATCTTTTCATCCTCGCTCTCCACTGGAGTCGTACCTGAGGACTGGAGAGAGGCAAATGTAATTCCTCTCTTCAAGAAAGGAAATAGGGAAATCCCCGGCAATTATAGACCAGTAAGTCTCACGTCTGTCGTCTGCAAGGTGTTAGAAAGGATTCTGAAGGATAGAATTTATGACCATTTGGAAGAGCATGGCTTGATTAAATGCAGTCAACACAGCTTTGTGAGGGGCAGGTCATGCCTCACAAACCTTATCGAGTTCTTTGAGGATGTGACTAGAAATGTTGATGAGGGCCGAGCTGTGGATGTGGTGTATATGGACTTCAGCAATGCATTTGATAAGGTTCCCCATGGTAGGCTCATTCAGAAGGTCATGAGGAATGGGATACAGGGGAACTTAGATGACTGGATACAGAATTGGCTGGCCAATAGAAGACAGCGAGTGGTAGTAGAAGGAAAATATTCTGCCTGGAAGTCTGTGGTGAGTGGTGTTCCACAGGGCTCTGTCCTTGGGCCTCTACTGTTTGTAATTTTTATTAATGACTTGGATGAGGGGATTGAAGGATGGGTCAGCAAGTTTGCAGACGACACAAAGGTTGGAGATGTCGTTGACAGTATAGAGGGCTGTTGTAGGCTGCAGCAGGACATTGACAGGATGCAGAGATGGGCTGAGAGGTGACAGATGGAGTTCAACCTGGATAAATGCGAGGTGATGCATTTTGGAAGGTCGAATTTGAAAGCTGAGTACAGGATTAAGGATAGGATTCTTGGCAGTGTGGAGGAACAGAGGGATCTTGGTGTGCAGGTACATAGATCCCTTAAAATGGCCACCCAAGTGGACAGGGTTGTTAAGAAAGCATATGGTGTTTTGGCTTTCATTAACAGGGGGATTGAGTTTAAGAGTCGTGAGATCTTGTTGCAGCTCTATAAAACTTTGGTTAGACCGCACTTGGAATACTGCGTCCAGTTCTGGTCGACCTATTATAGGAAAGACACGGATGCTTTGGAGAGGGTTCAGAGGAGGTTTACCAGGATGCTGTCTGGACTGGAGGGCTTATCTTATGAAGAGAGGTTGACTGACCTTGGACTTTTTTCATTGGAGAAAAGGAGGAGGAGAGGGGACCTAATTGAGGTATACAAGATAATGAGAGGCATAGATAGAGTCGATAGCCAGAGACTATTTCCCAGGGCAGAAATGACTAACACGAGGGGTCATAGTTTTAAGCTGGTTGGAGGAAAGTATAGAGGGGGTGTCAGAGGTGGGTTCTTTACACAGAGAGTTGTGAGAGCATGGAATGCGTTGCCAGCAACAGTTGTGGAAGCAGGGTCATTGGGGACATTTAAGAGACTACTGGACATGCATATGGTCACAGAAATTTGAGGGTGTATATATGAGAATCAGTGGTCGGCACAACATCGTGGGCTGAAGGGCCTGTTCTGTGCTGTACTGTTCTATGTTCTATGTTCTATGTTCTATCAGTGGAAAAATGACTAGAAACAATTTTTCAGGATAGAATTTATAATCATAAAGAAAATATATGAGGAAGAACAGGCAATGGAATTATTAAGGAAAAGCCACCTCTCTTCAGGTCATAGCTAAATGTCACATATTGTCTGTAAAAGTACTTTACAATACTTTTACCACATTACAGTTGCTATATAAACACATGTTATTGCAACTCTGACAAAACACAATCCTTAAAGCCTTTTAGAGAGACGCCCTGATCTTGAGAGAACTTTGAAAAGCTTTGGCTTAAAACCCATTGTAAGTTATCTATGCAGAAAGCTGACTCAGTGAAGGATAGCTTGTTTGACCATGAGGGGACTCTAAAGCACCGCTAACTAGGCAGACTATTTTTATAGCCATATCGTATGTCACATTCTCCAGCTGGTTACGAGATTTACCCAATGTAAGAACAAGAGAGTGTGAAGATGACCCCATGGATTCAGTTCATTCATTTATCACTCATGGACTCTTCCTCGTCACCTAAAGGAGAAGAGGAGGGTAATAAGTGTATGCTCTTTATGTGTTGTTTCCATGGAATTACAGAATGAGATAGGGCAAGTGATGACTTCATGGTACTGTTGCTAGAATATTAATCTGAACATGTAATATCTGGGGACTTGGGTTTAAATCCTGCCATGGCAGATGATGAATTTAAGTTCAGTAAAAATCTTATTATGACCATTTTGGCCAAAAGCCATCTGATACACCCATGCCCTTTAGAGATGAAAACTGCTGCCTTTCTTAAGGTCTCTTTTTGGACAGTGGTTGTATCCCTACCTCCGGGCTAGATGGGCTAGGTACAAATCCTACCTGCTCCGGAGGTATATCACAATATTGCTGAATGGGTTGGTTACAAAGAAACAGAAAGAGTCCATTCATCCTATCGTATTTCTCTTCAATTAATATTTTGAATAAATCTCACTTGCCTGCTCTTTTATTATTGTCCTGCAAAATTTTCCCCTTCTAGGATTTCTTCAATTCCCATTTTGAAATGTTGAATGATTTTCCCAGGGAAGCCCTCATTTGGGGGTGGCACGGTGCCTCAGTGGTTAGCACTGCTGCCTCACAGCACCACGGACGCGGGTTTGATTCCTGCCTCGGGGGACTGTCTGCATGGATTTTGCACGTTCTCCCTGTGTCTGTGTGGGTTTCCTCCGGGTGCTCTGGTTTCCTCCCACAGTCCAAAAATGTGCAGGTCAGGTGAATTGGCCATGTTAAATTGCCTGTAGTGTTAGGTGCATTAGTCAGGGATAAATATAGGTTAGGGGAATGGGTCTGGGTGAGTTACTCTTTGGAGGGTCGGTGTGAACTTGTTGGGCCAAATGGCCTGTTTCCATATTGTAGGGAATCTAATCTTCTTCTATGAATCTTTCAGGCAGTGCAGTCATAATAACTCCCTATATAAAAACTCATTTTTCTCTGAAATCTATGCCAACTAGTTTCTGACCCACCCACCAATGGAAAAGGAATAAAACATTTTACTGTAATAAGAACAGGAAGTGCTGAAAGGCACTGGACTTGAAACATTAGCTCTGTTTCTCTTTCCATACATGCTGCTAATCCTGCTGAAATACTCCAATTTTTTTTGTTCTGATTTCATACCTTCAGCATCCACAATATTTTGTATTTATTGTGTTGCTAGAAGATTCTATGATCCTGTTAAATGTCTCTTTGTGCCCTCATATACATTAATAACTCCATTATACTCTTTAAATTAAATGTATCGACTTTCAACCTGACTCTCAGTCCGGGTAATGAACATTGGATTGTTTCCATAATGGGTAGACAGACTCCTTGGCATCATGATAACAAACCCACCAACACACTAAAACAGCAGCTAATGAACTTGAAAGACCCTATACAGACAGCAAGCAAAACTAATGTCATTTGCAAAATGACGTGTAAGGACTATAACAAACACAATATTGGACAAACAGGCAGAAAACTAGCCCCCAGGATACATGAACACCAACTAGCCACAAAAAGACATGACCCTCTCTGACTAGTATCCTCACATACGATGAGGAAGGACACTACATCGACTGGGACAATATATCCATCCTAGGACAAGTCAAACAAAGACACACACGAGAATTCCTAGAAGCACGGCATTCCAATCGGAACTCTATCAATAAACACGTCGAGTTAGACCCCATCTACCACCCCCTGAGACATAGGAACAGGAAGTGACTTCACCACAGGAAATAACATCACCAACCCAAAGAAACCCAACCATATAAATAGAAAGTAGGAATTTTCAGCATTGCTTTGCATGAGGTCCACTGAAGATGTTACCTAGTAAGGTAATGAAACGTCTGGAAATGAACCTTTCAATTCAGTGAGCAAACCTATATCCAAAACCTCAACCTGAGCTACAAATCTTCTCAAAACTTGCTGGGTGGATAATGATTATAAACCCCAGGGACTGGGGTAGTGGGGGTGAGAGTGGGGAATGTTTTGGCAATAACATTATGTAGTAGGGAAGCCTGAGACCAGATAAAACTAGGAAACAGTTGATAACTGTATATAACGAAGGAATAACTGAATGAGCACTTGCTTGGATGTATAGAATCATAAAATCCCTCCAGTGTGGAAGCAGGTCATTCAGTTCATTGAGTCCACACTGACCCTCTGAACAGCATCCCACCCAGACCCACCCCATCCCTGTAATCCTGCATTTCTTATGGCCAATCCACCTAACCTGCACATCTTTGGACTCTAGGAGGAAACCAGAACACCCAGAGGAAATCCATGCAGACATGGACAGAAGGTTCAAACTCCACATAGGCAGTTATCCAAAGATGGAATAGATTGGGGACAAGTGATCAGTTCTGAAGAAGGGTCACTGGACTTAAAATGTTAATCAAACTTAAGTGTGAATTCTGCTTTCTCTCCACCGATGCTACTAAAGCTGCTGAGTTTCTCAGGCTATTTTCGTTTCTGTTGTTGAAGTGGTGTTGGAGTGACAGTAAAATTAATACTCTGACTAAAACTGCATATGCCTGGAATATGAGTTGAGAGTGTGGTGCTGGAAAAGCACAGCACATCTGGCAGCATCTGAGGAGCAGGAGAATTGAGAGTCCCCCATCTATATATGCGCAGTGAGGCGCTCCCTAATTATCCCTCAATTAACATTTAATATCATTTGCCCCCAAATCTACTGGTCTCAGGTTTGCCTACCAGATCCTACGACATATTTATAGATTCCTTTTCCTATTTTAACATAAATTAATATCTAAATAATAAGAATACCAGTGCAAAACAAATGAAACAGAAAATTCAAAATGATAATTCATTGTACAGAATAAAACATATATATCTTTTTTTTCTTTTATCTACTTGAGTTTGTAACTTTTCCATCCAGTATTCATCGGGGAGGGCTTATGCCTGAAACATCGATTCTGCTGCTCCTCAGATGCTGCCTGACCTGCTGAGCTTTTCCAGCACCATACTCTTGACTCTGATCTCCACCATCTGCAGTGCTCACTTTCTCCTCTGCCTGGATTATATCTAGCCAGCACTTAAACTCTGGCACTGAACAAATAGAGTAATAGAGTCATAGAGATGTACAGCATCGAAACACACCCTTCGGTCCAACCCGTCCATGCCGACCAGATATCCCAATCCAATCTAGTCCCACCTGCCAGCACCCGGCCCATATCCCTCCAAACCCTTCCTATTCATAATAAAAGCAAATTACTGCGGATGCTGGAATCTGAAACCAAAAGAGAAAATGCTGGAAAATCTCAGCAGGTTTGGCATCATCTGTAATGAGAGAAAAGAGCTGACATTTCGAGTCTAACTGACCCTTTGTCAAAGCTTTGACAAAGGGTCAGTTAGACTCGAAAGGTCAGCTCCTTTCTCTCCTTACAGATGCTGCCAGACCTACTGAGATTTTACAGCATTTTCTCCTTCCCATTCATATACCCATCCAAATGCCTCTTAAATGTTGCAATTGTACCAGCCTCCACCACTTCCTCTGTCAGCTCATTCCATACACGTACCACCCTCTGTGTGAATAAGTTGCCCCGTAGGACTCTTTTATATCTTTCCCGTCTCACCCTAAGCCTATGGCCTCTAGTTCTGGACTCCCCAACCCTAGAGAAAAGACTTTGTCTATTTACCCTATCCATGTCCCTCATAACTTTGTAAACCTCTATAAAATCATCCCTCAGCCTCCGATGCTCGAGGGAAAACAGCCCCAGCCTGTTCAGCCGCTCCCTATAGCTCAAATCCTCCATCCCTGGCAACATCCATGTGAATCTTTTCTGAACCCTTTCAAGTTTCACAACTTCTTTCTGATAGGAAGGAGACCAGAATTGCACACAATATTCCAACAGTGGCCTAACCAATGTCCTGTACAGCCGCAACATGACCTCCCAACTCCTGTACTCAATACTCTGATCAATAAAGGAAAGCATTCTTCACTAAACGCCTTCACCAAATGCCTTCTTCACTATCCTATCTACCTGCGACTCCACTTTCAAGGAGCTATGAATCTGCACTCCAAGGTCTCTTTGTTGAGCAACACTCCCTAGGACCTTACCATTAAGTGTATAAGTCCTGCTAAGATTTGCTTTCCCAAATTGCACCACCTCGCATTTATCTGAATTAAACTCCATCTGCCACTTCTTAGCCCATTGGCCCATCTGGTCAACATGCTGTTGTAATCTGAGGTAACCCTCTTTGCTGTCCACAACACCTCCAATTTTGGTGTCATCTGCAAAATTACTAACTGTACCTCTTATGCTCGCATTCAAATCATTTATGTAAATGAAAAAAAAAGAGGACCCAGCACCGATCCTTGTGGCACTCCACTGTTCATAGAGTCATATGAGTCATAGAGATGTACAGCATGGAAACAGACCCTTCTGTCCAACCTGTCCATGCTGACCAGATATCCCAATCCAATCTAGTCCCCCCCAGCACCCGGCCCATATCCCTCCAAACCCTTCCTATTCCTATACCCATCCAAATGCCTCTTAAATGTTGCAATTGTACCAGCCTCCACCACATCCTCTGGCAGCTCATTCCATACACGTACCACCCTCTGCGTGAAAAAGTTGCCCCTTAGGTCTCTTTTATATCCTTCCCCTCTCACCCTAAACCTATGCCCTCTAGTTCTGGACTCCCCGACCCCAGGGAAAAGACTTTGTCTATTTATCCTATCCATGCCCCTCATAATTTTGTAAACCTCGATAAGGTCACCCCTCAGCCTCCGACGCTCCAGGGAAAACAGCCCCAGCCTGTTCAGCCTCTCCTTTTAGCTCAAATCCTCCATCCCTGGCAACATCCATGTGAATCGTTTCTGAACCCTTTCAAGTTTCACAACATCTTTCTGATAGGAAGGAGACCAGAATTGCACACAATATTCCAACAGTGGCCTAACCAATGTCCTGTGCAGCCGCAACATGACCTCCCAACTCCTGTACTCAATACTCTGACCAATAAAAGAAAGCATTCTTCACTAAACGCCTTCACCAAACGCTGCCTTCACTATCCTATCTACCTGCGACTCCACTTTCAAGGAGCTATGAATCTGCACTCCAAGATCTCTTTGTTGAGCAACACTCCTTAGAACCTTACCATTAAGTGTATAAGTCCTGCTAAGATTTGCTTTCCCAAAATGTAGCTCCTCACATTTATCTGAATTAAACTCCATCTGCCACTTCTAAGCCCATTGGCCCATCTGGTCAACATCCTGTTGTAATCTGAGGTAACCCTCTTCGCTGTCCACTACACCTCCCAATTTTGGTGTCATCTGCAATCTTACTAACTGTACCTCTTATGCTTGCATCCAAATCATTTATGTAAATTACAAAAAATAGAGGACCCAGCACCGATCCTTGTGGCATTGCACTGGTCACAGGCCTCCAGTCTGAAAAACAACCCTCCATCACCACCCTCTGTCTTCTACCTTTGAGCCAGTTCTGTATCCAAATGGCTAGTTCTCCCTGTATTCCATGAGATCTAACCTTACTAATCAGTCTCCCATGGGGAACCTATGAGACGGGTTTATAATCTGACTAATCGCCTCCCAATCATTTTTCACTTCTGATTCACTTTACCTTCTGGTGTGAAGGTCCCACTCCAGCCATTTGTGATGCATAATCTAAGCAGACATGCCAGAGCAGTACTGAGGGAATGCGTCACTGTTTGAGTTATTGTCTTTTAGGTGAGGTGCTGAACTGAATCCCTGACTTCCAGCGACATCGTTGACAAAATTAATCCCATTCTCTGGTCAAAATTTACTCCACATTACTAAAGCAGAAACTGAAATGGTTGGGCCATGTAAACACAATGGCTACAAGAAGAGGTCAGAGGTTAGGAATACAATGGGGACTAATTCACCTCCTGACTCCCCAAAGCCTGTCCCACCGTCTCCAAGGCATAAGTCAGGAGTGTGGTGGAATATTCCCCGCTTAGCTGGATGGGTGCAGCTCCAACAACACTCAAGAAGCTTGACACCATCCAGGACAAAGCCTATTGATCAACGCCACATCCACAAGTATCCACACCCTCCACCGATGCTCAGTAACAGCAGTATGCACCATTTACAAGATTCACTGCAGAAATTCACCAAAGATCCTTAGACAGCACCTTCTAAACCCAAGGCTGCTATTATTTAGAAGGACAAAGGCAGCAGATACATGGGAACACAACTGCCTGCAAGTTCCCCTCCAAGCCACTTACCATCCTGACTTGGAAATATATTGCCATTCCCTCAGAGGCAATGGATCAAAATCTTAGAATTCCGTCCCTAAGGACATTGTGGGTCAACCCACAGCAGATGGAGTGCAGCAGTTCAAGAGGGCAGCTCACCACCACCTTCTCAAGGGGCAACTAGGGACGGCAAATACGTGTTGCTTCACCAAGCAACACCCATGTCTCACAAGTGAATAAAAAAAGGCAATTGGGTTATTATCATATTGCTGGGAGATTGCTGTGTGTAAATTCCTACATTAGAACAGTGACTACACTTCAAGAGTTCTTCAGTGGCTGTAAAGCGCTGTAGGGCATCCCGAGATTGTGAAAGGTGCTATACAAATGAAAGCATTTCCTTCTAACTGATGCAACCTTAAAATTGATTTGTCAAGCTTGGAGTGTCACTTTAAAAATGATAAATTCCCAGTGTAACCTATCCCTTTCCAGTGTCTTGATACAGATCAGGAAATGAAATTGTAGACACGGCGAAGTATGCAGATTTGAATACTCAATACATAATGTTTGGAAATTGTGACTTCAGCCGCCTCTATCTCCCTCTGTCTGAGTCCTGCTCCTCACCCTCCCAGTCACTCCGACCATGTGAGTGAAAGCTGGCTGACAGTGGGTTCTCACACGATCGAAGACCATGTGTGGTGTCCTCAGCTGATAATGCCGACTGCATGCTCTGTTGTTTTAGCCGGCACAGGCTCTGGAGGCTTTGAATACTTCTGGCTACACTCCACGTTCTCCGTGCCAAGTCCAAATGTCAGCAGCCCTGCTAAATTTATCCCAACCCCATTGCACCTAGGTCCTAATCAGTGAACAACAGTTTCTATAAATGGAAAGGTAGCACCAGATTCTGATATGAATATAGCTGCTCCCAGTTGGCATCAGGAAGGCACCTGACCACTATTGTGACCACATGCTTTCAGTGTTGGCCAGCTAATAATAGCCTGACCTTTTGAAGATAGCCAATCTCTTTGCAGCCCTGGATATTAGGGGGCGCGTGGGATAGGTGATGTCGGCGGATGTTGGAGCAGACTCCAGGAGTGAATGACCTGCTCTTATTTCAGAATTCTTGAGTTCTTCGGAGCAAATCTCCTTGGCGCCTCTATCTGCCCTTTTAGGGGAGTTGCAATTGAATGACCGATGTTTGTACAGTGCCCATAATACAGTAAAATGTCTTGAGATCCTTCACACTACTGTGGTCAAATGGAAAGAGATAGGTGACTGAATGTTTGACAGGAAGTAGGTTTTAAGTCACATCATAAGGAGGCGAGAGTGGTAGAAAAACAGTGAGGTTCAGAAAGAGAATTACAAACTGTATGGCTTAATCAGTAGAAGACAGGAACTGCAATGTAATGTTAAAGCAGCCACTAAACCAACAATCTGAAGAATTACAGTGGGATATGTTAGACACTGTAGAGTTGTAGAGCATGGAAATAGATTTTTCGGTCCAACTTGTCTCTGCTGACCAGGTGAAAAAGTCTCTGGCTATCCAATCTATCTGTGCCTCTCATCTTGTACACCTCTACCAAGTTACCTCTCATCCTTCTTCACTCCAATGAGCAAAGCCCTAGCTCCCTCAACCTTTTTTCATAAGACATGCTCTCCAGTCCAGGCAGCATCTTGGTAAATCTCTTGTGCACCCTCTCTAAAACTTCCACATCCTTCCTATAATGAGGCAAGCACAACTGAACACAATATTCCAAGTGTGGTCTAACCAGGGCTCTATGGAATTGCAGCATAACATCACAGCTGAGGTTTTTAGTGTTATATATCCAAGTAAGGAAGTGAGAGACAATGAAGTAATTGGTGGGTGGGGGTGGTGGTGGGGGAAGAGAAAACTTTAATTTAATAAGATCGCAACTGAAGAGACTAATTTTATGACATGATTGTTTAATCGCCCAGAAGCAGTCCAGTCAGAGATGGAAACCCCAGAGCTCTCAAGCTGATGTCTGTGTGGGCACGTGGCCGGCATTAATATTCACTGCATGGGCAGCTGCAGGAGTATTGGCCATAGAGTGAACATCATGAGAGGATGGATTCTAACATTGTGAGAGTGGAGGGGACAGGGAGAGAGTAAAAATAAAATCAGAACCAGAGGCAAAAATACCCTCTGTTTTATGATGTTTCCTTTTATACGAGCTGTGTTCCATGCCAGGCAGCCTGCTGACTAACAGAGATACTGTGGGATGTATCGAGAAATGTTCTCTCTGCCAGAATATCATGTTGGATATTGATGATCACCTGAGTCATTCAGGATGTAATACATGACTAAAACAAAAATGAAGAACTGCAGATGCCAGAAATCTGAAACAAATAGAAATTGGTGTAGAAACTCAGCAGGTTTGACAGTATCTGTGGAGAGAGAAGCAAAGTTAACGTTTCAAATCTGATGACCCTACGTCAGAACCAGTTCTGACGAAGGATCACTCAACTTGAAATGTTAACTCTATTTCTCTCTCCACAGATGCTGCCAGACCTGCTGAGTTTCTGTTTATGTTGCAGGACACGACTGCCTTATAACATGCTGCATGTTGGTGATTATTCATATAAATTAGACAGCTCAAAATGGTTTAATCATGGATTTGTGGAATGCAAAGGTGACCGTTCAGCCCATTGCTGACTCTCTGCAAGGGTTATTCACTTCATCTCACTCCCTTCCCCTTCCCTTATCTCTGTAAGAGTTTTGAAAAAGGGTCACTGGACCAGAAACATTAACTCTGCTTTCTCTCTACAGATGCCGCCAGGCTTGCTGAGATTTTGCAGAAATCTCTGTTTTTGTTTGTAACATTTTACTCCATTTGTTCAGGACAATGATGGGACCACAGTTTTGGTCTCATTTACAAAAGAATGTAATTGCATTAGAATCAGTTCAGAGAAGGATGACCTAATTGAAACCTAGAATGAAGGATGGTTGAATAGGTTGCTCCTGTGTGCATTAGAAGGATAAGAGGCAATTTCATTTCAACATATAAGGAAACTTAAAAGTGTGGATGCTAAAAGGCTGTCTCCCCTTGTGATGCACTTTGGGGACATGATTTTAAAGTAAGAGGTCTCCCATTTAGGATGGAAATGAAGAGATTGTGAGTTTGGAATTCTAGGGGCATTTAAGACAGTGGTATGTAGATTCTTGACTGAAAAGAAGGCCAAAGGTTGTCAAGAGTAGGTGAGAATGTGAAGTTCCAGCCGCGATTGTATTAAATGGTAGGCCAGGCCCTGTACAAGGGGATAAACAGCCTACAACATAGGGGACAGCAGGCATGTGCAGTGTGACCTTGGGAACCCGTCAGCCTTTGAGGGCTGTCGGTTCTTGTCTCAGCCATAATGTATGGCAATTGGACATGGCGTGGGAGAGGGGTACCTGTGCCCACTCCATTGAAAGCTCATAACTACGGGATAGAAGAAAATGGATGGCAGAAAAATGAACAAAGAATTGCAGAGAGCCAAGCAGTGCAATTTCACCGTCTAAATACAGAAACCTGAGCTCTCACATGACCCAAGCTACTAAACCTTCAACATTACATTGTTGCTTAATCACTCCTATTAGACATTTAAACCGTTTTGCCTGTCTTCGCAGGAGGCCTGTAGAACAATGCCTGAACCTCTTAATACCTCTTAATATCCTGGCCAACAGAAGCTTTGCTGACTGACACGGCTGGTACCTGCCCAACCCATTTCCTTCTCCATTGATCTTGATAATCAGGGTCTTCGGCAACGGATCTGATTCACTTGTCTTGGAGGCAGTAGGTCACAGCTCAAGTTCCAGCCCAGAGACATCAGCAAACAGTATGATTAGAAAGAAGGCTTGTGTTTACGCTTCACACCAAACACTTAAACATACTTTACAGTCAGGAAGAATGGCCACTGTTGTAATGTTGTAAAAACAATGACTGTAGATGCTGGAAACCAGATTCTGGATCAGTGGTGCTGGAAGAGCACAGCAATTCAGGCAGCATCCGAAGACAGGCAAAATCGACGTTTCGGGCAAAAGCCCTTCATCAGGAATAAAGGCAGAGAGCCTGAAGCGTGGAGAGATAAGCTAGAGGAGGGTGGGGGTGGGGAGAGAGTGGCATAGAGTACAATAGGTCAGTGGGGAAGGAGATGAAGGTGATAGGTCAGGGAGGAGAGGGTGGAGTGGATAGGTGGAAAAGGAGCTGGGCAGGTCGGACAAGTCTGGACAGGTCAGGGGATCGAGTTGCTGGAGGTTAGAAGCTAGGATGAGGTGGGGGAAGGGGAAATGAGGAAACTGTTGAAATCCACATTGATGCCCTGGGGTTGAAGTGTTCCGAGGTGGAAGATGAGGCGTTCTTCCTCCAGGCGTCTGGTGGTGAGGGAGCGGCGGTGGAGGAGGCCCAGCACCTCCATATCCTCGGCAGAGTGGGAGGGGGAGTTGAAATGTTGAGCCACCGGGCGATTTGGTTGATTGGTGCGGGTGTCTTGGAGATGTTCCCTAAAGCGCTCTGCTAGGAGGCGCCCAGTCTCCCCAGTGTAGAGGAGACCGCATCGGGAGCAACGGATACAATAGATGATATTAGTGGATGTGCAGGTAAAACTTTGATGGATGTGGAAAGCTCCTTTGGGGCCTTGGATAGAGGTGAGGGAGGAGGTGTGGGCGCAGGTTTTACAGTTCCTGCGGTGGCAGGGGAAAGTGCCAGGATGGGAGGGTGGGTCGTAGGGGGGCGTGGACCTGACCAGGTAGTCACGGAGGGAACGGTCTTTGCGGAAGGCGGAGAGGGGTGGGGAGGGAAATATATCCCTGGTGGTGGGGTCTGTTTGGAGGTGGCGGAAATGTCGGCGGATGATTTGGTTTATACGAAGGTTGGTAGGGTGGAAGGTGAGCACCAGGGGCGTTCTGTCCTTGTTGCGGTTGGAGGGGTTGGGTCTGAGGACGGAGGTGCGGGATGTGGATGAGATGCGTTGGAGGGCATCTTTAACCATGTGGGAAGGGAAATTGCGGCCTCTAAAGAAGGAGGCCATCTGGTGTGTTCTATGGTGGAACCGCTCCTCCTGGGAGCAGATACGGCGGAGGCGGAGGAATTGGGAATACGGGATGGCACTTTTGCAAGAGGTAGGGTGGGAGTCGGTGGGTTTGTAGAAGATGTCAGTGTCAAGTCGGTCGTCACTGATGGAGATGGAGAGGTCCAGGAAGGGGAGGGAGGTGTCAGAGATGGTCCAGGTAAATTTAAGGTCAGGGTGGAATGTGTTGGTGAAGTTGATGAATTGCTCAACCTCCTCGCTGGAGCACGAGGTGGCGCCAATGCAGTCATCAATGTAGCGGAGGAAGAGGTAGGGAGTGGTGCCGGTGTAATTACGGAAGATCAACTGCTCTACGTAGCCAACAAAGAGACAGGCATAGCTGGGGCCCATACGTGTGCCCATGGCTACCCCTTTGGTCTGGAGGAAGTGGGAGGATTCAAAGGAGAAATTGTTAAGGGTGAGGACCAGTTCGGCCAAACGAATGAGAGTGTCGGTGGAGGGGTACTGTTGGGGACGTCTGGAGAGGAAAAATCGGAGGGCTTGGAGGCCCTGGTCATGGCGGATGGAGGTGTAGAGGGATTGGATATCCATGGTGAAGATGAGGCGTTGGGGGCCGGGGAAACGGAAGTCTTGGAGGAGGTGGAGGGCGTGGGTGGTGTCTCGAACGTATGTGGGGAGTTCCTGGACTAGGGGGGATAGGACAGTGTCGAGGTAGGTAGAGATGAGTTCAGTGGGGCAGGAGCATGCTGAGACAATGGGTCGGCCAGGGTGGTCAGGCTTGTGGATCTTGGGAAGGAGGTAGAACCGGGCAGTGCGAGGTTCCCGGACTATGAGGTTGGAAGCTGTGGGTGGGAGATCTCCTGCGGTGATGAGGTTCTGTATGGTCTGGGAGATGATGGTTTGGTGATGGGGGTGGGGTCATGGTCAAGGGGGCGGTAGGAAGAGGTGTCCTCGAGTTGGCGTTTGGCTTCAGCGATGTAGAGGTCAGTGCGCCAGACTACCACTGCGCTCCCTTTGTCCGCTGGCTTGATGGTGAGGTCAGGATTGGAGCAGAGGGATTGGAGGGCTGCGCATTGTGAGGGTGAGAGGTTGGAGTGGGGGAGTTACCAATGCGACAGTAACTTTGTATGTGGCAAGTTCCCACAAATAGCAATATGATAATGTCTAGTTCATGGACGTATCTTGAGTTCTTTTGGAGAAGTCCAAGTTGTGTCGGGCTTTTTAGATGGCTTCTCGATACAAGGCCCAATGAGTTCACTCACCATACCCTTACCAAACTTGCCACTTTAGTCACCTACAGTGCCCCTGCAGTCCCATGCGCCATTCCCAGAACAACTCGCCACTCACAAGATATCCTAGAATTCACCAGCATGGCTTTTGTCCATGACATCTATAAAAGCCCACTGTGCATTCAAACATGCACGGTGCCTGCTGTTTTCCCCAGGCATGCAGATAGGAGGAACTGGTGCCCTGCTGTGAGGGCAGTTACCTCCAGGGTCTCTGCTGGATGAGAGGGTTGATGTGGGACTTCCTGTTCCCCCAAACAGTGGGCACAACACCAAGGTTGCCATGCATGGTCAGTGCAGTCTCAGTCACCTGGAGGAAAGCCCAGCTCTGATGGAAGAAGGTCAATGTCATTCTCCAGTCTGCCAGAATAAGTGCCAACATCTTCTTTTGGTAGCTCAGCTGGTTGGACAGCCAGTTTGTAATTCAGAGTGCACATCAGCCAAGGTTACCGTGAAGGACTCGCATTCTCCCCCTCTTCCCTCATCTCACATTAAACAACTACCAGTCATCGCTCTGTCTGTCTGTCTTTCTCTCTCTCTCTCTCCAGTAAGTGAGCAGCCCTATGGTGTTGTGAGATTATTGTGACTTTACTTTCACTCACACTCACTCTATCTCTGGTCCTGCACCCACCTCCCACCAAGGTTCATGCTCTATCACTCTCACTATTGTTTCCAGCATCTTTCCCTTTTGTAGACACTCAGCCCAAAGCACAAAACCACTAACCTGCATGCCCTCAGCACTGCCTACTCACATGCTCAGGACATCTTCCCACTGGCACCAACACTAATATCTGTGCCATCCACTTCCATCTGTTCCTCATTCCAGCAGGAAAACAGCTCACAATGAAGCTGACTACCTCTGGTCAGGTGGTGCACTTCCTACTTTCAGCTGCTCACCCGTTATAAGGAAAGGATCTGGACTCTGACTAACTCAAGCAGACCCTGGATTGGTATCAGAGTCAGTCCTTGAGTTACAGTACTAGGAATCTTCAGTGAAGGTTAACCCCCACCTCCTCTTAACTTGACTGAAGGCTGCTAATAGCTATTCTGGCTTTTGTGTTTGCACTCCATGGCAAAGCAAGACAGTAATAATGTGAGTCTGATATCTCTGGATGGGTGGGGGAGTGGGTAAAGCAGTACAATGCAGGGATACTGTGGGCATCCAGGTTGTCTTGGAGTGAGTGAGTGCTATGAAATAGTGAAGAGTCTGGAGAAACAACCTGGTCCAGTCCACGAGTTGGGTAAGTGTCCCTGAGTGCACAGTGTCCTGCTAATGGACATCAGAGGCTGTGTGATTTGACTCGATTTGATTTGATTTATTATTGCCATTTGTATCTAGGTACAATGAAAAGTTTTGTTTAGCATGCGATACAGACAGATCATACCACACAATGATTATCAGATGATAGAACAGAGCGAGGAATGCAAAATTACAGCTGGAACGAAGGTGCACAGAAAGCAAGGTCAACATTAGATTTGAAAATTGAGAGGTCCATTCAGAAGTCAAATAACAGCAGGGAAAGAGCTGTTTTTGAACCTGTTGGTGCATTTGTTTAAGCTTTTGTATCTTTTGCCTGACGGAAGAGGTTGGAAGAGATTATAAGGGGGCGGGGGGCTTTGATGATGTTGGCTTCCTTTCTGAGACAGTGGGAAGTGTCGATGGAGTCAATGAATGGAAGGTTGGTTTGCGTGATGGCCTGGGCTGTGTTCACAACTCGCTGTAGTTTCTTACGGTCCTGAGCAGAGCAATTGTCATACCAAGCTGTGATGCATTCAGATCGAATGCTTTCCATGTGCATCTATCAAAGTTGGTGAGAGTCCTTGTGGACATGCTGAATTTCCTTCGTCTCCTGAGAAAGGAGAGGCGTTGTTATCCTTTCTTGACTGTTGTGTCAATGTGGACAGCAAGCGGAATGTACTACTATAACAATTCAAATTGGAGATGCAGGCCCAGCGACATTGTAAAGCCTGCACGAAAGGAATAAAGGGGCATGTTTGAAAGAATAAAGTCTCACAGAAGATGAAAACTAGGAGACTTTATCAAGGCAGGAGACGATCACTAAAACTGTAGTTGTCACAATGACTCAGAGCCTCTAAGTATTTATTGACATTTTTTCCTTTTAATTTCAACATGTTTTTTTTTTAAAGAGAACTGCCATGTTCCTCCAAAAGAGAAATCCTGCAGATCAGCCCAGCAACCATGGTAAAGTCCATGAAATGTTGCACCTGTGAGCTGTTAGTGACTTTTAAAATAATGAGAGCCTTGAGAAATAATAACACGAGGCCTGGCTATCCGCCTCTCAGCAGAAAGTCACCTCTTGCACACATGTCTGTTTTACCAGCCGAGAATATACAAAATCAAGCGTAAAAACTGACTGCAGCACTAGACAGTTTGTGTTATGGATGAATGTCCTTGTATTGTGAAGTCCACAGCTTTGAGAGCAGCCATTTCAAACACTGCTGCACTACATCCAAAATAAAGGGCAAGACTCTCTCTCAGTCTTCCGGAACTCATTCACAGTTGAAAAGAATCAAAACCATAGGTTTTCAACCAACCAAGGGGGCAGGTGAATACCCAAGGAGTGCTAATTCATCCCTCCTCACCAGGTTTTAATGATTTTGGGTATCCCATCCAGAACCATTACAGGTTTTTTTGAAATGATTTTCACTGTCTACAGTTTTAATAAATGCTTCCCAACCTCACTGTGTTAGGACCAGACCCCAGTTTACAGTATTTATTGCCCCACCCCTAGCTGGGGCAGTGAGCTTTCTCTTGATCAACTATAATCTATGTACTATCGATAGACCTATAATGCTGTTAGGGAGGGAATGCCAGGATTTTGGCCATCCACTACACATCCAGAGCAGTATTGAGGGAGTGCTACAATGTCAGAAGTAACTTTTTTCATGTAAATGTCCAAAACATGCACACTAAAAAAAACATCCAGTGGCACAATTTGGATAGAAGATGTGATTGTGACCTTAAATCCTAAGCTCTGCGCCATCCAATAGTTATCCTTCAGTCAAATCATGAGAACTGTCACTTTGGTCACTGTCGTATTGCTGATTACAGGACCAGGCTTCAAGCTTGAAGGCAGTAGCACAATAATGGAATAACTCGACAGAGCCAGTATCTTATCACCAAGTCACCCTTTAGTTACAAATGGAGAGTGCTTGACACTGATCCAGCTCCCTCAGAGCCAGATCTGAGTGAACAGAATCTCTGACACCCTGTTTATGTCTGTCAGCCAGGGGTCTATGACTGGACCAGATTAACAGCCCTAATCAGGGACCTCGCTACAAATTGAACTGTCATTTGACTAGTAATCCTGAATGCCAGGCTAACAGTTTTAGGACAAGATTTTAAGTCCTACTCACTGTTGATGGTTAAATTTTAATTAAAACCTGGAGCAAGAACATAAATTGCTGGAGAAACTCAGCACACCTGGCAATATTGGAGAGAAAATGGTTAATGTTTTGAGTTCAGTGTCTTTCTTCAGGAATTAAAAAAATCTTTCCTCCTGGCATAAAAAATCTAGCTTCATAGCAACTACATAATCATTGTTGACTATGGTCTGACACTTACCATCCTTACCTGCGTTGAGAGTGTGGTGCTGGAAAAGCACAGCAGGTCAGGCAGCATCTGAGGAGCAGGAGAATCGACGTTTCGGGCAGAAGCTAAAATGATGGGCTTATGCCCGAAATGTCGACTCTCTTGCTCCTTGGATGCTGCCTGACCTGCTGTGCTTTTCCAGCACCACACTCTCGACTCTGATCTCCGGCATCTGCAGTCCCCACTTTCGCCTACCATCCTTACTTAGTCTGGCCTACACGTGTCTCCAGATCCACAGCAATGTGATTGACTCTTAATAACTGCCCTCTGGACAATTAAGGATGCCCAACAAATGCCTATCTAGTGCTGTCTTCTTCCATCACAAATAAAACAAACTCATTGGCTGCCATTTTACATCAACGACTGCACTCCAAAGCGTACTTTGTCTGTGTAGCTCTGTTGGATTTCCTGAGGAAGTGAATGGTTCTATGCTAATGGAGATACTTTTGTCCTCTATGATCCCAACCTCTCCATCCTCTTCTGCTCCATGTGCTAATGTGCGTTATTATTCTTCTGTGCTGTTCCACAGCCCATCTCCCATCCCAATCCCATGGGCAGCACTCATACCTCTTTCTAAACTCCAATAACCTTGCTGCACCTTTGTCACATCCTTGATTCCCATGGAGCATCCAACTTTCCCTGCTGAATTGTCACATTAATAATTAGGGGTAAAAGGTTATCATAGACGTCATATAACATATAACCAGCTCATTGCATCTGTTTTCACTCTTTCTTTATCCCCCACCAAGTTTTTCCTTTCCAACCATTTATCCAATTTATTTTCAAAGATTGCTATTAAATAAACCCCCACTGCCTTTTCAAGCCATGCAGATATCACTGAGATGCCAGTAGATAAAATAATGTATCATTTGGTTTCTTTGCCAATTATTTAGCACCAGAGTTCCTTAGTTTCTGATCCTCCTGCCAGCCATTTCTCCCTATCTCCCCAGTCAAAATATCGTATTACTTTATTACATCTCACTTTTCACTTTCTTGGCTTTAAAGTTGGCTGTCACAGTTTCTCCAGTCTCTTCTGTCTCTGTTTGCTGATGATGGGGAAGATGTCATTCTCTACTCATTCGCTAAGCTAACTATTTTTCCTTTAGTTTGTCAGATACTGAAGAAAAACAGAAAAGTGGGGCCAGGGCGAAGAGGCAACAATACACGTCCTCTAAACTGACCTGCTGAATGTGACAATAGACATTGAGGGGTCAATTACGAGAGGGCGTAGATGTAGGGGAAGAGGCAAGTGATTCAGAAGGGATTTTGGAGAAAACGCTTTCACTCAGCGGGTGGCAAAAATCTGGACTGCACTGTCTGGGAAGGTAGTGGAAGCTGGAAACCTTGCAACCTTTAAAAAAATTTGGATGAGTGCTTCAAATATCATAACATTCAAGGATATGGGACACATGCAGGGAATTGGGATTAGCGCACTTTTAGTGGTAGTTATATCAGTGCAGAATCAATGGGCCGAAGGGCCTTTTCTGCACTGCATGAATCTATGACTCAATGAATTTATGAAAAATCCTTAATAAGCTTTATTTGCTATCAGTAAGGGGGAGGTTCCCACCAATGCAGCGCAGAAATTGTCACGTTTAAGCCAGCACACTTGCAGGACTGTGGAAAGGTATTTACAGTTGCTGAACATTCAAATTGAAGAGATCATACACATTGAAAAGAATTGAGAGAAGAAATATTGAGACCTAGAGGCTGTAAAGTGCCGAAGTGAAAAATGAAGTTATGGTTTGTTGGCTCAATAATATTTACTAGATACTAGAAACTTGATAATGTTTGCTGTAGGAAGCTATTCTTGAATATGGAAGGATATCACAAGTGATAATAACTTCCTGAGAAGATCTTTGATTAGTCAAAGCTGCATTACCAAAAGGACAGGTGTAGACTCATGTGATAGGGTTGACTGTGCATGGGCTGTGGAAGGGGGAGGCAATAGCCTCATGGCATTATCACTCGACTATTAATACAGAGGTCCAGGTAGTATTCTGGGGACCCAAGTTTGAATCTCACCATGACAGTGTGGAATTTGAATTCAATAAAGATCTGGAGTTAAGGATCTAATGACAACTATTAAATGATTGTCAGACGCAGTCCAAATGGTTCCCTGATATCATTTAAGGAAGGAAACTACCATCCTAACCTGGTCAGGCCTACAGTGTCTCCAGACCCACAGCAATGGGGTCAGAGGGCAATTAATGATGGGGCAAAAAAATAATACGAATACCCACATAGAGTCATAGAGATGCACGGCATGGAAACAGACCCTTCAGTCCAACTCGTCCATGGCAACCAGATATTCTACATTAATTACTGTAGTCTCATTTACCAGAATTTGTCCATATCCCCCTAAACCTTTCCTATTCATATACCCATTCAGATGCCTTTTAAATGCTGTAATTGTACCAGCCTTCATCACTTCCTCTGCCAGCTCATTCCATACACGCACCACCTTCTGTGTGAAAATATTGCTCCATTGGTCCCTTTTAAATCTTTTCGCTCTCACCTTAAACCTATGCCCTCTAGTTTTGGACTCCCCAATCCTCAAAAAAAGACCTTGTCTATTTACCCTATCCATGCCCCTCATGATTTTATAAACTTCTATAAGG